>NW_011888859.1:1836419-1837855 GCF_000151845.1 Pteropus vampyrus | reverse complement strand
TTTTCAAAACACATCCCACTTTATTAGACAAAATATATGGAAAAATAAATCCACAGTGAGTCCAAATCCTTACTTGAGATACAATATAAGAAATTCGGTTTTCTTTATAAGCAAAAGTGTATTTTTATGACAAAGTTAATTCATTTTTTTGGCATGTCAATTTTACATTTCATAAAGAATTTAGAAATCGGGAAGTTAATTCAACAAAATGATCTTTAAAACTTCTTTTAATCCTGATATTATATTTTATTAAATTTTTACATACATCTTAAAGCTTCATTCTTCTAGGAAACTGTTCATATTCTAATGATTTGATAATCATGCTTTTCTAAAATTCCCAAAGTAAATTCTTACAGTATATTGGAACTGCATATGATAATGTATTCCCATCTTAATTGTCTTAAATGTTGATAACAGGAAGCAGTAACAAAGTGTGAAAAACTGGTTCGCCTGCACCAAGAGTATCAGAGAGACCTAAATGCATTTGAAGTTTGGCTGGGGCAAGAACAAGAAAAGCTTGAGCGATATTCAGTTCTTGAAGGCGATGCCCAAACTCATGAAACAACGCTGCGGGATCTTCAGGTAAAGTATATTTCATCTTAAAGGAATTTTCATTCTGAAAATGGAATTATTCTTTTGAGCAAAAGAAAGTTAACATCACCTTGGATCCCATAAATAGCAGGTACATATCAAATGAAGCCCCAGTAAGGTCTGGTGGAGCATTCCGGGACCTTAGTGGTATATACTAGTTGAGATCATTTAGTAGGTAATTTAGACCCAGCAGTCCTGAGACTCGTGGAATTCGTTCAGCTGCTGCAGTGGCCTCTGATAGGAATGGCTAGTGGTCTAATTTACAGTGTTGACTGGCCCACCTGCCTGTTGCTACTTAAAGGATTCAGTTAGATATGGGACATAGCAGCAGGAATTAATCGAATGTGTTACTGTACTTAAAGTCAAACTAGTGGCACCATCTTGGGCCATCTGGTTTGAGTCAAAATCTCCACATTGCTGAGTATGTAGGTCAGAGTTCTAGAAGAAGGAATTAGAGGAGCTAGAATAGGGCTGGTGCTCAGGCAAAAGGCTGTGGTTCAGGGTAAGATGGCAGACCTGGTAGGGGCAGTGGCCGTAACTCGCTCACTTCTTTACTCATTCAGCCTTTACTGAAAACTTAATACAATACAGACACAGGGCTAGCAACTACTGGTAAAGACGATTAAAATATGATTCTTGCCTTCAAGGAACCTGCAATACAGTGAGAAATGCAGATCCATTCGTCATTACAAACAATGTGAAAAGGACAATAATAGACTAGTGCAAGGGATCTCGTGGGCGCATCAGAGAGGCCCTGATCTTACCTAGAGAGATAGGCAGTAGGGGTCAGGAGGTGCCCCGAGAAGGGGCTGCCAAGTGGAGGATGGGGAAAGGCCAATGAGACA
>NW_011888859.1:1803801-1835514 GCF_000151845.1 Pteropus vampyrus | reverse complement strand
AATATAGTGATGATTTTTAAATAGAGAAAACAGTTACAAAATACGAAAAGGGTAAAATATTGGGAAAATGAATAAATTAGGGCAAGGATCAGTAAACTATAGCCCAGAGCCCCAGTGCCTGTATTTTAAATAAAGTTTTTGGAACTCAGTCACACATATCCATTTATGTTCCATCTACAGCTACTTCAGCCCTACGATGGCAGAGTTAGAAGTGGGTGGAGCAGAGGCAGTGTGGCCCACAAAGCTGAAAATATTTACTACCCAGCCCTTTATAGAAAAAGTTTGCCAGCCCCTGAATTAAGAAATGAGATTGTACAAAATTAACTTTCAAAAATCTTAAAGAATTTTATAATGAAATTTCTATGTTCGTGGCCTTTTTGATGAATACTTTACCATATGTATTATCATTTTTCATTTACAGCATGGTCACATTACAACATTCTTGAAGTAACATCGTAGCTGAGGAAAAATGTATCCATTACTTTGAACCACATAAGATTGCTATTTTTGATTTTTGTTGGTAGAAATAGTCAGATATCTGCAATTTCAAATAGTTAGAATTGGTATTAAAGCTTTTTTTTTTTTTTATAATACTGTATTGTAACTTGATACTTTTAACACTGGGTTTTGACTTGGTTCCTTTCAACTTTAGTTGATCAGACTGAGTAACACTGGATTTTTTTAACATAAGAAATATGAGTATATAATATTATTTTGCCAATGTCTTTAAGGCTATGGGTTTTTCTTTCTATAAATTATAGTTTATGCTAAGTCTTGATTCATACTGAACTTGTAGGGTAAATCTTTGGGGCTTACGTTTTGGTGGAAAAAAATTGTATTTGTATCTGGTTGGCAGGTGTGATACTTCAACCTCTCAGGTTTGTATGCTCTGTGACCCTCTGGGCCAACTTTTCTTGGCCATCGCCTTCCCTAGAGCATAGACTTGGCAATGTCCCTCCTTGGGAAAAAGAGGGTTTATTGTTATTTCTCAACCACTGGTGAGGCACTGATCCCATTCAAAGGCGAAGCAAGAAGCCTTAGGCTCTTTAAACAGATTCCGAGCCATAAAAAGCCTAGGTTATTTATTTATTTTTTAAACAATAGCCCTTTTAATCACAAGTGTTTTTGCTAATAAGCTGAAAAGTCAAATTTCAGAAACTGTTTCTAAGACGATTGAGACAAATATTCCCTTGTGTGTGTTATTTATGCGTGTGTTTCTATTATTTTAATAGGAAATATTTGTGAATCTTTCTCCTGGTTGGGAGGACTCTATTCAGTGTTAAGTATACACGTTGTTCTGTATAAGACAGAATAAAATCATTCTTATATACTTGAAGTTCAAGCTGGCACAGTTGTTTCAAACTGGCACGGTTGGCTTAGGTGAGACGTGATAACCTGTGCAGGTGTAAAATATGAACGAGGTGTGACAGCCATACCTTTCCCCTGCAGGAGCTGCAAGTGCACTGTGCTGAAGGGCAGGCACTGCTGAATTCAGTGCTGCACACCAGAGAGGAAGTGATCCCATCAGGCATCCCCCAGACGGAGGATCGGGCTTTAGAGTCCCTCCGGCAGGACTGGCAGGCTTACCAGCAGAGACTGTCCGAGACCCGAACTCAGTTCAACAATGCAGTCAACAAACTGAGACTGATGGAACAAAAGTTTCAGCAAGTAGATGAATGGCTGAAAACGCTGGAGCAGAAAATGAGCCTCAAGACGGAACGTCAGTCTAACAGGGCAGCCAAGGAGACACAATTCCATCAGCTGAAGGTACAGCCAGAGCCGAATCCTGATCTTGGTCAAAGCAGCCGTTGTCTTGCATAGTTTGTTTCATTAAAATAGTAACGTTTTTCCCCAGGTTTAGCTTTTGCAAAATCTTTTTCTGCTTCGAAAGAAATTTAATGTAAATTAGGACAGAACATTCTAACAGCAATTATTAATAGAATCTTAAATTGGTCTTTAATAAAATATAATTTAATGAAATATTTTTTATTTTCGTCCCATATCCTATTATCTTGCTTTGTAAAGATACACGAATGCTAGTATTGCAACCATTTAAGTTTATGTTTTAGATTTGAAATTGTTCAAATAGAATGCATCAAAATAATACTTAATATTTAGTTTTATTCTAATTTTTATGTAAATTCGGTGCACATGATCAAAATAATGCTTAGGTTCGTAGGATTTCTTTTCATTATTCATCTAGGTTAAAACTTATCTAAATATAACAGAAAATATAAAAATTTATGCTATTCTGTTTTAAAATTTTTGAACTGAAGTATAGTATATACAGAAAAGAGCCCAAATCAAAAATCTGTAGCTCTTAATTGCATGGTTTTTATACAATTTTTCATGAGGGTTAAATATATATTTTCAAAATTATATCTCACAATAAATATGTTTTAAACATACAGTGAAATCATTTCCTATAAAGAAAATACGTATATTTGTCTGACTCAAGAATACCAAAGGTTAAACTTTTCCCTGCAATACCCATGTCATTTCAGAAGTGGCACGAAGAAATCACCACATACAGAGATGAGGTTGAGGAAGTAGGAGCGAGAGCTCAGGAGATCCTGGACGAGCGTCACGTGAGCAGTCGGATGAGCTGCCAGGCCACACAGCTGACTTCCAGATACCAGGCCCTCCTTCTCCAAGTGCTGGTGAGGGGGCCACCGGCTGCTCATTTTGGACCAGCAAACTTCACAAGCCAAAATGTTCTTCCTTTCATTCGCTTCCAGTGAAGATATGTATTTATAAAGAAAGGCACTGGCACAGGTCTTTAATTCACTCTTCAATACTGTGTTTTCTTTTAAAGGAACAAATAAAATTCCTGGAGGAAGAGATCCAGAGTTTGGAGGAATCTGAATTATCCCTAAGTTTCTATTCTGATTGGTACAGCTCTACTCACAAAAACTTCAAGAATGTGGCTGCCAAAATTGACAAAGTAGATATAGCGATGATGGGGAAAAAGATGAAGACATTGGAGGTAGGCATGCACGCGTCGGACTTGTCTCCCGACCCTTCTTTCATTGAGCTGCTTGATCCTCACACTAGATGTAGGGAGCGCATGTGCTCATTCCTGCCTGGTATGGTCCTTGGCTCATCATTTTACTTCAGATTCCAAGTTCTAATCTCTCTAAGGCCGAAAGCAGGCTTTCACATATTGGTGATGTGATGTCCTCTGAATGACCTAGACGTGACTGTTCACAAAATTCTTACCTAATTTCCAGTTTCACACTTAAAAATTAAGACAAAAAAAAACATTTATCCCAAATTCAAGGCACCGTGTGTTAACAGTTTTAACTCATCTTTAGGAACATTACTGAGGATGAGAGAAACATCAAGTTCTCTCTCAAGTCTCTGATTCGGAAATGATACCTTGATCAGACATTTTAAAACCTTTATTGAAGTAAAGGGAAAAAAAAATGGTTTCCTCATTCCTAGCAGGTCAAATCTGGTTATAAACTTCAAAACATATTTTAAGAGGAAATAGGTAGACTCGAGAATGGGACTTGAAAGCCTTTTCTTTAAAAGGAAAGAAATAAGGTTAACTCAGAATTTGCTTCTTACTCACTCTCTTTCACGACAGGGTTTGCTGAAAGACATGGAGAAAGGCCACAGTTTGCTGAAATCGGCCCGGGAGAAAGGAGAGAAGGCTCTTACGTACTTGGAGGACGGCGAGGCAGAGACGTTAAGAAAAGAGATCGATGGCCACGTAGAGCAGTTGAAGGAACTGACCAGCACTGTTCGGAAAGAGCACATGACTCTGGAAAAAGGCCTCCATTTGACAAAGGAGTTCTCAGATAAATATAAAGCACTAACTCAATGGATAGCAGAATACCAAGAAATCCTACACGTTCCTGAAGAACCCAAAATGGAATTATATGAGAAAAAAGCTCAATTATCCAAATACAAGGTAATTTGTTGTTACTCCAGCAAATGCACGAGGGTGTCCTCTAGGGACTCAATGGGAAGGAGTTGATTCTTGGTGTGTGTCACCCTTCGTGGGTGCTGAAAAACGCCCATAGCGTGTCTATTCTACTGGGGGTGAGTGATATCATTTTATTTGGCTAGATACACTACGTCAAAGTTATGTTTCCATACATGAATCATATTTGCCTCATATTCAAGATTGTATTTATAAATGGAGATCTATTCTCACAATGTGATCCAGGTATATGGATCTTCCAGATAAATCTTCCAGGCATCAGGATCTCACACCAATAAATTTTCTGTTTCGTGTAGCATCTTCCCAAGATAAGCTAACCTACAGTAAATTGAAAACAAGATACCCTATCTGAAAGAAAATAAATTCTCATTAACCAGCTATAGCCAAACATCCTAGAAATTAATGTTTCAAAGAATAAATGGTGATGTGACTATAGCTAGCTATAACATGTTATAGATATAGATATTTCACCGGCTCAAATATTTGAAACAATTATGTGGAATAATTTGTGTTCTGAATGATTAAGTGATAGTCTTCAAGAATTAGTGTGATGGCTTGCCTCTGAGCTTTCCCTGTGGGAAGCTTTTTCCTCCTTCAGCCAAAATGTCTATTCTCAACCTTGGTTTTTCTACCAAGTCTGACAGCATGTCTTTGAAGGTACCAGATAAGAATCACAGCCACTTTTCTGTTTTCCACTGAGTTCTTGATGTATTTAAACAGTGCTGTGAGCCTGTA
This sequence comes from Pteropus vampyrus, assembly GCF_000151845.1. Classification (NCBI taxonomy): domain Eukaryota; kingdom Metazoa; phylum Chordata; class Mammalia; order Chiroptera; family Pteropodidae; genus Pteropus; species Pteropus vampyrus. The sequence continues at coordinate 1,830,830 of NW_011888859.1, read as the reverse complement.
CAGCAATGCTACAGCTGGAATTTATCTCTCTAACTTCACATGCAACTCGGGCTGCAGTTAACTTCATGAACTCAAAATAAAAAGACGGTGCTGAAAGAGATGAGGTGGAAGCCAGAAATATAAACTATGTTAAATTTAGCCAAACACAATGCTTTCTCATACTTTCCACACGTGAAGAACTATTTGATGTGTTACTCTGTATTTGAGAACCATATTAGCCACAAAAAGTCATCCTCTCTTTCATGTTTTGCATTTACTGATTTATAAAATACGTCTCGAATGTCTGTTTGAAAGAGATCATCTCATACCTGCCACGGGCATATGTACATATTCACCTCGAACACACAGGTGAGCTGGCTCTGTTTTTCTTTGTCATTCAAGTCACTTCAACAAACGGTGCTGTCCCATGAGCCCTCAGTAAAATCAGTGAGAGAGAAAGGCGAAGCTCTTCTGGACTTGGTGCAGGATGTCACTTTAAAGGACAAAATAGATAAGCTTCAAAGTGACTATCAGGACCTCTGCAGTGCAGGAAAGGTAAGGAGACATTGGGAATTCAACAAAAATGTATTTATTTGTCCCAAGGGGGCCCTGACTTCTTTTTCTCTGTCAGAAGATTTAAAGGGCTGAAATGGGTCAGTAACCTTTCTTTTTTTCAGAGGGGCATTTTAAATGGCATGACGACTCTTTTTCTATTTTTTTTTTCCTGTTCCTAGTAATTCTCTGGTATATGTAACTCGACCTACCCTAGGAATTGCACTGGGTTTTTTTAGAAATATAAAACGGTTTTTATTTGCTTTTTGGCTTGAAAGTCACCTCTAATGGGCACCTGGCTTCACAGGAACATGTCTGCAGTCTGGAGGCGAAAGTCAAAGACCATGAAGATTACAACAGTGAACTCCAAGAGGTAGAAAAGTGGCTGCTGCAGATGTCCGGCCGCCTGGTGGCACCTGACCTCATGGAGACCAGCAGCCTGGAGACAATCACCCAGCAACTGGCCCACCACAAGGTACGCCTACTCTCTACAGAGCTAAAGCACACAGACGGCTTTCACAGCTATGCCCGTGTGTGTGTGAGCACACCTGTGTACGGGTGCGTGCATCTCTGGATTCCAATGATTGTACTTAAGAAATCAGGTCTGCATGCCAAGAATGCCTGATAAATGAGAACAGTTAAAGTCAATATTTTAGCGACTCAACCACAGTCGAATGCTAGCCTTCAACTCGAAACACGTTGTAGTCTTTATGGAGTAATTTATCCAAGAAAGAAATTATCTTTAATTTACAAAAGTGCAGCCAAAGATAGGATATAGAACTAGTAATCAGAAAGTCTAGATTCTAGCCAGACTCTCCCCTTCCAAGCAGGGGAAGCTTAGCCTCTCAGAGGCTCCTCCTTTTTCTCCTCTGGAAAGGGCGAGAAGGATCCCGGCCCCATCACACAGCTGCGGGGGCATCGCGGGAGAGGATGTCTGTCAGCATTTGGTGAACTGCAAATTACGGGACTGATATGAGGTGTTCTTGTCTTTGTTCATATGTATTTGTAGTAACTATATGAACCAGATGACAGGTTGTCATATGGTCACAATTTTATGGAGCAATTTTGGAAAACCGAATTTTAGTCATGATGGGGTCAATATCTAGTAGTGTGTCAGGAAAGCCAGTTACCCTCCCGGGCTTCAGGGCTCCTGTCCATAGAATTTTATTTAGCAAATATGAATAGAAAATAACTATACGATATATTCTATTAGGCACTGAGGGAATGCCCTCAGTAACCTCACATTGCAGTGATTTTATTCCAATTCGAAGACATAATGGTTCTTTTCAATATGGTGTATATGATAACCTGTAACCCAGCACTCTTGGAAAAAGCAGTGGACCCTGGGCTGCTGAGAGCCCTCCAGGTAGATATATTTATGTGGCAACCCAGGATACCTTGTGTTGGAATGTGTCACTTATCGTAAGTATGTGATGATATATTACAGTGTATATAAATATATATGTATGTATGTATATATATGTGGTATATAATATATAGTATATACTATGTATAGTATAGTGGTGATATAAGTAAATATCATCTAGCAGTAAGAAACTTAAAACGTGATATCAATAAGTTGGTTCCTCCTGTCTGATCTTTGAGAACGCTCACTAGAGAACATATGTGGGCACAATGGTATGAATGTGCTGGAGGCAGACAGAGTGAGGGCCAAAGGCTGCGGGCTCTGCCATTTACTAGTCATATGACCTTGAGTATCTTCTATAACTCATCTATGCTTTAGTTTCTCCATCTGTAAAACAATGACGATAATACATATTTATCAGGACTAATAATTTATGTTATTTTTATTAATATAAATATTATTAGATGTAAATTAGATATTACATTAGAGATGAATAATTAGATTTTAGATTATTAATTACATAAATCAGATATTATATTGTTGACTAGGTTAGATATTAGTAAATTAGATTAAATAGTAATCGGATTATTTTAGATATAAATTATACCAGAATTATAATTTATAGAACTTAAAAAATATATGAATTTCCTTTCTCTGATAATAATAGCATGGAGCGTGTATCTGAGATCAGCCATGAATTCACTCTAGTTTTAAAGGTTATTTCATCATCTCTATGTAACTTAATCCATTAAACTCATTAACTCTCCCAATTGGAACATCCATGAAAATATACATTTTTGTTTTTGTTTTGTCATTTTCTATGTGGTATCCAAGACAAACTGCAAAACTCTTTCAAAAAAACATTATTAAACAGTTAAATTCTTCATCTTAAACCTTCTGTTTGGTAAATACATTATTTAAAGACTAAAGATGGAATTATAAGAACTCTGTGTTTGTTTCATTTTTGTAGGCAATGATGGAAGAAATTGCTAGTTTTGAAGACCGTTTGAACAACCTTAAAACTAAAGGCGACAATTTGATCAGCCAGTGTGCAGAACACCTTCAAATGAAACTTAAACAAAATGTGCACACACATCTGCAAGGCACAAAGGATAGTTACTCAGCGGTCTGCAGCACAGCACAGAGGGTGAGTACCACTGTGACGTTCTGGAATGACGATGAATAAAAGAGAAAGGCTGTGAAATCTAGAGGTATTTAAAAATAGTTCTGATGCTTCGGTCTTTGGGGTAGTTTTGGCGTATGTCCAGGCAGGTAGTGGGAGCATAGACTTCTGTCTCTGTGTGAACACAGAGCTAACATATCGCACATTTGATTGATGTGTCGAAGCGGTAAATTGCATACATTTGGTTTTACCCAATCCATTTATTCCATAAATTGATTATAAAATATTTTTTTTAATTTTGTTTTGTTTGTTTTTATTTGTACACCATCAGTGCTTCCTTCTAAGTTGCCATTTTTCTATAATACAGAAGTAAATTTATTCCGTAATTTTCACAATTATTTTCTTTTTAAATCTATGCATCCTAAGTTCAACTCGCATTTAATATTTTTATGAATTCATATAAAAGTTGAGAAAAAGAGTAAGTACTAATTTTGAGTTATACTTTAATTGGTATACTTCCACTAAAATGAAATCCTTCATGTTATGAAAATAAGTCTAAAATGGGTAAGAATTGCCCTTTTAATAAAAAATAAGTACAATCAATGAATTGTTTTTTATTATTCTAGAATTTTTAAATGACACTGCAGACATTCCTCTATTTTTGTTGCTGGGCTAGCCAGTGAGAACCGGAAAAATACAAGTGACATGGGAACATGGTCTGCATTCATCATGATAATAAAAAAATTGCTGGTTGAAATTAGTTGACTCCCTAGAACTGGAAATTCACCTTCCAAAAGTTAATTAAAAAGAGGAACAAAGTAATCAAACAGATAATTGTAGATGATGACAAAGGAGGAAAAGAGATTGAGACGGGAAAAAAACATGAAGTTTTCTGGTGAGCTTATTGGTTCACTCATTCAGCAGAGGGTTATCGAACACTGACTTTGTAGTGGGCATTTTCTGTACATTAGGGATACAAGTTGAATTTTTAAAGGAACATTGGTAAATGTTTGAAAGGCACAAATATTTTAAAAATAAAAATTTAAAAAGCAGATCAAACTCTAAGAACGGAGTTCATAAAATAAATTTGCAAAAATGATAAAGAGAACAAAATACTTCTCTTTCAGTTTTGCTTGTACTAATAATAAGGGACAGTCTCAATATCAGATGAAAATGAATTATTGCTTCTCTTGAGTCAATAATTAAAGAAGAGCCAGTCTAACCTCACGTCCTTTTTTTCTTTCCTTTTTTTTTTAATGGAATTGTTTGTTCAGGAAACATCATAGGGATATTTCCCCTTGATTTCAAAGAAATACATAATAGTTTCTCCATGTGTCTTTATGGAACACAGCCCAGCCTGACGAAAGCAGGAGGGCGGGGAGTGGTGAGGTAACACACTGGACAGATGTGGTCACAGAGAGTGGCTATGTCCTAATGAGCACTGGCAATGCTGAACTGAGTAGATTATTGAAAACATAGAAATGAATACTTTATTCATCCCCCCCCCCCGAAAAAAAACAAAGGAAATTGGTTGGCTGATTAAGGATTAATTAATTGAATAGACATATTAGAAAATATTTAGATTATTATTGTTCTGGAACATAGCTTCTAAGATGAAATGAGGGCATCAGACTCTTCTCTCCCCTCTGGTTTAATTTAGTTCCAATCTGACCCTAGTCCTAAAGCAGGAGCCTTTCGGTTAGAGAAATATTGGTTATCTTTTCATGAAATGGCATTTTATTTTTACTTTTAATTTTTAGCTTGAACAAAAAGTACAATATTTATACCATTATGGAGAAGCTGCAAAAACTCTAATTTATGTTTGACAATTTACTTCAATGATTTTATGTATCCTAACACATTTCTATAGTTACATTAACTCTGCCTCATTCTCTCCCTACTCAAGATATAACATTGTAACGTGTGGGTTGAGAAGTTATAAACTGGGCACGGCAATTGTGCTTTGCAATATTTTGGAACATATGCATACTCTATAGATATGTGTATAGTGTTGGGGAGTCCTGGGGGTGTAATCCATTTCAGTGGACTTGTGGACGTGTGTCACTTAATTCCGGTCATGTTTATAGCGACAAAAGATAGTTCTCACAGTTGCAGCTTGATCGTCTTGTTTCAGGTGTACCAGACTTTGGAACATGAACTTCAGAGGCATGTTAGTCGACAAGACACTCTGCAGCAGTGCCAGGCCTGGCTTTCTGCAGTCCAACCAGATTTAACGCCAAGTCCACATCCACCTGTCAGCAGGGCAGAAGCCGTTAAGCAGGTATAGACTCCTGAAAGTTTGTGTTGTGTTATGTGATTCATTCAGACATTCAATGAAAATATATTAGGTACCTATCATGTGCCAGACTGCGCTGGCTACTGGGGATATGTAAGTACATGCAAACCTCATTTTACTGGGCTTTACTTTATTGCATTTTATAGATATTGTCTTATTTTATTAACAAACTGAAGGTTTTTGGCAACCACCAGCAAAAAGATTATAACTAACTGAAGGCTGAGATGATGATTAGCATATTTTAGCAATAAAGTATGTTTAATTAAGGTACGTACATTGTTTTTTTAGACATAATGCTATTATTGTACACTTAATAGACTGCAGTATAGTATAAACATAACTTGGTTGATGAAAAAATTTGTGTGACTCGTTTTATTGCAATATTCACTTTACCCAATCTACAATATCTCTGAGGTATGCCTGTGTAAATAAGATCTGAACTTGACTCTAGTCATCGGCTCATTTGGATATGTGACTGGAGAATTTCACTACTGACAAACGACAACTTCAGATGGTGTCAGACTGGGGTCATGCTTTGACAGGCTATGGTTGCAATTCATTCATGGTCCCAGGAAGCATTGTGTATTCCTAATACCTCCTGCCTTGTAAACAATAAATATATGATGATAACATGCTCCCCACTACCACAAGAAATTGACGCACTGACTTGATTCCATTGAGAATGCCATATGTTTTTATAAGGCATTTAGGGGAATGGGATAAAGTACTATCAGATTTGCCCCCTGAAATTGATTTTAGCAAAAATCTTTTGCAACTGTTTTGTCACTGACAATCTATAAGCTGCTCCGAGTGATTTTGGAATCAAGTCAACTATATAAATCTTAAATCATTATTTTTTTTTAAAGTAAATATAAGATAAGAAATTTGTTATCTTATTCTCTTCTCATTTTCAAAAGTTGCTTTGGACAGATAACTTTCTCTGGGTCATAGGTACATAACGGGGTTGTTTGGCAAATTCAGACCTTATTTATTACAGAAAAAACTGTAGAAGTTTCTTGGATGTTTCCTTTGTCCAGACCATACAAACTTCTTTAATTATAATGTGAAGCAAGTGGTGGACAAATGGGTCCCTTGTCAGAATGTTTTGAATTCTTTGCACAAGTCACTAGTGTATGTCATTTACAACAAGGGTTGTAAATACTGAACATAGCAAGATTGTTTTTGAAATATCAACAAAATATTACAAGTATACAAAGACTTGCTGTCTAAATATGGCATACATCTCTTTCACTCTTCACAATTTTGTTTTCAGGTCAAACACTTCAGAGCTTTGCAGGAACAGGCAAGGACCTACTTAGATCTCCTTTGCTCCATGTGTGACTTGTCAAACTCTTCAGTGAAAACCACAGCTAAAGACATTCAACAAACAGAGCAAATGGTAAAATAATGATCAATAATAATAATAATAATAATAATAATAATAAACCCTTGGATTTGTCCATATTATTATATTCTTTTGTTTGCATGTTAGATGTAAAAGAATATATCTGCTTGAATATTTCTTGCTATAATACTTCCGCAGCCATTGTAATAAATAAATATTTGAATTTCAACTGTCGCAGAAAAATAAGCACACTGAAACTGGTGCCGCTGAATTAGAACTGAAACACGTCGTCTCGGTGATCTGCTTATCGTTAGAGCCTCTTTTCTCTTTTCTTTTTAATTACCCTTTTCTCTTTATCTTTTCCTATTTTTCTACTCATTTTTGTTCTTTTCTGTTTTTCCACCTTTTTACTGAGGTAACACTTAATATGAAAAGGATTTCTTATCTTTGCTTTATATGAGGGATGGTCACGAGCATGCCATCTGTCATGACCCTTCTAAGCCATTGGAAGTGTCTGAGCATGGTGTCCTGAAGAATTCTGAAGCTATATCTGGGCTCAGTGGAAAAATGTGCTGAGTCAGCAGTACCTAAGCACAGCAGACAAATGGCAGCAGAGGGCAATGTGATAGCCACCGCTGCCTTAAACTCTTTAATACAACACATTTAGGTTTAAAATTTAAAAATAAGACTTGGTTTTGGTATTTAATTGATTAAATATCCACAGAATGCTAAAATAATCTAAATAAAAAATAATGAAGATTTAAAATAAATAAATAATAACGTAGATATTTAATAATCAAAATAATATGGGTTTCTCGCTTTTAAATTATCAAAGCGAATGTCTATATTATCAAAGCAAATATCTTTAAATCCTTATGAAAGATGATATAATTCATATTTTTTACAGATATGATGTATTGGAATCAATCACATGATTTTAAAAACCAGTAAAGTCAATCTAAAAATATATCCAAAACATTAATAACTTGGTGTTTTATTAGACCTTGCAATAATGTACAATAGAGAACAATATGTCTTTTCTAGTTAACCCCAAGACCAAATTCATGAGTAATTCAAATAGATGCATCCCCTAAAATGCTCAATGTGAAAAACAATTAGGGCAGCTTTTGACCTAATAAATTGTTAAAACTTCTTAGAGCTTCACATATTGACTGAAATCAAATGGCACGTCCTAGACATTTCAAGCCTTTAGAAAACCTAAATATAAAAAGGAAAATCTACTTTTCTTGAAACAGATAAAGAATTCTTCCTGTATTTATCAGTGTGTGTGTGTGCACACGTGTGTATGTGTCCACATGTGAACAAGCATGCATGTGTGTTGGCCTGCGTACGTGGACAGGCTGAAGAATCGCATCTCCGATTCATTGAGCGTAAATGTTCTTCCCTGTTGCTGCTGACTCCTGCCATCGCATTCTCTCCAGGTGGAGCAGAGGCTTGCCCAAGCACAGCACGTAACTCAGGGCTGGGAGGAGATCAAGCATATGAAGGCCGAGCTTTGGATCTACCTCCAGGACGCCGATCAGCAACTGCAGAACATGAAGAGGCGTCACTCGGAGCTGGAGCTCAATATTGCACATAACGTGGTTTCCCAAGTGAAGGTAAGAACTAATGGGCCTCCCAGGGAGATAGTGAAGACCAGGAGGCATGTGTGTCGGTCAGTCCTCAAACATTAGTATTGCTATTTAAGGGATAAGATAGAATTGGAACAATCTTTTTTTGGTACCAGGAGAGAACAGATCAGAAAGGAAATATTAAAATATTTTGGTGGGGAGATCCAACTGTCCATTTGTATCAAAGGACCTTCATTCTGTATTTTGTCCCTGTGGTTTAGCTGATAGAACCAGGAGACTCTGCCGCTAAACAAACAGGAAGCCTTATTATTTATTACCTTTTCATCACAATATTGCTAACACTGAAGGACTGTAAATGTACTAATTAATTAAAATATAAAATACATATTAATATATAATTAATTTAAAATGTAACATAAATAATTTAGACTATATATTTATATGTAATTTAAAATATAACAAAATTAATATTAGTATATTAACTTAATTGGAAGTTATATCAGATTATTAACAAACTTTAGGATTTTTTCCTCTGTGAGAGGGAGCTATTTGTAGTTTCTACTGGAATATTGTTTACCTATGCAGAAAAAAGTGATAAAAAAAGAGACGACATAAATTATATTTTTTTCTCAAAAGTATGAACTTTAACAAGTTTTAGGAAACTAAACATGTACTTTAAGATAGAAATATTAACTTTTTTTTACCTTAGTGACTATAATATTATTACTTTTTAAAGTGGCACCATAAAAGAAAATACCACAGTTACCCTTCAGTTCTTACAAACTTGGAAATTTGTATTCGTAAAGAGGTATGGTGAATTTTAGATTTTGTCTCTTACGACCCATTGATCAGACATCCATTAGTTATTTAAAGCGTTTAGATGTGTTACATCTATGCTTCTCTCTCTATTATTTGGGGAGTTTATTACCTGTTACTTATTTTGCCATCGTTATTATCCTTTAGGATTTTGTTAAGAAATTACAGTGCAAACAGGCGTCAGTCACCGCTATTACAGAAAAGGTGAATAAGTTAACCAAGAAGCAGGAGTCTCCTGAACACAAAGAAATAAGCCACTTAAATGATCAGTGGCTGGATCTGTGCCTTCAGTCTGACAATCTGTGCTCGCAAAGGGAAGAAGATCTTCAGAGAACGAGGGATTACCATGACTGTATGAATGTTGCTGAAGCGTTCTTGGAAAAATTCACTACAGAGTGGGATAACTTAGCCAGGTAACAGCTCCTCTCCAGTGAGTCACCAAATACTAAGCTGGAAATTTCTTAATTTTTATAAAAATGTAAAATGCCTTACTTATATCTATCGTCTGTCATTATTAATATTGATAAAACAGTATTAAAAAAACTAATGTTGTCATTGGGACACAGTCATGGCTTTCCTTGCTCGATGTTAATCAGTGGGTAAAAGGAAACTGCTTGAAACCATTTTTCTCTGTGACCTCAAAAATATCACAAGAATATTTTCAATTTTGCTTAATTACCAGTAATGAGACTATGAATTCATGAAATAAATCTTTCTTGAATCTATATGTTCCGTAGGTTTGTTATCGGCTCTGTAAAGTAATACATTCTATGTAATTCAGTCCAGCTTTCATCTTGTATTTGTTTGTGGTATTCTAGAAATCAGTGAACAAATCAAATTCAATCAATATGTGTCCTTTGTAATTTTGTAGTGATTGAACTCCTCTTAACTTTTTTTTTTTTAATAAGAATTCTCTATACACACTGGGTCTTCATAAGAAATATTTTTAAACTTCTGATCACTATAATTATTGAAATCTGTTCTTCTTCTGCCTAGATTTATTAATTTGCAGCAACTAAAACTGAAAATGTAATTCTAGATATAGTTAAATCAAGTAGTTTTTTTGGAGAGGGTACTCTATTTTCTGGTTTGTTTATAGAATTTTTTCTTAATGCTGAACATTTTACTGGTCTTTGGGGTAAATCCAAGCAATATCAGCAAAAGCCCATCTTTTAGGCTTACAATAGGCACCTCCATCTGGTTCGCCCTTGGTCACCTCAGGCCCAATAAATCCTGAACTGGACTCATTATCCTTCCTCCCAACACTGGTTCTCGTACTTTGAACTGATCGTCTTATAAATGGAAGGGACTATAAGATTCCATTTCCTCTTGTGTGTTTCGTAGTCAGAGGGATAAGAATTCTTTGCATTTCATACTTCTTTTTGAAGATTTCTAATGATAAAAAATATTTAAGTACACAAATGAATAGCTAATAGAGCCACTGGTTACATCTTGCAGATTGAACTAGCACCATACTGTTTATTGGAGCTTCTTCTCACAGGAAAGCACATGCATCGTGGATTACTTATTGATTTAAGTGCCATTTTCAAGACTGCAATAGATCGGTGCTTCTGAGGGTTAGGGTTTACACAAACCATCCAGGGATCTTGTTAATAATATGCAGATCCTGCTCAGTTTATAAGTGACAAAGGAAGAAGCTAAAAGTATATGTCAGATGTGTTGGGAGGGCCAACAAAGAGTAGAAAAGAAAGTATCCAGGCAATTTGTTTTGGTTTGCCTTCTAATATAGAAATATATGGGTCTTGTATTCCATAATAATTATAGCACCTGTACCAATAAACCATGAATTGAGCTACCCTAAGCTAAGAACGTCCACTTAAAGAAAAGGACGAAATATAATATAACATGGTATGAACAGATATAGATATTGAGTTGGCTAATTCGCCTTTACGTCTTTCATATACTTATAGATCTGATGCTGAGAGCACAGCTGTGCACCTGGAAGCTTTGAAAAAGTTAGCATTGGCATTGCAGGAGAGAAAGCAGGCGATTGACGATCTGAAAGAAAAAAAGCAGAAAATGATAGAGCACCTGAATTTAGATGACAAAGAATTAGTCAAAGAACAGACAAGTCACCTTGAACAACGTTGGTTTCAGCTGGAGGACCTTGTCAAAAGGAAAATCCAAGTGTCAGTCACCAACTTGGAAGAATTAAACGCAGTGCGGGCCAGGTTCCAGGAGCTGATGGAGTGGGCAGAAGAACAGCGACCCGCCATTGCTGAGGCCCTCAAGAAGAGCCCCCCTCCTGATATGGCACCAAACCTTCTCATGGATCACCTTGCCATCTGCAGTGAACTGGAGGCCAAACAGATGCTCCTGAAGTCACTCATCAAGGATGCTGACAGAGTGATGGTTGACCTCGGCCTAAATGAGCGGCAGGTCATCCAGAAGGCGCTCTCGGAGGCACAGAGACACGTGAATTGTCTCAGTGACTTAGTGGGCCAGAGGCGGAAGTACATAAACAAGACCTTGTCCGAGAAAACTCAGTTTCTTATGGCGGTGTTCCAGGCCACCAGCCAAATTCAGCAACACGAGCGAAAGATAATGTTCCGTGAGCACATCTGCCTGTTACCGGATGACGTGAGCAAACAAGTGAAAACGTGTAAGAGTGCACAGGCCAGCCTCAAGACTTACCAAAACGAAGTCACTGGACTTTGGGCCCAGGGTCGCGAATTAATGAAAGGAGCCACAGAGCAGGAAAAGAGCGAAGTGCTGGGTAAGCTCCAAGAATTGCAGAGTGTCTATGACACTGTTTTACAAAAGTGCAGCCATCGGCTACAAGAACTGGAGAAAAATTTAGTTTCTAGGAAGCATTTTAAGGAAGATTTCGATAAAGCTTGTCACTGGCTAAAACAAGCAGATATTGTTACATTTCCTGAAATCAACCTAATGAATGAGAGCACTGAGCTTCATACACAGCTGGCCAAATACCAACACATTCTTGAGCAATCTCCGGAATATGAAAATCTCCTACTCACGCTACAGAGGACTGGGCAGGTCATGCTGCCGTCGCTGAATGAAGTCGATCACTCCTACCTCAGTGAAAAGCTCAACGCTCTGCCCCTGCAATTTAACGTCATCGTTGCCTTGGCTAAAGACAAGTTCTATAAAGTCCAAGAAACAATTCTCGCTCGGAAAGAATATGCTTCCTTGATTGAGCTGACAGCCCAGTCTCTGAGTGAACTCGAAGACCAGTTCCAAAAGATGAGCCAGGTCCCCACCAACCTGATGGTGGAAGAGGCTCTGTCTCTCCAGGATGGTTGCAGAGCCCTCCTGGGAGAGGTGACAGGCCTGGGGGAAGCAGTGAATGAACTGAACCAGAAGAAAGAAAGTTTTCGCAGCACAGGTCAGCCTTGGCAGCCGGACAAGATGCTACACCTTGTCGCCTTGTACCACAGGCTGAAGCGACAAACAGAACAAAGGCTTAGCTTCTTAGAAGACACTACCAGTGCTTATCAAGAGCACGAGAAGATGTGCCACCAGCTACAGAAGCAGCTTGAGGCTGTGAAGACGGAGCAGTCCAAAGTGAACGAGGAGACGCTTCCTGCAGAAGAGAAGCTCAAATCGTATCACTCCCTGGTGGGAAGTCTGCAGGATTCAGGAATTCTCCTAAAACGAGTGACCGTGCATCTTGAAGATCTTGTTCCACACCTAGATCCCTCTGCTTATGAGAAAGCCAAGCACCTGATCCAGTCCTGGCAAGAGGAGTTAAAACTGTTGACTTCTGCCATTGGTGCAACAGTGACGGAGTGTGAGAGCCGCATGGTGCAGAGTAGAGACTTCCAGACAGAGCTGAGCTGCTCCCTCGACTGGCTGAGGAGCGTGAAGGCAGAACTCAATGGATCCATATGCCTGGACCTGAACCTCCGTGACATCCAGGAGGAGATCAGAAAGGTCCAAATTCACCAGGAAGAGGTGCAGTCCAGCCTGAGAATAATGAATGCCCTGGGGAACAAGGAGAAGGAGAAATCCACGAAGGCCAAGGAGCTGATCTCTGCCGACTTACAAAATATTCTCGCTGAGCTCTCCGAGCTGGATGGAGACATTCAAGATGCTTTACGCACCAGACAGGTGGGAATGGCCTGGCTTCTCTTTTCTTTCTTCTGCTCTGCTAATTTGTAAACGTGTGAGAAATTTCTTTCTTCCTTCCTTCCTTCCTTCCTCCCTTCCTTCCTTCCTTCCTTCCTTCCTTCCTTCCTTCCTTCCTTCCTTCCTTCCTTCCTTCCTTCCTTCCTTCCTTTTGCTTTTCGGGTTAGAATTGCTTCCTTCAAAATTTCTTTTTTTTGGTGATACTACATAGATTTGTCTTCAGCAGTGACTTGAAAGGATGTTTTTACTGTTTATGCGCATGGTATTCGTTTCACGTGATTTCCACGTGGACCTCACTTTAGTTATAATACAGTAACCCCAGCTATACCTCATCTTTCAGAGAAATAATAAATGATAACACTAATAGAATTAATGCTGTAGGAAGTACATCAGTAATAAAATTAATTAATTAGCAATGACTAATTCGCAACGCCTTTTTCAAACCATGTGAAACCTGGCATTTCTAGAATTAGCGCTGGGTGAAGAATCTCTGAATGGAGAGAGAGAGGGGAAGCACAGCGCAGAGCCTGAGGCCAAGCCACGTTTTTTCCTGGGGTCTCTCGTCAGTTGCCCCATCTCTTCACCCCTTCCTCAGGGGGAGTACTTCATTTCCTCTTGCGTCCCTGTAGTACCACAGAAGCAAGACGAGACTATTCATCATGAGTTTACTTGGGGATAACAAAGAAGTGAGAGCAAGCACAGAACGTGGGAGTGCAGATATCTCTTTAAGAGAGTGATTTTGTTTTTGTTTGGATAAATACCCAGACATGGGATTGCTGGATCAGATGGTAGTTCTTTCTAATTTCTTGAGGAACTTCCATACTGCTTTCCATTGCGGCTTTACCAGTTTACATTCCCACTGATGTTATTACACTTCTAACCAACTGAGGCATTATCTCACTGTGGTAAATATTCAGTCTGCCACATATTACTATGCATTTTATATATTTTTTAAGTATAAAATATATACCTTAAATATATTTTAAATCTATAAAAATATTTAATATTATATACTTTAATATAAAATACTTTAGTATATACACATATATTAAAGTATATTTCAGAGAGAGGACAGATTCAGAAATAGTCAAGATACCACTATAAATTTCTATTTCATTTACGTCCTTGTTGACTTATCTTAACTGTACTAATAAAATTATAACAAGATCAGCAGAAGGAGAAATAAAAGATAAGAACGGATTGTACCAAAAAAATTCCTCCAACTTTTCAGTTCACTTATACACATACATCCATGTGATAGAGGACTACAAAAGAAATGGGAAAATTAAACTATTTCCTTTAAACACACCGCAATTGAGAGCTGATCGTATTTGTAACTACTGTTTTTCAGGCTACCTTGACTCAAATATACAGTCAATGTCAAAGGTACTATCAGGTATTCCAAGCAGCTAACGACTGGCTTGAGGATGCCCACGAAATGTTACAGCTGGCGGGCAGTGGCCTAGATGTGGAGAGTGCAGAGGAAAGTCTCAAAAGCCACATGGAATTTTTTAGTTCAGAGGATCAGTTCCAGAGTAATCTGGAGGAACTCCAAGGCCTGGCAGCCAACCTGGACCCACTTATCAAGCCAACTGGAAAAGAGGACCTGGCCCAGAGAATGGCCTCCCTGGAAGAGAAGTCCCAGAGGATAATCCGGGACTCACACGCCCAGTTGGACCTCTTGCAGAGGTATTAGAGTTGTTTTCATCTTTATGTTCTGGTAAAATATAACGTATTTTGAGATGAATTTTTGCGCGGAAAACGTGAATATGTTAATGAGGTGATTTGCATGCAAATCTATTCTTTTAAGTATCATCCTACATACCGACTTCCCGTTTTGCATAGAAATGTGTGGCTTCATGTCGCTCATTGTCTTTTGTTGGACTTTTTCAAGATGTGCAACTCAATGGCAGGATTACCAGAAAGCAAGGGAAGAGGTTATCGAACTGATGAATGAGGCGGAAAAGAAATTGTCTGAATTTTCTTTATTGAAGACTTCTTCCAGTCATGAAGCAGAAGAAAAACTGTCAGAACACAAGGTTAGTTTCATTGTTTTCAGTGTCTTTTCATTGTAATCACAATGGGTCTTTGTAATATGACAGCTCCAGAAACAGGTCCATAAATCTTTATTTCTACCTGGGTTCCTTAAAGAGGAGATGTATACATTTAACCATGTTTCATAGCAGTTTTAACTTAATTAAATCTGTCACTTTTTTTAGGGTTTCTGTTGGAAATGCATAGCTAGGTTTAAAAAAAGACATTCAGAGCATTTTTTCCTGATAAAGCATGACAATGAATTTCAGTAAATACTTTCTGGTGATAAATGACATTAATTCAGATAATAGCTGAGTCTCCCTCATATATCACAGCCGTATAAGGTAGACTATAACATCCTTAAATATTAAATTTGACTCACTTATATTTTTGCTGCTTTTTAAAAAATGGCAGAATGTCATCTCAAGCAGCAAACAAACTTTTGTTTTTAATTAAAAAAAATATTCACCCTACTTCTTTAAACTATCCAAGCCTACCTCAATTAAGAATTTAGTGTCAAAGCAAGAGGTACCAGAGGAAAATGAATCTATGTAGAAACATTTTCCTCTGCAGGTAATTTTGGGCTTTAGCCAAATGCACCGAACTTTTGTAAAACTCTCTCCCCGGGCCCCTCTTCTCCCCCAGCCCTTAGTGTCAGTAGTTAACTCTTTCCATGAGAAAATTGTGGCACTGGAGGATAAAGCTTCACAACTGGAAAAAGCTGGAAACGAGGCCAGCAAGGCAGCCATAAGCAGGTCGATGACTACAGCGTGGCAGCGCTGGGCGCGTCTCCGCGCTGTGGCCCAGGACCAGGAGAAGATACTAGAAGATGCAGCCGATGAGTGGAAGAACTTCGACAGCAAGGTGACGTTTCTGCCGGGCTCAAATTCTTCTCTCCTCCTCACTGGTGATGATGCTTTTCGAAAAGCAGTATTTTGCTTTTTTTTTTTTTTTAATTGGCCTTATGAAAGTAAAAAGGCTTTTTTGTAAATGACATCAAAACCAAATTGTAAAAGAAAATACAATATGCTGTGTTCATTTCCGTCCCAAGTCGGGGTCTGATTGGAATAAGAAAAGCAAGAAATTAAATTTCGAAAGGAGGATAAGCCCATTTTTCTTCATTTGCTAGACTCAGTGAAACTTTCTTACTTGACCCCGAAAAGGTACAAAATACTTTTTCTTTGCCACAGAAATGAGCAGGAGTGTAACTCATTTCCTAAATCCTATATTTAATTTCTTCCATCTTTTAAGTAAGATTCAATAGCCTCATCTTTCTTTATAACTCATAGACACATTCATGTTAACTTAAATATTGGAAGAGTTTTTTATTTGTCTTTTAGTTGAAGTTTTTTAGAAAAAAAACTTTTTCTGCCCTATGCAGTCTCTGATTGCCCTGATATTATTTTGAGATTAAAGTTTTAAGCCCAGCATTGTAGAGATGGTCTTTCCTTCATGTTAAGATTGTTCAGGTTTTAGTTTCCTGAAATTTAGAGTTTACGCCATCAACTTTAATGTTCTTCACTGCATGTCAAATGTGGCATTTATTGAAATTGCCCCATTTTTTTTCAGTTTATTTATTTTTGTGCTTCAGAATATATACATTTTTCCCACCAGGTTAAAAAAGCCACTGAAATGATCGAACAGCTGCAAGATAAATTACCAGGAAGTTCAGCAGAGAAAGCCTCAAAAGCAGAACTCTTAACTCTTCTGGAATATCATGACACTTTCATTCTAGAGCTGGAACAGCAACAGTTATCCTTAGGCACGCTGAGACAACAAGCACTGAGCATGCTCCCAGACGGGGTCACGCCGTCCCCTGGAGAAGAGCCGCCCATCACGCAGGAAATCACGGCTATGCAAGATCGGTGTCTGAAGTAATTATACACCTGCTCTCATTCTCTGTTACTAAACTTGGCCATGACCCAAAGGGATAAATTGGCATTAGAGTCTAGGGGTGCTCCATCATTCCACCTTAAAATGGGGTTATCTGTTCTCATCATCCCTACTTAGTAGATAGAAGAAGTTAAACTTAATGATATATAACCTGATTTACTTATTGAGCCAGAGAGGAAATGTCAATAAATAAATTAACTCCTGCATCAACTCATATTATTCGTACATATCCTATATTCACGTCTTTCACTTATAGATGCATTTAGAATAATCTGACTCCACTTATTTAAACTTTTAAACCAAATATATATCAATTCAAATAAAGATTTACAATTTGGATGTTGAACATTATTAATTGTAAAATTTCCAAAGCTTGATTCTTTCTTTAAAGACTTGTTTCTCATAGCTACAAATATTACAATTGCACATCACGTTTAAATACTGATGGTTCTGTACCTTTTGAGTATATTTCCAAAGAGGAAATAAATAATCAATGTCCAGGTTACTTTAGATAGGAAAATAAATTTCAGTTTAGTGGCATGGGAATGTGTCAGTTCTCAACTTTCCAGTCATAAATCATTTACTTCATATGATGTATATTCTCCTGTTATACTGAATTAAACTTAAGGGTTACTGAAAATTATCTGACAGTTTTGGGGAAATGTATTTACTTGCAAGAAAGATACTGAGGCTTTGCCTTTTTTTAAATGTGTTTTTGATAACATGATGTTATGTATTAGGGGCTTCTTTTCATTTCAAGTTCACTTCTGCTTTCTCCTGTCGTTTCCGAAGCATGCACCAGAAAGCAAAGAATAACAGAAAGGCGGTCAAGCAAGAGCTGAAGGAGCGAGAAGCGGTGGAGGCTCAAATCAATTCTGTGAAATCTTGGGTTCAGGAAACCAAGGAATACTTGGGGAATCCGACAATAGAAATAGATGCTCAACTTGAAGAACTTCAGGTACAAAGTTCTTTTTTCTTTCCCTATACCCATCATTTTTTTAAAAATTGCCCCAATTTTAATCAGACATCTTTGTTTATAGTCAACGAAATACTGAATTAAAATTTTTCAGAAATGTGTTATCTAAAGACTTTTAGTATTATTTCACAGGATTTTGTTTCTTCTGTATAAAGCAGACATGTTTCTTATTCAGTGACCAAAGAAACACGTTTGGTTTTTCTTAAGGCGTTTCTCCAATTCCACACTTAATCGTGTATACTAATGAACAATACCTCGTCTTATCTCTGTGCCTGTGAAAATTTCCTTAGGCTCTCAGAAATTTCTCGTTTTGATTTTCTCTTCAGATTCTCCTGACAGAAGCCACAAATCACCGACAGAACATTGAGAAAGTGGCTGAAGAGCAGAAGAACAAGTACCTGGGTCGTTATGCTATTTTACCTTCTGAGCTCTCCCTTCAGTTAGCTGAGGTGGCATTGAACCTGGGAACTATCCACGATCAGGTAAACCCAGGGTCAAGAAAGAGTGCCTTTCCATTATTTTATAGGTTCAGAACTCTCATATGAGGGTTCTTGATTTTCACAATTATATCTTCATGGAAACAGTTAAAACACAGCTCAGCATAAAACAATAATAGTAAGTTAGCAATCTTATTTGTAGGCCAAAAAAAAATCAAATCATAAATATGAACGATAACGTCATACGATTAAAGATAACTGACCTGCTTTCCCTCATCTTTTTCAAAAAAAAAACAATAAACAAAAAAAGACTTAAAGAAACAACAATAGCAAAAAATAAGATATATATCATATGTTCAATAAATATTTGTTGAGTACCCAGTCTGCCAGGCTTTCTTCTAGCTGTTATTTCAGCCTTTTATTTTTAAAAATATCATTTTTGCCATCTTTTCTCCAGCATTTTATTGTAAGCAAAAGTATCAATATAGATGTTTATCTAATCAAACCAAAGCCATTAGAAACATAAGTGTCAACTATTCTTTTTCACCTTCCTTCCATTGGATGTGCTTAACCCTTTTTTTGTCATACTATAAGTACATAGTTGCAGCATTAGAAAGAGTTACCAGATCATTAACAGCTATTTACGAAAAGGTGCCTGGAAACAAATTTGAGTTTCTCCAGTTATCTAGAAGCATTTTCCACTTTGTGAAGAAAAAGTCTTAGCGGAGTCTGTGTGTTCAAGGTCACAGAGTTAATAAATGGAGAAAATAGGATTCAAACTCAGCTATCTACGTTGCTGTCTCTTAATCTTCTGTAACCATTTGGTGAGTGAATCATGGTACATGCATTTCTTTGCCTAAACAGCAGCATTAAAAGGTGCAGTGAATGCGTAAGGATGGGGGCAAGTAAGGCCTCATGGAAAGCCATGAGAGTTTATAACTGCATGTGGCTCCTTTGACAAAGTGTTTCAATGCCAAGGCAGCATTAACCACCTAAAATCCCTCGGCAGCATCTCCAGAATGAGGTTTTTAGTAACTGTTACCCAATTTTAACCATGGTTGGTTTTGTTGTTCTCATTGATCATTTAGATCCAGGACAAAGTAAAAGAAGTTGAACAGAGCAAAGCCATGAGCCAGGAATTCGGCCAGCAAATTCAGAAGATAGCCAAAGACCTCACCACTATTCTAACTAAGCTCAGAGCAAAGACAGACAATTTAATTCAAGCTAAAACTGACCAAAAGGTAAAGAAGAGAAGTAGAAACATAGGGAATGCTATTGAATGAATTCATTATTCGAGTTAGTTTGTTTGGGGGTTATAGAAAAAAAAAAAAATCTTTCTGGATTAGCGAGCTTCATTAAAACCAGATAGTAAACACAGGTAATAAAGAAATTTTATAAATACAACAACAGATCTAGATCTACTTACACGGTATAATTTACCATCACAATTGAATTGTATTAATAAATAGATGCACGTGTGGGTGAAGGGAAAAGTGTGAAAGAACTAAATAATGATTTAGGAAGATAAGTATATAAATTCCAAAATGAAGGGTGTTCTTGGTAGTTAAATCTGCATTCTTGCTTCGCTGATGAGTTAAGTGACTAATCCTTTTTGGGTGGGGCAGAAGGAAAATGTTAGCTCTCTCAGCCCCATGGGAAATAAACACCAGGGTTACAAAACATCCTGCTCCACCTTCCCAACCAAAGAAACAGAAATGACCTGGTCATGGTAGAATTATCCTTTATAATTTCGCTACTACAAAAATCATTTAACATATCATCCTTCTGATTTTAGAAAGTCTGGAGAAATTCATTTTCTATAATCTAACGTTTTTTATTTTGATGGTCATCTAGGTGCTAGGAGAGGAATTAGATGCCTGTAATTTAAAGTTAATGGAACTAGATGAAGCAGTACAAAAATTCTCGGAACAAAATGACCAACTGGCTAAGCCCCTAGCCAAGAAGATAGGAAAACTGACTGAACTTCACCAGCAGACCATTAGACAGGCTGAGAATCGGCTTGCCAAGCTCAGTCAGGTACGTTTCCAGACCAGTAATCAAAATTCTCTAAGGCAGATATTCTATGTCCCGTTTTACTCTTTTGAAAATAAATAAAAAGATAATCTCGACCAAGATGAGAGTAATTTAAGAGTAGCTTACACCTGCCTTTCTTTTATGTCAAACCATGTTATAAATTCATTGACAAAGGTGGGTGGATATTTTTAAACAGGGGAAATATTTTATAAAACAGATGCTCATCCAGTAATGTTTTACAAATCAATTTGTGTGAATTCAAATATCTTGAAGCAAGATATAGATATAAATAAATAAATAAATAGATAGATAGATAGATAGATAGATAGATAAATAAATGTATGTATGTATGTATGTATGTATGTATGTATGTATGTATGTATTAGCTATTATTTACTTAATGGATTCAGGTCATTAATTCAACCAGTGAATTACAATATTGAACCCTGGCGTCCTATAGCTATAATCTCCACATACCACCTCCTTAGTCAGTGAGGGTGGAGTATGGAAGTGAGGAGGCATAAATGGGATCTAGGTAGATGAATAAGAGATGAAAATAGAGAATTTCTTTTTTAAAAAGACAGATTATTCAAGCATATTAAGAACTTAGACTTTATCCTAAAACCACTAGGAAGTCCTTGAACTATTTTCAACAAGGACTTGGTTTTTCATATCTTTTGTGGATTAAAAAAACAAAAAAAGGGAGTTTTATGGAAAGTAACTCACAGGGTGATCGAATCACAGATTCCTAACTGGGCAGGTCATGGTGGGTAGTCACACTCCAGGCCTATAACGTCTTTAGTGAAAGGTTTTAAGCCAGCCCTGTCCATTGTTCTAGGTTAACACACCTTTGAAATAAACCATAACCACCCTTGAGAAAGCATATAATCTTGTTAACTCTCCTGTAATCCAGCCCCTGCCTTCCATTCTCCAATCTTCCTCATGTCCCCTCCTTAATTTCAAATGCGTAAAAGCAGCTTCAAAACTGTTATTCTGCAGAACATTTGAGATCTTGCTCCCTGGCCTATGTCATCAGTTTAGCTCAAATAAACTCATAAAAATTCTCTACAGTTTTGGACACTTCTTGCGTTGACACTTTAAATATCAGGTATTATAATGATCAACCCCAAGAAGCAGAGGTTACATTTGTTATCTGAATGTTAATGATTTTTCAGGCGGCATCACATTTAGAAGAATACAATGAAATGCTTGAATCGATTTTGAAGTGGATCGACAAAGCTAAGGTCTTGGTACATGGAAAGATTACGTGGAATTCTGCAAGACAACTTCGGGAACAGTACATTTCGCATCAGGTAACTTCGGGAAAAATAGTTTTCAAAGAGTAACTAAGAGCAGGTTAACTTAACTGGCTAGACTGACAGAAAATTTAGAGGGCCATGGTGTAAAATTACTGTAGGTTTCAGATTTAAAAAGAAGAAAGCTAAGGTAGCCGTACAACTTATCTGGTGGTTTGAAAGAAAATAACTACCCATGAGATTTTATAAGACTATATAAATAAGTAGATATTTTCTATCTCTCCTAAACTTTCCTTTCCCAAGACCAAATATAACCAGTTCTTTTTTTTGCAGCTTCGTTGAAACAATTATATGCAGGGATATGGTGGAAAATTCCTCCCCATGAAGAGATGTAGTGACACATAAAAAGATTATGTAAGCTTCAGACTCAGACTGATGGGCAAACCAAACTTTGCCTTTAGAGCTGTGTGATTTAGAGCAAACTGCTTTGTCTCTCTGAATCCCGTCTTCCCATCAATAAGATAGAGATGTAAATGATTTATATTACAGCATTATTGTGGGAATCAAATGGTTTAACATATGTGCAGACATCAAACACATTACCTGGCATCTGAGTGCTCAACAAGAGCTCTCATGCCTCCTTCTCTGCTTGCTGCCTGGCCTCTGTTGCTTGGCCTTCCGCAGGAGGCAGGGGTTGGCTGGGAATGAGTAATGAGGCCATGCCACATGGTGGCTGCATTACTTCACTTCCTCTGAAGTTTTCCCATGGTCATGTCATCCAGGAAATTATGTCATCCTTTTATAATTTAGGCTTGGATTAGATTAGATATCTAATAGCCTAGTTATCTTGCAGTACAATACAGAGTGCTTTTTATTTAAGTTACATGGACAGCCTCAAGTATTTTAGATTTTTTTCTCTTTCGTTCTGATTTACGTATATTTGTGTCTTTTAAATCCATCTCTTTTTCATTCCAGTTGACAAGGTTCTAGACCAAAGCCTCATTTTCTCCTTGGAATGATTTAACAGGCTCCCAGTTTGGTTTTCCTATATCCACAATCTTTCTTTAATCACTCTTGCACACTTCTCAAGAAATTTTTCCAAAACAATTCTAATCTTCTACTTGAGAATATGCTTTCATATTAACAGACAAGACTTCTGTTATAATTGGTTATAAAAAATGAAAAAGCTACTCAAGCTCATTAGAAATCTAGGAAATCAAATTTAAAAGAGAGCATTTTTAACTAGCAAGTTAACAAGAGTCTTGAAAAATTCGTATTTAAGGAAGTGAGAGCTCTCAAACACTGCGGGGGAACTTGGCAAAATCTGCAAAACAATGGTATGATCATCAGAATGTTCCTACTCTGTAATCCAAAGGGTAGAAAATATTTTATGCAGCATTAATAACTATAGTGGAATTTAAAAAAAAACTGAAGTGTCAACTCATTTTTCTGAGTAAATTTTTGGATCTAATGGACTCTAATGTGGTCTTTAAAATGACCATGAAGAGTTTATCTTTAAAATAGCTCATTTATTTATTCAACAAACATTTATAACGTGTTTTCTAAAGCTCGGAATTTTGTTAGGCATTCGGAATACAAAAAAATAACCCCGTGCCTGCCCCCGGGGAGTTGATAATTAAAGGGAAGAAGGAGACAGAGCTACAGACTTGGACAATTACAAAATGGTGTGATTAGAGCAGGGACAGCAGGATCAAGGTACTGAAGGAGCCCGCAGGAGGTGCAGCCCCAGGCTGCCCAGGGTTCTCGAGGAAGGTTAAGGATGCCTTCTTAGGAAAAGGTGATTCTTGTCTAAGCCCTGAAAGACACTCAGCCTACTTGTGAGGAATGTGTTTCAGACAAAAACGCATGTCGAAATCCCAGCAGCAAGAGCGAGGTGTGCTCTGCTTGGTGCACTGGAGGCCGCAGTTTGGGGAGGAAGTCTGCACATGGGCTGGAAAGAGGTGTGAGATAAGAATAGCGAGCTAAGACAAAGACAGATCATGAAAGCCTGTTAAGAACTTGGACACTGTCCTAAATTCTCTCTGAAGCCTTGACAGATATTCTGCCAGCAAGTGACAAGCATAGACCTGTATTGTAGGAAAGATGACTTAGCAGCCGATGGAAAACAGATTGATGAAGGGTAGACAGCATACAAGGTGGTTTCGTATTCCAGTGGAAAATGGCAAGGCCTCTCTTTGGAGGCTGAGAGAAGACAAAAGCAAGGGGTATAATTGAGCTAGAATTCCGGACTCGGAGACGATGGATGTGGGTGAAAGGGGTGGAAGGGCCAAGGACGATGCCCAGGTTTTTTTGACATGGGCAGTTGAGTGGGTTGAGGGGCACAGGAGGGACACAGGAAGACAGATTTCAGGTACTGGTGGTCACCTCACACAGATGCTCCAGAGAGAACCCAACCTGTACCCACCGTTTCGGGAGTTCTCCCTCCCATGCCTGCCTTAGTGATTAGAGCTGCCTGAGTTTATCCAAAAAACAGTGCTCAGGGAGAAAATGCACGTGTTCTAACGTCAGATGAAAAAGAAAGATGGAAAATTGTAGGCATGTTATGATCTCAGTTACCCAAAAATATATCCGAACGTAACAGCAGTTGTAGCTTATTTAAAGTTATCTCTGCGATATGGAGTTCTGGAATATTTTTACATTTGAAAAAAATGTTCACTGTGAGAAAAAAAAAAATGTACT
The DNA here is from genome assembly GCF_000151845.1 of Pteropus vampyrus. Lineage (NCBI taxonomy): Eukaryota > Metazoa > Chordata > Mammalia > Chiroptera > Pteropodidae > Pteropus > Pteropus vampyrus. Next base: position 1,806,321 of record NW_011888859.1, on the reverse strand, counting down.
TTGTTTTTAAAAATAAGGCTCTGGGAGTAAAGTCCCATCTCCCATTTCTCCTCATGTCGCGCACCCCGGCAACTGCCCATTCGTACTCCCTCACCTCTGTGCCTTTGCTTATGCTGCTCTCTCAGTCTGAAATGTCTTTCCTCTTCCTTCCCATCTGTCAAAATACAAATCGCCTTCTGACTCGGCTCAGATGCGACTCTTCCAGGAAGCCTCCCAACTTCCCTGCAAGTGGTAGCACCTCATTTCTGGCATCGTTAACTCTTTCACTCTGCTCAAGAACTGCATATCATAACGGTTATTAATCCCTTCGTATTAGTCCCAATAGATGATGCTATCCTGCATGCCGAGGGCTGCGTTTTATTCCTCTTGGTATCCTAAGGAATGTCTACCCCCTTGTCTTACTTAAAAGCAAGTGATCAAAGGATTTTTGTGTGTAATGCTCTTGTTTTATTTTCATTTCTTAGATCAGTATGCGCTTAGAACTTAGATCTAGGCTATAAGATCTGACAAGCATCTCTTTAGTTTAATTACGTATGAGAAGAGGTAGGCCTAGTGATCTGATAAAGCCACCCCATGTGTCAGAGCCTCGCCACTTCTGGAATACTCATGTCCTGACCTCATCAGGGAGCAGCTTGGGGTGGTAGGCAAAGCCTGAGCATGACGGTCCAGCACTTAATAACATGTGGCCTTGGCAAATTATTTTCAGTCTCTGAACTTTGATTTCTTTTTCTGTGAGAGGGGGTACAGTAGGCAGGGAGCAGCACAAGAGTACGAAGCTGAAACACAATGAGACGCACAGAAGCTACAGTGTGCACGGGATGTGTGAATTACATCTCCTTACTATCTTCTCGGTCCGATGGTCTTTACACCACACCATATTGATTACCTCTCCTTCTCTGCCCTCCTGTCAATGTCATGCATATTGATAATTCACTCTAGACCATGCTAGAAGAATCTGAAGAAATTCACAGTGACCTAGAAGCAATGACTGACAGGTTACAGCACCTCGCTAGTGTGTACTGTACAGAAAAAATGTCTCAGCAAGTGGCAGAACTGGGACGGGAGACTGAGGAGTTGAAGCAGCTGATCAAAATTCGTTTGCAGAATCTCCAAGATGCTGCCAAGGTAAGAAAAAATAATTCAAGTTGAAACGTCTACTATTAAAAAAAACGATGGTGGTTTATAGGGGAGATACACTCCAAATGCTTACATATTGACATTAACATTGCTTTTACTCTGCAGGATATGAAAAAATTTGAAACCGAGCTAAAAAACTTACAAGTTGCTTTAGAGCAAGCCCAGACAACACTGACTTCTCCAGAAGTTGGACGTCTTAGTCTCAAGGAACAACTCTCTCATCGACAGGTGAGCAAAAATAATTCAGGGCAAATGCATGAGGGAGAACCTGTATTTAAAAAAGGGGAGAGTTAGGAAAAATAATTTCTAAATCCAGTTATAGTCTTAGCACTTTATTTCTTTAAAAAAAAAAATCCCTTGGAAAATGTTTATAACTTGTAAACAAGCTATAATTTATAAGTGTCTCTTGCTTATGAAATAAAACTCTTAAATATAAAATGTTTGAAATATGAACTTGCAATTTCAGCATTTGCTGTCTGAGATGGAGTCACTCAAGCCAAAGGTCCAGGCTGTGCAGATCTGCCAGAGCGCGCTCCGGATCCCGGAGGACGTGGTCACCAGCTTGCCTCTGTGCCATGCCGCTCTGCAGCTTCAGGAGGAGGCCAGCCGGCTGCAGCACACGGCCATCCAGCAGTGTAACATCATGCAGGTACGTGTGGCCCTGCCAGCTGCCTTCTGCTGGTGGTCCCCACGGCAGCAGAGCCATAGCGAATGAGTCATGGGCTGCTTTTCTTAGCATTGTGTGGGCTCAGCCATCAAAACACACCCAGAGTGTTAAATTTGACAGCTTGTTGTGGTTATATAAAATAAGGAGATGAAATGCTATCATTCGGATCACCCACAAAAGCTTGGGGAGAGCTCTATAAAAAATATCCATTACTGAAAACTATCTTGTAGCAATATTTTTTTTTTATAAAGAATGACTTAGAAAGGTTAATTTTATATAGTTGGATATTTCTATCTCTTATTATTCATCTGAGAATCACCTAGAATCTTGTAATATGACTTCACTGCTAATATATAGAATTTTTTTATATTGGCGCACTAAATGCATTTTCTTGCTAACAAGTACACCCAAGTGCCACTTTTAGTCTTCTCACCTAATAAGAGAAATATCATTTACTAGGAAGAAATGACACTATTTACCTCATATCTCTTTTCAACTCATATTTTACCACCTTTATCCAAAAATTTACATACATATACTCTCATTAAATGGCTAATAGCCTCTTTAGTCAATTATCATTGCTCCTTACATTCTTTCATAATTTCTTAGATGATAAATTCCTGAGAGTAGAAATTACATTTAATTTATTACTCCAGTACTTACCAAGTACCTTGCATATATTTAGTATTTCTTAGATGGAAAAATGAAATGATCAT
>NW_011888859.1:1801264-1803751 GCF_000151845.1 Pteropus vampyrus | reverse complement strand
TTTTTTCATGCATGTTAAGTAATACTTTCTTTTCTTCATTTAGCCAAAACAACTGACAAATGTTTTTAATTATGTTACTGTGAGCTTATATACATGTTCAAAGAGGTTGCAAAGTATTATCAAGGAAGAAGCATTAAACAGAGCAAATGCTCTATTAAAAGTATATTACAAATCAATCATACTATTTTTATTTTAAAACAGAAGCATTCAAAGTAAGATTTCTGTGATAAAGAGAATCCCCTCCCTCACCAAAAAAGAAAAAAAAAAATCTGACAAAAACTTTAGATATAAAACAATGTTCTCGGTAAATATCTATAGAGCTGTAGGGCAGTTATCTATCTATCAGATACATTCTGAATACCTGCTTGGCAATAAATCTTGTGCTGGGTCCAAAAGATGCAACAAAAGAAAATATAGCTGTATTCCCTGCCCCCAAGGCCCTGATAATCTAGGGAAAGGTGGCTTTGGCGTGAATAATTACAAAAGTGGTGAGTTGAAATTAAAAAACAACAGGAAAAGGAGAAGTTCAGGGTGCTCTGGAGGATTTAGGAAGCTGTTCTCCAGATTCTGATTTTAAAATATGTATTACTCATTCTTTGACAACGTTTTTCCCTGTGGTCACAGATGTTATTAGAATCAGAGAACTATGGCTGTAGTTAGCTGTTTATTGTATAGGAAAAGTTTATGCTTAATGTTCTTAAATTTTTCAAATGGATCAATAAACCCTGAACTTGCAATTAACACTATGGAAAGAATATCCCTTTTCTAAAATGATAAGTCTCAATGCTACTTCTTGTTAAGCATCTTTCAATGTCCATGTGAAAGTGCCCTGTAAATGATAAAATATGCAAATGTTTTTATTATGGTTACTCTGTCAAACTCAGTCAAATTTCAGAATTATAAGTGAGATTATGCTTAATTCTCCATCACAGGAAAACATTAATTAATTCATGTCATTAACCTAACATATATGTCACTACAATTATATTTTAAAGTATTTAGTTTGTGTCGGGCAGCTATACTAGTAGAAAGATGTTAAAAAGCACAGTATTAGTGCTTGGTGTTGCTCAAACAAATTAACACCACCATTATGGCCACATATTCTCGTACAGTAATATAAGTCAGAGGAAAATGAGCAAATTCTACAACATGGCCGGCGATGCACTGGATTTACAAAATTTTCTCTTGAAACTGAGGAGGACATTTAGAATCCCCATAAGTTCCAGTTTTCAGACTCAAAACACTGCACAGAATGTGCACAGCTGTTTCAAGGAGCAGCCAAATATAACTACTTTACAAAGTTGCAGCTGTTAAAAAGCAGTTATGTGCTCGCTGCTTCTGTAAGTAGATCTCATTATATAACTCACTGATCCCCCACAGTCAGTGTGCTCTGTCTCTGACAGTAGCTCTTAGCTGAAATGTGGTAGCAATTTTGCTGACTCAAGGGTAGAAATAATGAAGCAGCTCCAGAAGTGGCCACAGTCTTCTTGATCCCTTGAGAAGCAGGCCGAGACTTCGGCTCCTGGAAAGAGTTTAGGAAGGAAGGTTTAAAAAGAGTGATCGTGTAATGGGTGGAGTGCTGGGCTCAGAACATTTCAAGCTCTTCCTTCTCTAAGCTGGATGTCCCTGGAAAGTCCTTCGGTCCCCTCATTGGTAACAGGAAGCAATGCTGCTTAATTCACAAAACTGTGAAAACATTTTTAATGTGATGTTACTTGTAAAACCACGTTCCCAACTGGGAAATGTAAATTAAATAGTAGTTATGGTTTTCCAAATTTATTTCCTTAGGAATCCACTGATAATAACTCCCATAACTTGGGCACATAAGCAATGAAGGACATATTTCTAAGAGTGATTCTTCACTATATCAAATATTGCCTTTATTTAGTAGTTACTTATAGAACTGATAGATTTATTTTATTGAATCTACATAGTCCTCAAATAAATCCAAGTTATTCATCTACAAAAGATGATATAGTTTAAAACCCTTTTGAGAAACCAGTATTTGTTATTCCTAACAGACATGAGCCATACACATACCCACAATCACTCACAAAATAGCCAGAAAAAAGACTTTCGGGTAACAAATTTATTTTATTTTAGCTCTTTTAAGGGCCTTCTTTATTTAAAATAGAGTAATTAAAAATGTTTGCATATGAAATAATAGACTTTACTTTTACATGTATGATTCACTGTGAACGTAGATGTCTGCCTACGTTATTAGCCAAACACTCCTCGATGTGCTCACGGTCGAAGACTAAATGCACTTCTCCCGTCTTTGTGGAGCTCACAGTCTGTGAGAGCAGGCAAGTCATTGAAATAGAATGGCACAGGTGCCATGACAGTGGGAAACACTGAGTGTTAAGAGAGGACATAGAGAAAGCGGGCTGGAGTTCGGTGTTTGTCGAGGATGGTAACCGTCAGCTTCTAGGCTAGAGCATGAGTTAGGGAGCTGGAGTGCGCTGGAGTGATGAAGTTTTTCAGGCA
>NW_011888859.1:1797732-1801214 GCF_000151845.1 Pteropus vampyrus | reverse complement strand
GCAGACGTGCTAACTGCTACACTATGGAACCACATCCGAAATGATCATATTTTTAATACAACTTCTCAGCATGTTTTAGCCATGCCATCTTTAGGACAAATGAACAGAGAGGATCTAGCTGTTTAACTATGTTGATTCCATAAATAATCTTGGCAAAATATTTTAGAGCGAAGGCTCTGAAATATCTGAGTCAAGTTGAGGAGTTGAGTCACCTCGGTATTTTACCCATTGTTTCTTTATTCCCTAGACACAGAGGTAAACAGGAGTGAATACTATAGTTTGGCAGATAGTAGCACAGAATCGCTTGTACGGTTATTGATATAGGACGATAACCATGTGTTTTTTTTTCCCCCAAAGGAGGCTGTGGTGCAATATGAGCAATATGAACAAGAAATGCAGCACCTCCAGGAGCTTATAGAAGGGGCTCACAGAGAGATCGAGGATAAGCCTGTGGCCACCAGCAACATCCAGGAGCTACAAGCCCAGATTTCTCGGCACGAGGTGAGACAGGAATTCGGGTGAACGTTAAGGGCAGGACAATGGCTTAATTAAAATGTGATTGGTTTCTAGTGAATGAAATAGGAAAGTTCTCTCTGTCTGGCACATAATATGTTCAGTTCCTGGGTAGCGTGTTTGGCTGTCTTTGTATTTTGAAGGCTAGTTTTAGTGATCTTTACCAAGACCCAGTATCCTGAGTCTTCTCTTTGATTCTAAAACCTCTTTACACGCTGTTCATGACATGTCTCAACTGGAACCCACTGACTGTCTCCTGCCCTTGAATTCTCACAGTTAATACACCAAAACACGGTCTACACCTGGGTTTAAAGCCTGTGAGAAACAGCAATGCTCAGGTTTGCTGCTTTGTTCACCCTCTTTAAAAAGAAGGGATAGTTCATATAAAAAAGAAAATCATTTGCTCTTTCAAACATTGGTCATTTCATTTCCTTTCATGAAAATCAGAGAATGGTCCATGTCTGTTTTGCTGATTTCCAGGTTGTGCCTGTTAGCATCTTGCCTATTTTCGAATGTGCTTCCTCTTTTGTGCCTTCGGCAGTATAATGATCTTAGGACTGGACACCCATTGTCTCAGAAATCACAGACTTTGAGTGTTTGAGCCCAGTGACACTTAGCAGTAACTGACCTGTCAATTTCTAGACAGGTCACATTTATTCTTCCCCTTGGGGGTTGGCTCATTGCATCATGAATTTGGGTAACTGACTGGGAGTGGGGAGGCATCTTATTTATCTGTGCCAAGGACAGACATTTAGTTTATCCTTCTAGCTGCTCTGTTTAACTTTGTTGTCTTAAGAGCAACAAGCTATTTTTCCAAAGCAAACATCATAACGAGGGTCTCAACAGATCCAATTGTTGCCTTTTAAGGATGGAAAATCTCATCACCCCCCTCTCCAAATGTAGTTCTTTAATTTCTTGACATATCCAGTACGTTGATCATTTACATTTACATAAGATTTACAAAATAATGTAAGTAAATATTCCATCTACATTTACTCCTACACTGTAGACATCTATATTATTTGTTTCTCTTATGCCATTGGTTAAATGAAAATATGTTATGTGAATATTTGAAACAACTTTATATAACTCATACATTAGACTGTGTTATAAATTTATTTTGAAACTATTTTTAATCCCATTTTGTAAGATCCAGAATTTTGTTGGAAAACTTTTCTATCATAGTACAAAAAATATTTTTTAAATCTTCTCTTGAATAGCAATAATTATCATTACCACAGTTTTTGTTTTCATTTTTTTTAAAACAATTTACAAAGCTTTTTCATTATCTTTTATAATAACCCCATGAATTAAGGATTTTTTTTTTATCATCTCCCTTTTACAAATAAAAAACAGAAACTGTTTTTTTACATGACTTCCTGAGCTCCCAAAAATAGTAACTGAAAGAAACCAGATTCTAATCTAGTGCCTTTGGCTCCATGAGTTTTCACTGTAGCCGAAATCATTTGGGCTACCTCCTCGCACGAAAGAGAAGAGTGATGGTCCTGGAAAATGAGGGACTTGCCCAAGGTCATGGAGCAGGCACTCAGCACAGTCAGCCATAGGCCATCTTCCTCTTCAGTGTCCGTTCATATTGTCATAGTCTCCTCCCAGTTCGAAACATCAGTGTAGACATTTGTCAGTTTTGTCATGTGACTTAGAAGACATTTTCATATCAATGATGACATAGTCCTGGGGAGGCTCATTGTATATATGAAACAAACACAGGAAGGAAAGTGCTGAGTGGGGAAAGCCTGATTTATGATAACATAAGAATGTAGAAGAATGCTTTTTCCTGTACTTTCTGTCTGCTTTTAATAGAATTTCAATCTTGAGGGATGTGTAGTTTTCTTATGGATGACTTTAACTCGTAAAAATAACTGATAATTTATTCATTTCTAAAGAAGTCCCATTTGTTTTCTGTGATTTTTCAAATGTTGCATTTAAGAGAAAATTATCCTGCCACTTTTAAATCACAGGAGAGAATACTCAGACCTCCACCCGGCACAGAGGCTTCTTCTGAGGGCAGGTTGTCCACAGAGGGCAGCTTTCGTCATGGCGGCCACTGTACCTGAAATTCTCACCTTTATGCTCATCCTTCACAACCATTTTCAGAAATACCCAGTAAAAATACATACTAAACAAAGATAGAGAATCCATTAACCCATTAGTACTCCATTTTAATTTAGCTGGTTTGACTTTCAACCCATAAAATTAATGAGATATGGGCAGGTTTATTCATTCATAAGAATGTTCTAGAGAGTTATTTCACCAAGGGAGTCCCATGGGATAATTATATAATGCAGATTCTCATAAGCCTAGTAAATCAAAATCTTTTGAAGTGGAGAGCAGAATTGCATTTTTAACAAACAACCCAGACAAGTTTTATACACCATAATGCTGAGAACTCCCATTTAGGTGATAGGTGTTTGCTGTTAGCGTGGGCAAGTGTTTCTCTTTGATTTTTCAATAGTTGCATCTAATTTGAGAAAGTTGTCACTTTTAAATGACGGGAGAGAATACCCAGACCTCTTTGCTCTCCATTAATAACTGTTATTAATATCGTCGTGTGTTAGGCACTGAACCAGATAGAGTAGATAGCTATTTTTAGTCACTATTTTAAAAAACTCCATTAGGTTTAATTAAGTATCTAGTAGCCCTAAAAGGTAAATAATTGACGATTCCTACTTTTTAAGTCCTTGCTTTAAAAATCCCTGTACTAATCCGGAAGTCAAGAAGACAGGCAGCTGAGTTCTGCTGGACTGTTTCCCCTTCCATGCCATCGGTTTTGGTTGGAGGAGAGAAACAAAATGGGGTGTGTGTGTGCATGTGCGTGTGTGCGCATGTGTGTATACATATCTGTATATGCACATTCATTTTAAAGACAATGGCATTTAATGTCCTTGTCACAAAATGTATTCTGTGCAAACACTAAATGACAGTTTTTCAGATGGAGCCCAAGAAAATAG
>NW_011888859.1:1777564-1788882 GCF_000151845.1 Pteropus vampyrus | reverse complement strand
CTGAGGAGACGATAAATAGAGAGGGAGAGGATATGAATGGACCAAGGACCTTGAAAGAGCAAAGGTGGAAGGAATTCTGGAAGTAGATGTGAGGGTTATCCTTAGCAAGGGAATTGGCAAGCATAAAGTAAAGGTGAGTCTATATATAGACAGACTTTGGGAAATTTGAGAAGTTCAGGAGTATCTCTTGGATGGCTTCAGTTGTGTGTCTGCATAGGTGTTTGTGTTTGTGCGAGCATGCACACACATGCACTCTGAGCAGGGACGTTGGATTGAGTCCTAGTTGGGGTTTTCCATGTGGAATAAGCAGAGATTACAGGGAATGAAGGTGTTGGCAAAAGAAGGGTGTAAGTAACTTTAAAATAGTACATGGAGAGGGAACCGATTCAGAGAGAATCAATTCAAGGAGGGCAGGAGATCGTGTTCAAGGGTGTGGAGGACTGAGGCGGGGTGGAAGCTGGTGCGGATGAAGGAATGTGAGCTTATCAGGGACTTGAGAATACCAAAGTGATCTACCCAAGATGATGACAGGGTTAGGAATGCAGAGAAACCAGTCTCCATGTTCTAATATCATGAATAAATGTTAGGGACTTATCTGGAAACTTCACCAACAATAACAAAGTAGGTAGAAGGTCTCATGGCCTCTCAAATATGACTTCATTTAATCCTCAGAACACCCAGTTTTGTACAGATGTAAGTGACTTGTTCCAATTATATAGCTACTTAGGAGGAGTTCAACTGGGATCTCAGGTGTCCTGACTTCTCAGGTGTCAGACTCCTGTCTGAACTTATTCTACTACGTGACCCTGCTCTGCCCTCGCACAGACCCCCAAACACCAGGCCCCTTCCTGCGTTACCTGGGCTTCTCAGGTGGCTGGGGCCATCAGTACTTTGTATCAACACATTATCATCAATAAGGCTCAGGTATTTTAAATTAACACAATTTTCTTCAACAGTACAACTACAAAAGTAGTGGGCTCTTTAATAGGAATTCCCAGAATACAAACATTGCTCACAATTCAGTTTCTACTAATATTATACAGATAAATAACCATAGAAACAACTGAAAATGCATGAATTATATGAATTAATATAGTAGATTCCATCATCAGTACTAATAAAATGTAATATTACTTAGAACCCAAGAAATAAAAATAATTGAAAACCCTGTTTTTATATTATTCGCTTTGATTATCTTCTTGTGTATTGACTCCAACCAAAAGGATACCTTTTTATTGTTTTTTACAGTAGTTTTAACTTCCCATTACATTTTTCTTTACTTAATATTAAAATATTTAAATTAATTTTTGTGAATAATGAGCTCTCCAATATTGAAGATCCGGCTATGTCTGAAAAATGACTTTTTATAGATTTAATTTTTATTTAAAGCAAGTATTTTAAAAATTATTCAAAACTTTAAACAGCATTTTAGGAAATGTTTAGAAAAAATCATTTAGATTTTCTTTTTTTTTGCTATATCAATCAACCTTTAAATATGTGTACTACTTAAATCCTGTGTATTTCCATTTTACCAAGTATAAGAATGAGTTTTGCAACTTGGAATATTAGTAAATTTGTTCATTGTTTTAAACATAAACAAATTCTAAAGCAACTATAATAGGCCTTGATATGATCTTTACGTTCTTCTTGTCACAAGAATTTAATGTAAGAGTTGTAGCCACTGAGACAGATGTGAATCCTAAATCTTTTCCCCACATGACAAATAGCACCCAGAGCATGTTAACCTAAACTCTGTCTCTCCCTTCACTCCAACACTGCTTTGCACCCACAGGATATTGCTTATTACCAAGCCCTGTCTGCTGAGAGGTTGCAGACAGATGCTGCAAGGATTCACCCCAGCACGTTGTCATCCCAGGAGTTCTATGAGCCAGGACTGGAGCCACCTGCAACTGCTAAACTGGATGATCTGCAGCGTTCTTGGGAAACGTTAAAGAATGTGGTAAGTCTTGGAAACTTGGACTTGTTTAAGCCCAGACACGATTATCATACTGGTCATCTTATGCAATACATGCATAGAGTTTACACACCCCGTGCACAGTTGAATACCCTCTGTTGGGCCACAGAGGTAAAGCAGTGAGGAAAGAAATGTCATAATCTAGAAGATAAGGGGCTGGCAAACATTTGCTAATATCCCTTTCCTTCTTTAGATCAGTGAAAAGCAGCGCACACTCTATGAAGCTTTGGAGCGCCAGCAAAAGTACCAGGACACCCTCCAGTCCATCTCCACAAAAATGGAGGCCATCGAGATGAAACTCAGTGAGAATCTAGAGCCTGGCAGGAGTCCAGAAAGCCAGATGGCTGAACATCAGGTAAAAATAGCGATGACTTCAGTTTCCTGCATGATTAAAAAGGTGCACTCTTGTGACCCACTGGTCTCCGGCCAAGCCTGTGTTCGGGACAGCAGACTGACATTTTTTTTTACTATATCAGTTCTTACAGAGTAAACAAGATCCCAAATGGCTTGTTGCTGCTTCAGGGAGGGACCTCGGAAGGAAAAAAGAAAGCTTTAACCTAATTTTAAAAAGCTACATTCACTAATGTTGCTTTTTCCCTGTTATTACACAACGTGTATTTCCTTATAGTTGCCACATTATTTTTATTTTGTTACAAACCATTGTTATAAGAAAATGTTCCTGGCATCTACCTTCTCTGGGTACTATTGGTTTTGTTTTAAGAAACAGCCAGTGTATGCCCAGCACCTCCTCATTATCACTTAAGAGAACAACTCTCAGACTTTACTGGGCAAAGAAGCAGTTGAAGAATAAGGGGTTCTAAACTATAATCTTGTGATTGTCTCTGACTTGAATCATTTCTCAAAAGGTTATATAAACTAGGCAACGTATAGCTTTGCAAAAGAAGCAGTTGTGATTACATTAACCTAACTCAGAAAAGTATTGGTAAAAATGCATCTATTTAAAATGCATGATAAGGAAGTGCATATATTAAAATCTGGTTAATGCTTTAGCAATATTATTAGGTGTACTGTTAATGTACAATCAGATATAACTGAGGTGCAGGAGTATTAAGGCATGCTTTCACTTATTCAGTCACCATGACATGGGGAAATTCTGCCTGTGCCCAACCCGAACTCAGGAGCATGTGACAATCCTATAAAAGGCAGAAGAAAAGAAAGGTATTTTTAGGTGCAAATTAACACCTATAAAAGCATAATGTGATATGTGTATCTATCAAGTATGGGAAAGTTTATCGGCTTTAGAAGAGAAACTGTATACTTTATCTTTCTGCTACTTTACATTTATATAGTTTTGGAACCCAGGGGAACCTGGGAATACATTGCTTGTTTATAAGTGTAGTCTAAAATAAAATTGCATTCTCTTACAACATAAGACCTTGCAGTATGACACAAAAATAAGAATGTTTCATCTAGAGACAACATATTGAGAAATAGTGATTTCAGGTTTTTGACACTTTTGTTTTGACACTAAGATAAAAGTCAAAGTGCATAACATCCATTTTAGGTCTCATTTTGGAAACCTATCTTCTGTGGGTTTTTTGCTGTCCCAGAGTCACCCATAGTCAGTCTGGTTTGGGGAGGGTGCTATAAAAATATAAAGTTAAAATTAACCTTTGTTTCCCCAGACCAAACCAATCTCGAGGGCAGTCAGAGACTCAGCCAACTGTTAAAATGCAGTTTTCTTCTGACTAACACAGCCCTCTTTAATTGATTCTCTGATGGTCTAACTGTCAACGGCCACCTCATTGTCATCTCAAGGGGCTGTCCAGGTAGCTGTAGTATGCTCCCTGGGGCTCTGTCTGCCCTGCTGTCCCTCTCCCCCCACCCCACCACACCCACCTGTGCTTCATTGTCCCTGGAGGGGCAGGAGAACGTCCCTCCATTCTATTACAGCTCCCTTTAAGCTTCCAAAAGGAATTGGCATGTTATCCAATGGCTGGAATAGGGCGAATTTGAGTGTCACTCGCGTAGATTATCAGCCCCCCATGTTTCCGGAGTCATAGTATGACTTACATAGTATGACTCTCTCTACTTTTGGGTCCCCTCTGCCTTTGTTCAAAGCTCATCATTCTTGTGTCCCAGGTGACCACAGCTCCCGAAGACCCTTCACTGGGTCTCACAGGATTTAGGATCTCCATGAAAACAGGATCTTCCCAGACATTCTAGAGTTCCTAATTAAAAATGCAAATTAGCTCCCACTCACGACCACACCCTGCCTCTCAGTCATTTAGTATGAAAACCCACATGAGCTGAATGTAGAGCAAAGTATTATTTTGTTCAAGGGATTTAATGGAGAAAACTCAAACTTGCACTTTGATGCTAAGTATTAGAAATTCAAAACGAATCCGTGACTTTTTGTCCCTTACTAAGCTGGGTGTGGTAATGCTAAAAATTACAGCAATGAGGAAATGTAGCTAATTCAGTGATGATTACTATTATTTGAGCTTAACGATTATATAATGCTCTAGTGAGAGGGAAAGTATAAATAATGCATTTCTTATGTAATCACAAATCTAACATTTTCCATCTGACCTCCTTTTGCTAACTTCTGCTGTCTGTACCTAAGTTCTACAAATTCTGGAAAGCTGCCCACGTGAAAAGCTAATGGCATCACAATGTCTAAATTGGTTCTTGGCTTCTGGAATGGTACTTAAAAAGTTCCGAGCACTAGTGTAGAATCACTGTTTCTAAATTCCAGTTGAATATGGGCGAAAGAGTCCAGTATGTTTTTTATAGTTCCTAAAAAATTAATAGAAACACTTCCATTATTCTTTCTTTCCCAACCTCTCTTGGAGGTATACGTGTTTCTTTAAAGAGCTAACCTAATTCCTACGTTTTTCCTCTAAACACTTACCTAAATCTATAGAATTTGTGTGGAGCACTGTGCTTTTCTTGCTAGCCTCTCTAAAATGTGCAGTAGATTTAATTTTAAGACATTAATGCTGTTGATAGGCTGCCTTGTGGCTGTTGTTCTGAATGAGCCCTCTGTGGGGGGGACCTTTGTTATGGGCAGCTAACGTTTTGTGGGCATGTGTTGTCTGCCACTCTAAGGCCCAGGACAGATAATAGGTAGAGCCCTGAGGTTATATTTTGCTTATGTTTGTGTAATACATATAACAACTCAACATTAGAAACAAACCATGCTGATACAGATAGTTCTAAAAGTCACAGTGAAATTCAAGTTTACCTTTGGTGTTGAACCAGACACAAACTCGATGTTCTTCTCAGACTTGAGTCATTTTAGAGACGCCCAAGGTAGTTTTCCAAACCACGTAAGTGTCATGCCCACACCCTCCTTATAACCACAAGTCAGAAACCCGAAGACTTGCATTTCATCTTCCTCTCCTTATTTTTAAGTCAGACATGATAAGGAAGCAGCTGGCCACCAGCTGAGACGGTTATGGGTGAAGACATATTTGACTGCCGGACCTTTTTTTTTTTAAAGACAAACTTTTTCATAAATTTGATTGAAAAGCCTGCTTTAGGGGTGGAGTGAATTACTAACATTGTACAAAAAAAAAAGCAATGTGATTGTGGGCTACAGTGGCAGAAAGGAGATAAAAGGAGACTCTAGCAGGTCTTTTGGAAGTCACAGATTTTGAAAATTTGGAATGGCAGCAGGAGTGGGTGGGGTTACTGTAAATGTGAACGTGCAAGGAAAGGCATGGAGGACAGAATGATAATAAATACGGTGAGAAATTGTGAGGGGCTCTTCTTGTTTGTGCAGAGGGTCGATGCAGAAAAAGCCACCATGAGGTTAGTGTAGCTCTGGAGAGAGCTTTAAATTAAACAGGCCAAATATCTGAATTTTACACTTTTTGTCAATCAAGTACCAAAAATGATTATAAAGTAGTAGAAAATAATGTACTGGACAAAAAGCATTTTGAATGTATAACAAACAAGATCAGTCTGTAAATTCATTACAATCCCATTAAAATATCTCAGGAAATTTTTTGGTGGATATTGACAAGCTAAATCTAAATCTATTGACAAGCTACATCACAAATGTATGAAAAGATGTATGTTGGAAAGGGCAAAGGTCAGGAACAGCCAAGACAACCTTGAAGAAGATGCATAAAGTTGAAGGATGGATCTTACCATAGAGTGAGACTTATAAAACTATGGTAATTATGAGAGAGTGGCATTGATACAGACAGCCAAGTGAGTCAATGGAGCAGAATCAGGAGCCAGAAGCACACTTGACCTCCACAGACACGCGACTAAGGTCAAGTGCACAACACCGAATAACAAAGATTTTTAATAAAGCAGGGTCAATTGGACATCCATGTAATAAAAATTTTGACCCCTACCTGTATTGGGCACAAAAATTAAGTTCAGGTGGATTGTAGATCTAACTGTTAAGTTAAAAAAAAAAAAAAGTTTTAAAACAGCTTCTCAAACAATCTGTAGTGAACAATCTTTCTGAACATTTTTTTAAAATTTCTAATCCAGCACAGACCAGCAGTATTTTAGTAATAAAATAAAATACTGCTTGGATAGCATGTTGATGTCAAGTTGCTGTAAAAGTTTCTTAATATTTACCCACAACATCTTTATCTCATCGTGAACTGGTGACAGACATTTTGCAGACAAATACCATTTCCTGGACAATCCTTTGAATAGCATTCTTCTAGAAGATAATGTGTGAGAATATATTCATTATTTCAAGGTAGGGAAAGATCTCTTAAATAGGACACCAAAAGCCCTAACTTTTCCAATAGAGTAAAATGCTGATACATTAGACTACAATAAAATTAAGACTTCTGTTTATCAAAAGGCATTGTTAAACAAGCCTTTTTTCATTTACGGACACATCACGTCACAAAATGGGAGCAGATGTTTGCAATACACAGAACCAAAAGAAACATAGACAGTCTTATCCAGAACAAATAAATGACTCTGCACATCAATAAGAAAAGGAAAGACTCTAACAGAAATGGGCAAAAGATGTTTAGCAGGCAGTCACAAAGGAAGCTATCCAGATGACCAACAAGCATAGGAAAAAGTGCTCAATCTAATTAGTCATCAAGAAAATGCAAATTAAAACCACAATGAGATTACCACTAGGAACCCACTAGAAAGGCTTAAATAGAAAAGATCCACAGACCATGTGACCGTGAAATATGCCACAGCAATGAAAACGATCAGCTTTCTATATGCAGCAACATGAGAGGCTTTCGCAGTCGTGACAGGGAGTAAAAGGGGCCGGACACAAAACAGTGCATCAGGTATAACTCCATTTACAGAGACCTCAAAAACAGGCAGAAGTAATCGGTGACGTTTATCAACCAATGCCACAGTCATCTTTGAGGAAAAGGGCGGTAGTAACTGGGTGGGGGTTCGGGGGGCTTGTGGGGTCCTGGTCGTGTGTTTCTTGATCTGGGTGGCAAGAGCGTGGACACCCGTGCAGTCTATAAGGATTCATAGAGCTGTACATTTAGTCTGTGCGCTTTTCTAGATGTATATAATAATGCGAGTATAATAGTTTATTTAAGAAATTAATTAAATGTGATTACACTTGATATTGGGGAAAGAGAAGGATTTCTTGTTGTTTTGTCTTTAAAATATTTATTGAGAGCCCACTCTGAGAAGGCACTGTGCTTACAGTGAAGCCTACGGTCTATGGAAAAGGTGGGAATTATGCAAATAGGGCAACATTAGAAACTGTAAAATACCGGCAAATACAAAGCCAACGTTTCTTTACTTGAAGTCATGGTTACCTCTCCTACGGTAAGGCCTGTTTTCTAATATACCAATTAAATTCGAAATAAGAATTTCTCCTGTCAAGTCTTCAGCTAAAGAGCAAGTCATAAAACACACACACAAAAAATGAGAAATAAAAACGATGCGTAATTGTCATAAAGATGTTGATCAGGAAAACGGGGTGCCATTTTCCAGAAACTTCTGAGAGTCCTAGAGTAACTCACGAAGGCAGGGGTGTAGCGAGCGAGAAGGGAGTACAGTCTGAGAGGCAGGCAGGAGTGAGACCGTATTGGGGTGGTTAGGAGCTTGGACTTTATTTTAGAAGCAATAAACCACAAAGTATTTTAAAGCAGAGGAGACTGAGGAACTGATTTACCTGTTTAAAAGTTCACTCTAATAAATAAATAAATAAATAAATAGATAAATAATCAAAGTTCACTCTAATTACTTTGTGAAGAGTAGACTGGAGTATAAGCAGGTAGGCCCAACAGTCGACCGTTAATGCAGAGGAGATACGTAGATATACAGGACATATTTGGAGATTAAAGCAGTTGGGTTTGGTGTCGGATTGGATTTGGCAAGTAAAGGAAAGTGTGACTAACGATTCCTAGGGTGGTGCCTTTTATTGAGGTGGGGACGGCAGGGGAGGAAGCGGGCTTTATACAGACTAAGATGGAGATACCCATGAAACATGTAAGTTGAGTATACGAGCCTGAAATTCAGGGTCAGGTGTCGGGGTTAGGAACATACCTTTGGGAGTGTTCGCCGTGAGAAATCATTTAAAGCCTTGGACGGCATCACCTGGGAGGGTCTGTGAAGAGAGAAAAGAGGGCCTGGAGGTTAGCCCCGAGAAAAATTGGGGGAAGAATCACATTGGGAGAGAAAGTGATGAATTTTATTTTCAACATAGAATTGTAGACTCAGACATAATTAAGCATACCCCCTCGGATTATGGATGAGCCTGCTGAAAACCAGAAAGATTAATTAACTCGTTCAAATTTATTTAAGTTAGTGCCACAAATGGTTTTGAAATCAGAAATTTTCTGACATTTTATCTGGTACTTTCATTGTGAAACTTATGTTAATGGGTCCCCTATTTGCTGGTTAAATACCTTCCAGTGAAATATCTTTACTAATGTGACATTTAGCTAGTGATGGGCTTTCTCAGTCCAAAGAAATACATACATGAGCGTGATTCCAGTTTTTTCCGCAGGCCCTGATGGATGAGATTCTCATGCTTCAAGATGAAATCAGTGAGCTCCAGTCGTCTCTCGCAAACGAGCTGGTGTCCGGGTCCCCAGAGTCCGACCCTGCGGAGCAGCTGGCCTTGCAGTCCACGCTCACCGTCTTGGCAGAGCGCATGTCCACCATCAAAATGAAAGCGTCCGGAAAGCAACAGCTTTTGGAGGTAACGAGCAGCTCTGAGGTCACCCCTCACGTCCGCACCGACTCTGACAGTCGTGCTGACACGTATCTGGGTTCCTTCCGTGACCTACATTTTTATTGTTCCCCGCTTGTAAGAAGCTGGTGTCGTGTCTCGGGGAGGGTGTCGTGAGCACAGCACTGTCAGTGTGGAGCCATGAATGCGTCTTTTCTCCCCTTTCTGCCTCATTTCAGCATGACAAATTGAGAATGTGGAAAGCAAATACTTGGTAGGCACAGGCCTTGTGAGGAAAAATTGTGGAAGGTTTGCACAATGGTCTGCTATGTTTAAGAGAATTTTGTCAATAGCGTTACTGGTGCTGTGACGAGTCAATAAATACTGGGTTGCTGGCAGCCAACGCGAGCACACTGGTTCATGAAAATTTATTCTGGCGATTCCAGTTCGTGTTACTTACCTTTAATATTATTTGATCGAGAGAGCAATTTTGGTAACAATAACTTGTGTGTTAAAAATAAGTTATTTTCCTTTTTCTCTCATCATTCCTGGCCCTACGTATATTTGATGTCAGACTGGAGGCTCCATAAAGGCCTTTAGCATGTCTGTTTCCTTGTCTAGCAGCTTCTCTGGGACATAATCAGTTCCTGATACATTTCTCATTAGTATTGTTTTAGTTAGCTACTGGTTATAGCATAATTCAATTAATCATGGTTCTGTTGTTGAGTGTGTGGGCTTTTCGTATTATGCCTATTATAAGATTAGTCAAATCAGATATTTGTCTATTTCTCGTTTGAGAGAAATTTAAAAGCGACGTGTCTGCTCTGTTTAATCTTTATTTTTAACTATTTTTTAAAAGTTTGATTTTAAAAATAGTAAATTATTCATAAACTAAATTTTAAGATATTTAGAGTACCTTAAGAATTAAATTTTTAATTTATAATATTGTCCCCAGTTACTCTATAAATCCCTTGTGGAGTTTCAAAATAAAATGATTGGCCTGGATATTTTTTTAAAATGTAAATTATTTGCCATCATTGAACAAATTCCAGAGATCTAAACAAAAACATTGAATTCCTGTCTTCACTCAAGAAACCAGTAACACTGGGCCACCTCTTCTTGCAGGAATGAATTGCCTAAAACGGCATCATGCTGCCTTTTTAGGTGGACCATATGTCCTTCAAGTTTGCCGCAGTCTTCACCACTCCCTACAGTTTCCCCAGCACCAAGGTCAAGTACCTGCTGCCATTTACCAGCTGTCTTATGCCATTGTTTTGTTCTAATCTTTGATTGATTTCCATCATTCACATGATCTGCCTGGTCCTGCAACTATGTCACTTAAGAACGTTTCAATTCTAGGTGCACATTAAAATCATAGGATTTAAAAAATACTAGCTTTTAAAAAAATACTAATCTTGAGACTCACCTCCAAAAATTCTAATTTACTGTTCTAGTATGCGGCCCAAGCATAAGTATTATTTCAGTTTGTTCTGATGTGCAGCCAGAGCTGAGAACCACTGGTCTGTTGTGTTGAAGTCTAATAATTTTACCCTCGGGTGATCTATGTTACATTCTGCTTAATTCATTAGGAGAAGTTAAATGATCAGCTGGAGGAGCAGAGACAGGAGCAGGCCCTGCAGAGGTATCGCTCTGAAGTCGATGAGCTGGACCATTGGCTCTTAAGCACTAAGGCCACTCTGGACCTAGCACTGGGTACGCCTGAGGAGCCCATGGACATGGACGCCCAGCTGGTGGACTGCCAGGTATGAAAATGGTCTCGAAGGAATATGTCAAATCACAAAGCACGGTTTTAAGTGTAAAAACACACAGAAAACGTAATAAGAAAGGCTTGATGTAGATACAGGATTTTTCACAACCTATATACTTTACATATTTAAAGAACAGAAAAACAATACCTTATAAAAACTTAAATGAAATCCAATCTTGAATTTAGTCTTTTGAAAAATTTTACCAATAATGTCTAATCTTTAGAAAATCTTCAACTTCCTAAGGGACATTTTTTAAAAAGACTATAGATACAAAAACACTTATAGTGTCTATATACGGAGGCTAAAAGAAATACAAAGCCAATGAGAAGAATTCGTATCAGAGAATCAGACTGTGGGTAAATACAGCGGGAAGTGTCCCTAGGTGCTCTGTTGCTGTTTTGGTTCGAATTCTGATATGCTTTTTTGGAAAACTTGGAAAAACAGTCAGTTCTAGGCAGACAGACTAAACACA
>NW_011888859.1:1763051-1777514 GCF_000151845.1 Pteropus vampyrus | reverse complement strand
TATTATGCCTATTATAAGATTAGTCAAATCAGATATTTGTCTATTTCTCGTTTGAGAGAAATTTAAAAGCGACGTGTCTGCTCTGTTTAATCTTTATTTTTAACTATTTTTTAAAAGTTTGATTTTAAAAATAGTAAATTATTCATAAACTAAATTTTAAGATATTTAGAGTACCTTAAGAATTAAATTTTTAATTTATAATATTGTCCCCAGTTACTCTATAAATCCCTTGTGGAGTTTCAAAATAAAATGATTGGCCTGGATATTTTTTTAAAATGTAAATTATTTGCCATCATTGAACAAATTCCAGAGATCTAAACAAAAACATTGAATTCCTGTCTTCATTCAAGAAACCAGTAACACTGGGCCACCTCTTCTTGCAGGAATGAATTGCCTAAAACGGCATCATGCTGCCTTTTTAGGTGGACCATATGTCCTTCAAGTTTGCCGCAGTCTTCACCACTCCCTACAGTTTCCCCAGCACCAAGGTCAAGTACCTGCTGCCATTTACCAGCTGTCTTATGCCATTGTTTTGTTCTAATCTTTGATTGATTTCCATCATTCACATGATCTGCCTGGTCCTGCAACTATGTCACTTAAGAACGTTTCAATTCTAGGTGCACATTAAAATCATAGGATTTAAAAAATACTAGCTTTTAAAAAAATACTAATCTTGAGACTCACCTCCAAAAATTCTAATTTACTGTTCTAGTATGCGGCCCAAGCATAAGTATTATTTCAGTTTGTTCTGATGTGCAGCCAGAGCTGAGAACCACTGGTCTGTTGTGTTGAAGTCTAATAATTTTACCCTCGGGTGATCTATGTTACATTCTGCTTAATTCATTAGGAGAAGTTAAATGATCAGCTGGAGGAGCAGAGACAGGAGCAGGCCCTGCAGAGGTATCGCTCTGAAGTCGATGAGCTGGACCATTGGCTCTTAAGCACTAAGGCCACTCTGGACCTAGCACTGGGTACGCCTGAGGAGCCCATGGACATGGACGCCCAGCTGGTGGACTGCCAGGTATGAAAATGGTCTCGAAGGAATATGTCAAATCACAAAGCACGGTTTTAAGTGTAAAAACACACAGAAAACGTAATAAGAAAGGCTTGATGTAGATACAGGATTTTTCACAACCTATATACTTTACATATTTAAAGAACAGAAAAACAATACCTTATAAAAACTTAAATGAAATCCAATCTTGAATTTAGTCTTTTGAAAAATTTTACCAATAATGTCTAATCTTTAGAAAATCTTCAACTTCCTAAGGGACATTTTTTAAAAAGACTATAGATACAAAAACACTTATAGTGTCTATATACGGAGGCTAAAAGAAATACAAAGCCAATGAGAAGAATTCGTATCAGAGAATCAGACTGTGGGTAAATACAGCGGGAAGTGTCCCTAGGTGCTCTGTTGCTGTTTTGGTTCGAATTCTGATATGCTTTTTTGGAAAACTTGGAAAAACAGTCAGTTCTAGGCAGACAGACTAAACACAGGGAGGTTGCCTTTGGAGCAGAGAATTTCCTTTCTCTGATGTGAGGTCTCTAGGAATTAATGTCAGGAGTATTGGCATTAAGATTTTTATCGTAATATTATTTTCTTACCTCTTGGTTAATTTCAAACACACATGTAAGTATAGAGAATAGATATTGAACTCCCATGTGCCAATCATCAAATTTCAATGATGATGAACATATTAGACTTCACACAACTAACTAACTAACTAGCAAGTCTCTAGAAAACCCTACCTAATCTTCAGGGTTAAGTATCAGGAAGCATGACTTCATATTTATCCCATTTGGCATCAAAAGAAATATGCAAAAATTAATGATTTTTAAATTAAATTAATGAACACTATTTTTTTCCTTAATATATAGTATGCCATTTGGGTCATTCTTTGTATGATTTGAAGTTTATTGTAATAATGATCATTACAATTTGGATTTTCAAATTCTTTGGGCAACTTGCATATATTCAAGGCACTATTATTGTCTGCCTTGAGGGTAGACAATAGAGAAACACCTGCTATTGTTTTCTGTTCTTTATATTATCTTTTCTAAAGTTGCTTGTTGAAAAGAGACATCTATTTTTAGCATTTCCTTCTCACACTTGAAATTACCACATGTACTAGCATTTCGAAATGTTTTATCATTACTCCCACATCTCCCTTTTTTAGATATCTCTATTTTTATAGTTATGCATAAAGTCCATACTTCAGATAATATATTTCAGGATTTTTACAAAGTATTAAAGTGGCATTTTGACAATATTTTTAGAAACTAGAAGCATACAGAATTACACAAGTATACAACATTTCTTCTGTCAATTCAAAACCAGTTATATAATTATAAGTATGGCTTTTACACTTAATCAGGGCCACATTATGACTTTTGGGGCCCTGAAAGCTTTGCTTCCATGGACTCCTCCCTCTATAAAAATACTAAAATTTATATTTTTATTTTATAAGTGCTTTGATACAAAGTCTAATATGATCCAGAGTGGATTCATTATTATTATATTCATTTTTTCATTCTGACTTTAAAAGAAATTACAATTAAGACATTTCTTGGGCCCCCCAAAATATTATGGACCCTCAGCACTGTGCCAGCTGTGCTTACTGCAAAAGTCAGTCCTGCACAAAATTATTTTAATTTCCCCAAAATAATTTTCAGGATATCATCCTTTAAATCCCATTTCATTAAAAATTTTACTTTTCCATTTAGTTCTAGCTTTTTGGATTAAATATACTTCTTAGAAGTTCATGTCAGTAGTTCTGGTTTTGTACAGGGAAATAAAATATATTTTCTCATTAATAAATTAGTTGGTTGAAAATTACTCGATAGATTAGAAAGTACATTTGAAAATGTTCAGAGGAAAGGAGTATAAAAAAAGAATAATTTCTGTAGAAAATAAGACAGGTGTTATTTGTTTTGCTAGATTTTTTTTTTTTTTTTTTTTTGCTTTGTTTTAGTTTTTGTTAAGTCTCGCCTTGAAAGAAGGGAGACAATTTTGCTTCTTCTCTGGATTAGCCTCCATTTTAGTAGAAAACCTGCAGCACTAGAGAGTTGTCGCAGAAAGTGAAAGTAAAATTCTTAGGGAGACTTTCAGAAATGTAAGGTTAAAAATACGTCACAGAAGAAACAAAGTAAATAAATAAATAAAAAGATATAAGAGCAACGATCAGAAAAATAAAAAGTCAACCCAAAGAAGCAATGTTTTGAAAAAGAATCCTTTGAAAATTAACAAGAAAAGTTTCGATCATGTAAAGTCTTTACTATTATTAGCCATAAGCATCACAATCTAACAGTGATATCATAAAATAATTGAGATAACACCAAGGCATGGTCTTTTCTCTTTATCTGTTGGTTAAGTGGGCTTTCCATGTGTTTTTTCCAATATGATTTTCATCATATAATAGCTCATCTTAAATAAGAGAAAAATTAAGATGCTCAAGGAATTTTTAAAAACCCATATACTATTCTTCAAGGCTATAGGAAAACTAGGGGAAAAACCCCATGAAGGCATGTTCTTTTGGTGGAAGACTTGAGGAAGTGTTGCGTTTCGCTGTGAGAAACGGTCTTTGCAGAGGCTGCCAGAGGGTGTGAATGTCATCTTTATTTCTGTTGTCCCAGAACATGCTGGTGGAAATTGAGCAGAAGGTGGTGGCCTTATCGGAGCTCTCGGTCCACAATGACAACCTGCTTCTGGAGGGCAAGGCTCGCAGAAAGGATGAGGCTGAGCAGCTGGCAGCGAAGCTGAGAACCCTCAAGGGGAGCCTCCTGGAGCTGCAGAGAGCACTGCATGACAAACAGCTCAACATCCAGGTGAGGGCTGCAGCCTCTGACAGCGAGGCAGTGCTGCAGGTGCCGCTGAATACTTGTGCACTGCTGGCATGCCTTTTCTGAGCCTGTGCCATATAAAAGAAAAGGTGGGAATGACAGGTACTTATGAACACGCCCGCTTTACACAGACTTTAACATAGATTTTTCAAATAGGTTTTATAAGGTTTAATTAAATCCATAGACCCGAAGATTATAATGTAGGAAAAGAAGAGAAATACCCGAATCTAGCAAATACACAGTTTTTAAAAAACATTTAAACATAGGTCATGAATTAAGATGTCCTATAACATTTTAAATATTTTTCTTTTATTTCTCCTACATTCTACTCCTCAGGTATACTCAGACTTTTTTTACTAGGGCCCTCAACTTTAGACTTGTATATTGCAGGTGAATTGAACCATTTGCTCTCATGTGGCGACCTTAACCTTCCCTTACAGTGATGTTTGTTTTGTATTCCTAGAGCTTTTGGGAGTAGATCATTTAACTTTCCTTTGATGTCACCCTTTCTGTATCCTTAAGTTTCAGATTTGCTTCTTTTAAAGAACATTTCGCTATGTTTTGTTGGTTTTAAATGTTGTATGTAATCAGAAAATCTCTAACCTTTAAAGGGTGTGTTTAGTCCATTTAAATTTGTTGTGATTACTGATATGTTCATACCTTTATCATCTCACTTTTTTCCTATTATTTCCTGCTCTTTCTACTATTCTTTCTCTTTTTTAATCTTGTTTTAAGTGGTTTAATGCTTTTCTTTCTTGTTTTTACCCTCTACTTCTTAGCATATATATCTAACAAATTCTAAGTTTATATCTTAATTCTCTCCAGATCAACATAAGAACTTTAGAACACTTTTACTCAGATTTATCTCCATGCGTCTTTCATGCTGTTCTTGTCCAATATTTCTGTTTCGTTCTTTTTAGTCCCTACAAAATAGATATTACTATTACTATCTTATTCAAAATAAGCAGATATTTATTGAGAATCCACTATGTGCCAGCTACTACTATTCTATAAGACAGAGCGAAGGGGTGTAAAAAACAACTATTTATATCTACATCTGTATATCTCTATCTGCAAAGGATTATGGTTGGGGGCGACAGATAATAAATGCAATTTAAAAATATTAGTATCTATCTACTAAGTTAGAAGATGTGGTAAGAGCTACAGGTGAAATACCATAAGTCAGGGAAAGGAGCGGGGGCGGGGGCAGATTTATAGTTTAAGCAGGGTGGCCGCAGAAGCCTCCCTAAGATTACATTGGAGGAGTGAATCACGTGACCGTGAAGGGAGCGGGTTCCAGGCACAGGAGAAAGCACGTGCAAAGGCTGCCAGGTGGGATCATTTCTGCTGCGGTCCAGGAGGCCAGTGTGGCTAGTGCGGAGTGAGCAAGCAGAGAGTGGTGGCAAATGAAGCCAGACAGGTAACGGGGGACCCAGGGTGCAAAGGCATCGTTGTAGGCATCATGTGGACTTTGGCTTTTACCCTGGGGAAAATGGGAAGCCATTGGGGTATTTGAGAACAGAGGAATGACAAGATCAGATTTCAACCACTGTAGGGGGTCAGGGTGGAAGCTGAGGGACCAGTTAGAAGGAATAAGGCAGAGTATAGAGGCAGAGAGAAGTGATGGAAACGTCTCAGATTCTGTATAATTGAGAAGATGGAAGCTGTATCTGAGGAACAGATTTGGGGGGAGAAAGAGTAGTTAGGCCAGCAGTTTAATTTTGGACAAGTTAAGTTCGAAATGCCTATAAAATGTTAGTAATAGTTGGAATTCAGGGGGGAAACGTACACTGGAGTCATCTGCCTGTAGGTGGCCCTTAAAAGCAGGAGACTGGATGAGATCACCAAGGGAGTGAGGAGAGATAATGACGGAGGTCCTGGAACCAAGCCCTGGGACACTCCAGTGTTGAGTTTGGAAGATGTAGAGGATCCTGCCAAAAAAAAAGAAAAAAAAAGAAAAAGAAAAAGATTAAAAAGGAGAAACCAGGGAAGTGGGAGGAGGACTGAGATTTTGCTTCCTCAAAGCCACTTGA
Organism: Pteropus vampyrus; assembly: GCF_000151845.1. Lineage (NCBI taxonomy): Eukaryota > Metazoa > Chordata > Mammalia > Chiroptera > Pteropodidae > Pteropus > Pteropus vampyrus. The sequence goes on along the minus strand of NW_011888859.1, from coordinate 1,771,638 downwards.
AGATCAGTGAGGTAAGATGAGGACTGACACCTGACCACTGGGTTTAGCCACGTGCAGCTCTGTTTCAGTGGCAGAGTAGAGGCAGAAGGCACTCTGAAATAAAAGCGAGACGGCGAGGAGAGACGTGGGAGCCGGGCAGTGTAGGTAACACAGGAGTCTCGCTGCAGAGGGGAGCAGAGGAAGGGAATTAGCTATACCAAGTGGGTCAAGAGAAATCCGCTTCGTCTTAAGATCAGAAGAATAATGACATGTTTCCATGTAGATGGAAATAACTCAGTAGAGGAAAAATTGATGTTAAAAAAGTGAGAATGCCAAAACAATTTTCTTCTGCAGGAGGGAGAAGGTAGGATCAACGAGGAGGGTGTGGTCTTAGAAGTACAGTATCAGGAGGGAGGGAGACACCTGTATCTGAGTGCAGATGCTGGCAGGAGCCAGGGCGCAAATATCGTGGTGGAGACTTAATGGACGTTCACTGTGATTTTGTCTATTTTCTCAGTGTAATGGTGATTTTTTTTAGACTAAACTACATATTTTCACTTCTTTGCCAATTGTGTGATTATGTGATCTGAAACATCAAACCTAATCTACAGCAACTATTAGAAGCATTGGAAGGATTTAATAAGATGACTGGCTTAGTAAAAAGATAAAATAGAGAATCAAAAAAAAGTTAGAGAAATAATATATGATAATTTCCCATCTATAATACCAACAAAATATGAAATATTTGGAATTTTAACAAACATTTTAAAACCTAACTGATAATACCAAAAATGTGAAAAAATTGAGAGAGAAACTTTATTTTTAGATAAGACTACAATATTTTAAAGATATCAGTTCTTCTTCTAATAGTGCATAAGTTTTTCTCAACTAAAATATGACCTGTATATTTTTTGAATGTGACAAAATGATATGAGGCTTACATGGAATAAAATAAACATGAAATAACCATAATATTCTGAAAATGAAGATTTATAAGGAACTAAGGAGTTTTATCATATATTAAAATACAATATTATAATTAAAATACTTTGGTATTGGCACAATAAATGGATGAACAAAAAATTAAACAGAATAAATATTCCAGAAGGAGGCTACAGTATATAAGGGAATTTGATAAATGATGTGGCATTTCAAAACAGTGGATAAAATATGATTCACAATGCAAATAATAATAAAGTAGGTGATCCACTTGACATATAATAACCTGGATTTTCTATCTCATTCTTTATTAGAAAAAAAAATATGTCACAGGTGGATCAAAAATTTAAATATAAAAATTAAACCTGAAAAGTTCTGGATATGTGGGTATTTAAAAAACAAAACCAAACAAAACCTTAAGATGGAGTCTTTACCAGAACTTTAATTTCTTTAAAAGTACTACACAAAAAATTTAAAAGTTCTGTATGACCAGAAAAGTATTAACCAAATTAAAAGACATGGACAAATGGGGAAGAAACTCTGAAATTCACACAAGTAATTAATATTCTTCATTTCCACAAATCATTCATAAATCAATAAGAAAAGGTCACCTAATAAAAATATGGATAAAAAATATGATAAGATAATTCAAAAGAAAAGAAATACAAATGGCCAATGAACCAATGAAAAGATATTTGGACTCACTATTGGAGAAATAAATGCAAATAGAGACAAAATACAAGTTTTCACCTTAAATTTACAGACGTTAAGATTCACACTCAATCTGACTTTATGAATTAAAACAAAAAGCGTTAAAAATTGAAGAAAACTAGGATGATTTTCAAACTGTAAAATTATATATTAACTCCCTTAGTTTTATTAAAAGGCATTATCAATCTAATGCATCCCCACCCTCCTGCCAAAATGGTAGTGTGTGAATGAATTTAATTAATCTCCAAAGAAAGCAAAACAAAGGAAAAGACTTCAAGGTTTAATATCTGGGATAGTTCTCACTTATAAAGTTCTAGTTGTACCCTTACCCTAGAGGCAGGTAGGAATGGAAGGGACAGCCTGACACACAGGCATAGATAGGGATTAAACAGGTAGGGCAGATTCCAAGGCCTCAGGGCCTGGGGAGGGATTACAAACGAGTGGAGCAGGCCTAGTCAGGACCTCGCGAGCTGGTCTCTGTCAGAGAAGCAGCTGCTACCCAGCTCCAGCTATTGCTCATACAAAAATTTGCAGGCGGCAATGCTAGATCTTCCAGAAAAAGGAATTTGGGATTTCTATCTAAAATCTCCCAATTTTGAAACAATGACACTTAATTCTAAAATTTTAAAATCATTTATGTGACAAACAAAGCATATCCAGAAGCCAGCCTCGGTCCTTGGGCTGTCACTTTGAAACCACTGTCCTCAAGTCTCCCCCAGCTTGGTCCCACCAGTTAGTAACTCTGTGACCTGGGGCGAGATCCTTGAACTTCCCTCACCTTTCTTATAAATCTGTTTTCTCATCCATGAAATAGGGATAATTAGAGTATTTAACTTTAAAAAATTCCGAGGATTTTAATGCAAGTAATGCTCTCAGTTAAGTGCTCAAATCACAGTGAGTATAATCATTAATAACGACAATTAACAGTTTGCACATCGCATTCTTTGGGAGCCCAGGAATTCCTGACGGGCTCGAAGGCCAGGTTTGAGACTGGTCAGGGCTGGCCTGAGCACGCTGACAGCAGCTGCCCTGCTCCTGCAGCGGCAGATCTGGCTGTGGCTACAGAAATTTCTCAGATCGAGGGAAGTCTTGATTCCGCTTGCAAGAGCGAGGAAAATGTGGTAATGTTTTACTGCATTGAACCTGGTCATCATTTATTTTTAAAACATTTAAGAATTTCATCCTCTTTCATCTTCAATGAGTTTCCAACATATACATTTTGATAGTTTTTTTTTTTTTTTTAATAATCAGAACTTTTCGAAGAGATTATTTTTCTAACTCTAGGACTAAAAGTAGCCCTGTTTATGTTGTTGCCATGAAAAGGATCATTTCTCTTCATGTAGAAAATTCGGAGTTAATCAGAAATTAATTGGAGGAAAAAAATCTTCCTTGGAATGTAGACATTCGTGGGATTTGCATGATTCAGGAGAGTTGGGATACCTTCCTAGGTTGTGTATGGCCTTAAGTACATCCTTTCACAGTGTTACTTATCTATAAAATGATATCTTTTAAAGCCATTCTTTTCTAACTAATTGGACTTCCATTCATATCAATGAACACTCAATCTCTTTAGTTTCTCTCCCCCGCCCCACCCAACAGATTTCTTCTGTACATGAAGGGACACATACTTGCATATAATAATATCTCTTGAATTACCTTGTATCTTTCTTCATAAAAGTTTAGGTTACTTTCACACATTATTATCCATCCATGGAGCAGAGACTTAGCCCTATATAAATAATGAAATGTTTTATAAATAAATGTTTTATGTCACATTTAGCGTTCCCCAATCCTCACTAATCTTCCAAAGAATGTTCCTGGCAAAAGTGATTACTGTTCTAGTATTTCCAAAATAAACAGCTTATATAGCTCCACCCAAGGAGGATTCTGGGGACAGAAGTCACTGTACTTCCTAGTCAGGGGAGAAAACTGTTATCAGACCTCAGAGAGAGTAATTATTATTTCATTTCCTCCCTCAGTGCCTTCTCATCCCGAGAAGGGGATGAAATCTGAGCTGGATTCTTAATCCTTTTGTTTCCTGTGGTCCAAGTGTCATGTTTCAAAATGACTAAATCAGTCAGAAAAATTCACTAAATTAAAAACCAACCTACTCACCTAGAAAATACATACTAGCCTTCCACTTTTGATGCCGCATTAATTTCTTTTTCTCTAAAGCTGTGGATTCAGTGAGTCAAACATGACTCGCCTTCGTAGACTTTTAAGTCTCAGAATCTGAGCCTGTGCCTGTGCATGTAAGAGTGGGTAAGCTGTCCTTAAGACCCAACACTGCAATTGTCTGTTTTCCAAGCACAAATTTGGTGTGAAGAATTTGGAAGGAGAGCTCTTAGTCAGACAGAAGTAACCTGCCTGGAGGGGCAAGGCAGTGCTGAGAAGTTCCCATGTGAGTCTTCAGGTGGGGGCTCTGCAAACAAACCTTTGCTGGGGAGTGGAGCAGAGGGGAGGTGACTGGATCCCACGAAAGAGAGTCAGTAGGTCAAGGCCATGGCCACTGTTTCACCAGCTGGAGCGGCTCTGACTGGGGACAACTTCCAGTCTCATGCACTGATTTCTTCTGGGGTCATTCTCTACAGGCCCCTGTCGACCTGCGATTTCATCCTTGCCAGAAGATCTGGGTGCATTTTGAGTTGGGAGAGAATCTGTTTCATGTAGAAACTTATGGGCGTCCGTCCTGGAAGAGGGTTCATCCACCCCACACCACCCACCTTCAGGAAATCTCTGTGTTTCTGAGGGAGGCATTCCTGGAGGAGTGGGGAGTATCCCAAACTCGGTGTCACTGATCACTCGTTCTGAAGGTCCTGCCGAGTGCAGATAGTATATTCTTGGCCAATGGCACCTCCATTTTCCTACCTACACCCATTCTCTGGCTGGGAGGCTGGATCGTCTTAAGGGAAAGGAAGCACTTGTGAGCTAAGGTGGCCCAGAGTCTGAGAGGACCATATTACCTGTAGGTTTCATGGTTTCTTTCGGTTCATTTACTTTCAAGCACCAATGCCAATGCTGCCAAGGGCATTATCTCAACATTATCTCAGACATTTTAAATTTCATTATGACATTCTAATGAATAAGACAGAAGGCTAAACAGACCCCATCCATTTCCCTGTAATAGTTAGTGTAAATTTCTGAAACTTAAAGGAACAGAAGGGTTTTTATGGGCAGTCAAGCCAGATGAGCTGAAGCGGCTGGGTCACATTGGGTGATGAAGAATAGAGCACAGTAACAGCAGCTCTGGAACTAGATGGCAGGACGACTCCTCTGTGGCACCAGTCTACAAGATGCCCCGCTTCTCTGGCCCCTGTGCTCCAGCCACACCGGCCCCTCCACTGTAGTCGCTCTGTGTGGGAGGCCAAGCCTCTGCCCCCAACAGGCTTTGCTCCAGCGGTTCCCCAGGCCTGCGGGGCCCTCCCCCACGTCTGTGCCAGGCTGCGGTTTCTCATTCATTACCCAGGGCAGTTATCTCCTCTGAAGATGCCTAGTCTTGGAAACCCTTCCCTATCACTCTCTGTCCCATCATCTAGTTTCCTGTTCTCTGTCGCTCTTATCATCGTCTTACCTTATCTTGTTGGTTTATTGTCTGTCTCCCCAGCAGGGCCCTTGTCTGTCTCCTTGCAAAGTATCCCCAGTGCCTAGAACAGGGACTGACTGACAGACAGTGGGTGCCTAATAAGTATTTAGTGAATGAGTTATATTAAAGTTGTGCAATTTTTTTTCATTTGACATGTGCACATACGTGAACAGTAAGGCTCTCGTTCAGAACTAATTCCATGCTGATATCAGTATGTTAGGGCCCTTGAAATTTCAGCAGCATAATCAAGCAGGAAGGGTCCATTCTTGCTGAGGTAATAATTAATGACTTTGTCTTCTTTAGCAACCTTTATCAAAGCCAGCAGTTGCAGCAGATGGGTCTGGTCCTGGTGGTAACAGTAAAGGAAGTGAGATTTAGAGTTACTATATTCTTGTAAAAAAATTTTGAATAACATCTGGTGACCACATCAGTCAGCTAAAAAGCCTTGCCTCTAACTAGGCAGTTTCCTCCTTAAACAGTTCTGAGTATAATCATCTATTGATTAGTCTCCCTCCTGCAAAGGCCATAAATTCGATGGGTTTTGTGTTACCATTTTTATTATTATTATTATTATCCAAATGGAGCCACGTTGGTATTACACAGACCACACTAAAGTACTTGTCACTCTGCTTCGGTTAAGGTTTTCCTGTGGGTAATATGACGCTTGATTTCTGCCTCGTTAAAAGCAGGGAACAGCACAAGAGAAGGAGGAGAATGATGTTGACCCAACTGCCACTCAGAGCCCCGGTGTCCAGGAATGGCTGGCCCAAGCTCGCACCACGTGGGCCCACCAGCGACAGAGCAGTCTCCAGCAACAAAAAGTAAAGCATTTCCTACCTCTCTCTAGCCTGCAGGTCTGCCAAGCAAATGCCTTGAGAGAAGTGTTTTAGAAGGTTGAGTTACCACTGTACTATACACAGGGTGCCCCTTTCTCTTCTCTGGACAGAAGCTAGTCCCAGCTGTTTCAGTGTACTTACTTGGGACCACTGGAATGATAGGTCATTTTACAGTCTATTCTTCAAGAAAAGCTTTAAAATTAGAATAACAATTATAATCTGCCTTATCAAGGTTACCTACTTTATTTTCAGACTTGTCCCAATTTGAGTCTATTTTATATAATGCAAACCTCAGAAAGACTCTAAGAAATGATGTCTCAGTTACAAGTCTTTTTTTAAAAGAAATGCAATTTTTTTTTCCACTTTCAAGTAGGTTCCATCACAAAATAGGATAGAAAGTTTTGCCTAGTGAAACAAATGAGCTCTAAAGAATAAAAATGGTTTCCCTTTGCTACCTTGATTTTTTGTATAGGGCACATTAAACTATTTTACTTTTTTCAAAGAATAAAGGCATTTATCATAAATAATGGGAAAGTAAAACCAAATCCATTGATAATCACATTTATAAAGTGGGAGAATTAACGAGAGCTTCTGCTGTCCCGGATCTATGAGCTAGAACAAGGCAATATTGACTTTGAAAAATCGAAGTCCGTTTTGTACCACTTGAGGGCACCATTGCCCAGCAAAATTTTCATTTCTCATCGATTTTTTTTTTCACCCAAGATTTTTTCAGATATCTTTTTATCAAACCAAAAAAGCTAGAGAGTACTTTAGAGAGCTATTTGAGCATTTACCTAAACCACACCTTTTATGCAATGTGCAAACTTGAAAACTTACTACAAGAGTTTTCTAAGAATTTTGTAGACATAGATCTATAATTATAGATGATGCTCATAAGTTAACGGAGATGTTTTCGTTCATCCTTTTCCTTGAGCAGGAGCTGGAGCAGGAGTTAGCAGAGCAGAAGAGCCTCCTCCGTTCAGTAGCCAGTCGTGGAGAGGAGATTCTAACCCAGCAGTCAGCTGCAGAGACCTCTGGTGGCGTTGGGTATGTTTCCAAACACCTTAACTTTCTCTTCCCCTTACAGTTTTTCTGACAGTAAGTCAGAAAATGTAAACAGAAATGTAAACACCTCACTCAAAATTTTATTTTAAACATCTGTAACATTTTAATCATTTTGTTTTCTCTTTGTATTAAATTTACTTGCATTTTGAACATTTTGTTGCACAGGATGAGCATAGCTAGTAATTATGATGGCTAACTCGTTTGCCCTCTTTCCAGTGTGCTCGATATATCTGTCCAGAGAAGATTACTTATGAGTTCATTCTTCAAAGTCAAATAAGAAATACATTTTAAAATTAGGTCCATGATGTTTCTAACAGCAAAACCTTTTTTATTTATTTTTTTTTACAAGAGCTTATCTTCCCCTAAATATCTTGATTTTTCTCGATGATCTATTTCTATAATTCCTACCTGCAAAGTCATTGAGCTTTGAGTCGTGGTTTGGCGTCTTACACTCAGAAAAGTAAAGTGTTAAAAGAAAAGTTAAGGAAGTTGGAGAATTTTCAAGTCGAAGATTTTGGTTTAGGTTGGAAGGAAAAGGAACCGCAGCAGAGTGGAAGAATCCCTGTCTTTTTAGTCTGGGTTTTAGTCTAGTTCTACAGTTATCCCCACGGATGAGTCACTGAGCTCTGAGCCTTGGTTTGCTCCTCTGTAGAATTAGAATGATAATTGACTACCTTCATCACAGAAGGGTTGTGGAAGCTGTGAATGTCAACTGAGAGGATGTACAGGAAAACTTTCTTTCACATCTAAAACACTGAAAAAAGAAGTTTCAGTGAAACCTGTGTCCCTATATTGCTAAGGGTTATGATTTAGTAGTTTCCTTTGGCAACTGTAGGTAATATGGCAAATCGCTCTAACTCTATTGGCTCCAGTTCTTACTTCTGAACACTTATGTAGAGGAAATAACCTGAGGGAAGAAATACATATTCTAAAGATAATTTTTGAAATATTATTTATGATACCAAATAATTGAAAAGGTAGAAATGCCCACTAGTATAAAAAAAAAGCCTAAGAAAAATTTTATACATTGGTAATCTTAACAAAAGTTTCTATGACATCATCAGAAAATGTATCTGTGATATTAAGTACATATGTGATATAAAATCGAATGTGTAGTGTATGTGTGGGTAAGAACAGAATAAAATGTAGATTATCAAAACTAACTTTGGAGAGGGCATATTTGGAGATTTTCTTCCATTTTTTTCTGTTTAATAAATGCTAACATATGTTGCTGACATATGACAGCAGAATTGAGTGTGTGTGTGTGTGTGTGTGTGTATCTGTATACACACACACACATATATATATATACACACACTTAAGAATTCCAGGGGCAAAATGACAGGGAGAAATCAAATGCAATAGACATATTATGACAGAATATATAGGAAATAGGAAGGCATTCAAGGAAAGAAAAATAAAACAAAAAGCAGCAAAAAATTTGATAGAACTAATAAATATCCATTTAAAAGAA
>NW_011888859.1:1760319-1762224 GCF_000151845.1 Pteropus vampyrus | reverse complement strand
TTGCTATGAGAAAAACCTTATAGTCAGCCTTTAATTTATTAATTGATTTTCTAAGACTATCAATTGCGAATTGGTTTATGTGAGAAAACCTTGGTGAGAGAGGCATGACCTGCTTCAAAGGTACAAATGTATTATATAAATAGGGACTATGTGACATATCAGAGGATTGATGACGGTGTTCCTTCCAAGATTACTAAGAAAACTCAACTGGAAATTGCTACAAATAGCAAGGAAAGAAGAATATTTTTCATGAGAAATGAAAAGCTACGGTCTAATTTAAGACTGATTGGCTGGTAATATTTTGTACATGTCAATGATTGAATATAAGAATATAGATAGTAAATATCTCCTGGTTCTAAATCGTTTTACGAACATAAATGAATTAAAAGTGATGAACTATACAGTCCACCATCACAAAAGATAGCACAATAAAGGTATTTAATTTCACAAATACTTTGACTTTTTTTTTTTTTTAATTTTAAAAGATTGTTTAAAAACACACAGAAAAGTCCAGAGACTAATATAATAAATGAACTGGAGGTATCAATTTTATTTTGGCATTTTTTCACTCAACATTACTTTTTTAGATCAATTCGTATTGATACACATAGATCTAGTTCTTTCATTGTAATTGCTTAGTAGTATTTTATCTTGTGAACATAATTTATTCACTCATTTCCTTATTAATGGGTATTTACATCATCGCCATTTCTTTTTTTGCTATTACTAGCATTGTTGAACTTAACCTTCTCACGTGTCTCTAACTGCATGAGTGGGACAGATTCCTTAAGTTATATCCTAGAAGTATAATTCCTGTATCATAGGCTTGTAGATAACATTTTTTAAGGCTTAACATCAACAGACTTATCTTAAAAAAAAGAGAAAAAAAACTATCGTATTCAATTATTCTGAGAAGAATTGGCTTTGGGGTGGTGCCTAGTATTATCCTGACAATGAACTTGTAATTTTTTTCTATTTGATCAAAAGTTCCTGTCAAAATAATAATTACTGTCTAATGTGCCTTTCAGATGTCATCATTCTAGTTAGGACTTCAAAACTCCTGCTGAATTAGGAGCTATTAGAACTCAGGTCCCCTAGATTCTTTTCATTAACATTATCATTATCATCAGGCTCCAATTACTGACTGTCTGTTATTTGCCAAATAGGGTTATTGGCATCGTGCATATCTTCTCTTACTTTAATTCTCATAATCCTGCAAAATAGATCCACTATCATTATAAAGATGAGAAAATTGAGGCTTAAAGAAATGAAGCAAATTATTCAAAGTCAACACATATAATGGGCTGGAGCCAGGAATTCAAACTCAGATCTGTCTCACCCCACAGGCCATAGTCTTTCTCGGCTGTTACACTGTGCCTGCCTTTAAGAGTGATGTGCAGCCACTTTTTTCCATGTTTCCTATTCCTATTCCATGTCCTGAAAACTGGTCTGTAGTTTTTTTTTTTTGTTTCTTTGTTATGTTTTGGTTTGGTTCGGTTTTTGACTCGAGGTAAAGATTCTCGATAGACTAAGTAGCATTTTTACTGGTTTTGGATTCATTCGTGGGCTATTTGTCAAAGTCCACACACTTTCTGATTCTAAAAGTTACAATTATTTATATCTCAAATACTGAGCTATTGTCAGTGTATGTTTTTAAGTATTATTGTGCTCATGGTTCAGTTATGAGTAAGAATATATTTGTTTTATGTTTAGTCTCAAATTTTGTACTTTAATTTGTATTTTAAAGTGTAAACTAATGACTGAAATAATCTGGTTCTAATTTTAGAGACCAGATCTAGTACCTAGAACTTACCACATTTTTGCACACATTGTAAACTTATTTATTTTTCTAATAGCGAAAAACCTGATGTGTTATCCCAGGAGTTGGGGATGGAAGGGGAGAAA
>NW_011888859.1:1757776-1759799 GCF_000151845.1 Pteropus vampyrus | reverse complement strand
TTTTAAGTGGCCTCCATTTTTTTACAACTTTAAAAATTATAGATGTAAATCAAAGATTATGTATGTAGGACAAAAGAAATCTCAAAAATCTAGAACTAAATTGTCATGTTATCTTATTTTTCATCACAGCTTCCAGTATTTAATAGTTTCAGAAGCATTTCTTAATGAGAAATGTTGGGATCTCGGGGGGTCTAAAAGGAAGAGGAAGCCAGTGATCAGCTAGAACTGTCATCTGCAGTCTGGGTCCTGAGATGGGCAGGTGCTGTGTGATGCTGGACTTGGTTCCATCCAGCAAGTCAAATCCAATGGAATTGAATATAGCAACAGAATGTCTCAGGAAGACAATTGCCATTAGTTCACTCTGAGCAGAAGCCAGAGGGTCAGACGAATCGACCCCTTGGAGAGCTAGTGAGTGAGGCCAGGAACCTGGGCAAGCCTGCAATGCTCACCACAGCTATGGCCCAACCAGGATTTTGAAGATGGAAACCTAGTCCTGGGTCCTGAGCCCTCAGTGCTCACCTGGAGCATTTCATAACAGACATTTTATCAGAGTAAATTCTAGAACTTCCCTTTGGAAGCTGCTGTTCTCATGGCTCTGGGCAGGATTAGCTGAGGAGCTGGGAGAGGCTGAACCTCAGATGAAGGGCATCAGTCAGTGCAGAGCATCTGAGGAGGACAGGCAGGAGCTGACAGAGCAGGTGCTGCGAAGCAGGTACAACTCTGCCAGGATGGCCTGAAAGGAGGCGGTCTAAAGGTCATAACGTGTCCCCTCATCTATGGGGAACCTCGTCTAAGTCCCTCCAGAGCCATTCATTTCTACCTCATTTTGCTAAATCTTGTGGCATGCCACGCTTTCTCACTCTCCTTCTCTGCTGAAGTGCCTTCTTGGCCGCTGTCCACAGGAATAGTCCCAGCTCTGGCCCTGGGGAGTATAAAGCTCCATTCCCAGAGGCAGTTGTCCCAGACGAGTGGTGCCCTATATGTTTGCATGGACCTCCTGCCTATGTTTGAATGAAGCCTTCTTCACACCCCTGATCAAACGTCTGAATTCTTTGATTTCTGCTTCAGACGTAGCCCTCCTGGACTCGATTGCTATCTCACCTTCGTGTTATAGTATTTCCTGATTCCTTTGACTGGGGGGATATTTTCAGCCCTAAATCAGGGAGTGCAGTCTTTTCTGATTGTCTTATTCAGATAAATCTGGGATATTTCTGGTAATATTCCATGCTTATTATTCTCCATTCGTTAAGTGTGTTATTCAATGTGCCCAATCCCTGGATTCCGCCTATAGTCCGTTCACCTGGAAGCACCTGTGTGATTCATCCAGCACTGCAGACTTACCGGACGTCTCGTCCACCACCTGCTCTAAGCTCAGAGAGCCACTTCTTCTCTCTGTCAGTGCCGTGCTCACACCCTGGCATCCTCCATGGGACTTACAGGGAAAACCTCCTCCTGCAGCCACTGACGTTCTCACACGATACCTGGACTGTTAAAGTTGAGGTTCATGTTCATGTCTCATTTCCCCATGGAGTTAGAAATGGAAAGCATTGACTGTTCTTTATTTTATGACATTTGATGAGTAATTTCTTTCAAGAATCATTGGTCATTTGTACAAAGTGCCTCTTAAGCTGTTTCCTTCTCTTCGGTGTGAGGAAGGGAGAAAAGATAGGGAAGAGGTTTTCATAAGGCCGGAAGATCCAGCATCCGCTTCGATGTGAGCAATTCTAAATGAAAACACCCGGATGTAGTGCACACTGTCTTAACTCAGCTGCCCGTGTGTTTCTCCAGCTTTACAGCAGGCCCAGTCGGCTCCTGTCTGGTGTGCCACTGTACAAAGGGGAAGGGCAGACCCAAGACAAATCTGCAGTGACTTCTTTGCTGGATGGATTGAACCAGGCCTTTGAGGAAGTTTCCTCCCAGGTAGGGCTGTGCTCCTGGTTTGCTCACAGACCTTGACCTCCATAAAGTTGTTCCACCCTGGGCATGAACCGTTGAGACCCGACCCTAGTAAACAGCCCCGAGA
>NW_011888859.1:1744403-1757726 GCF_000151845.1 Pteropus vampyrus | reverse complement strand
TCCGTTCACCTGGAAGCACCTGTGTGATTCATCCAGCACTGCAGACTTACCGGACGTCTCGTCCACCACCTGCTCTAAGCTCAGAGAGCCACTTCTTCTCTCTGTCAGTGCCGTGCTCACACCCTGGCATCCTCCATGGGACTTACGGGGAAAACCTCCTCCTGCAGCCACTGACGTTCTCACACGATACCTGGACTGTTAAAGTTGAGGTTCATGTTCATGTCTCATTTCCCCATGGAGTTAGAAATGGAAAGCATTGACTGTTCTTTATTTTATGACATTTGATGAGTAATTTCTTTCAAGAATCATTGGTCATTTGTACAAAGTGCCTCTTAAGCTGTTTCCTTCTCTTCGGTGTGAGGAAGGGAGAAAAGACAGGGAAGAGGTTTTCATAAGGCCGGAAGATCCAGCATCCGCTTCAATGTGAGCAATTCTAAATGAAAACACCCGGATGTAGTGCACACTGTCTTAACTCAGCTGCCCGTGTGTTTCTCCAGCTTTACAGCAGGCCCAGTCGGCTCCTGTCTGGTGTGCCACTGTACAAAGGGGAAGGGCAGACCCAAGACAAATCTGCAGTGACTTCTTTGCTGGATGGATTGAACCAGGCCTTTGAGGAAGTTTCCTCCCAGGTAGGGCTGTGCTCCTGGTTTGCTCACAGACCTTGACCTCCATAAAGTTGTTCCACCCTGGGCATGAACCGTTGAGACCCGACCCTAGTAAACAGCCCCGAGATGGCATCGCCCGTTGGTTCCCAGAGTCTCCTCCTGATATTTTTCTTTGATTTCTCAAAACACTGGAATTAATTACTGTCCCCGCCCTCCTTTATTTTCCCCCAGGGTGGAGGGACAAAGAAGCAGAACATTCACTTGGAACAGAAGTTATACGATGGGGTCTCGGCCACCTCTACTTGGTTGGATGATGTTGAGGAACGTTTATTTGTTGCCACAGCACTTTTACCGGAAGAAACAGAAACTTGTCTCTTCAACCAAGAGGTAAGTATGGCAGCTTGTGCCTGGGAGTGTATGACATTACAAAGCACTTGACTCTCTATGAGGAAAAGACTTGATTTGTAGGTAAGTTGAGGGTGCTAACCATTGAAATGTCCTTCTCCTTTATCAAACCTAGACTCTTGCCAAAGATATTAAGGAAATGTCTGAAGAAATGGATAAGAACAAGAACTTGTTTTCCCAAGCATTTCCAGAGAATGGTGATAACCGTGATGTTATTGAAGACACTTTGGGATGTCTTTTGGGAAGGTTATCCTTGCTAGACTCAGTAGTGAATCAGCGATGTCATCAGATGAAGGAAAGACTGCAGCAAATACTAAATTTCCAGGTAAATCATTATTGAGATGTTTGACCATTCCCCAGCTATGTTCAGTCATAAGCAGGCTGTCTTATTGAGGTATGATCTAGACCTATTTTTTTTTTTTCAAATGTGCCATGAAGAGCAAGAACACTACAGAAAAGCAAGGGAATTGAACCCGAGGATCAGAAAACTAAGAGTTTTATGCTCCTAGAAATGGAGGGTTGAGAAAACAAGCCAAACAAACTACGGGCTGAAGAGAACTTTAAATTCAACCACACATTTATATTATTATAATTTAAGGCACATTATATTATAAGTTATGGCACATTATAATTACAATTCCCCATTGATAATAGTGGAGTTTAAAACATATGATCAGAGAAATGTGGAGGAAGGGCTATTGACACAGAATGAACCCTAGACTTCAGTATCCAGATCCATCGAAAGTGACTATGGCCTCATATCCCACCCATTTTAAAATACATTATATTACTTTCCAATTCAGCTCCTCAGACTTACTGACTTTTAGCCAGATTGGAGTTCTGTCGCCGCCTGAATAATCGTGTGCTTATAGAACTTTTCCGATGACTGTGAACTTCAACTAATGCAAAAGCTGCTGAGAAACTTTTAGTGTTGATTCTCATTCCTAATAAAAAGAACCCTTTAGGCATACTTAAGTTTTAATTGAATTTTATTTTAAAAAACATAGAAGTTTTATAAAATAGATACATGTCATTAAGGCCAAGAATTTGATGTAAAAATTTTGAGTCACAAATAAAATACTGTAAAATGCTAAATAAATGTGGCATTATCCAGGAAACACTGAATATTCTAGATATTTATCTAGAGGGACAAATTACCACTGCCTTCCAGTAATTTATGTTCTTAAAACTACAATGTAAAATCATCACGAATATTTGTATATCATTTTTTATTCACAAAAATTTTTCACGTGTATTTTTGTCTTTAATCTTCACACCGTCCCTATCTGCTAAGCATTGTCCTAATACTTATTTTGCAAAGTCGGAAGAGCAAAAATTAAGAATAGTGTTTCAAAGCGAACCCTCCTGTGTTCAAATTCTGGCTTTGTCACCTACTGCTGCATAATCTTAGCTGCTTCTCTGAGCCTTAGTGTCCGCAACTATTAAATCATACTCGTAATAATTGCCTCAAAGTGTGTTGTGAGGATAAATGAGTTAAAATGTGTAAAATACTTTGAACAGTGTCTTAAACATAGTAAACACTCGGCAAGTTTTGTTATTATTGTTGTTGGTATTAATAGTAGTATTTATTATAATAGATTAGGATCTGAAATGAATGGAAAGATTCAGTTACATCGCCGAGGTTATTATTGAACCATCAAGAGCTAAAGCCAGAATTTGACTCAGATTATTTTTATATTTTATATCACTGGGCTGATGGAAGGAGGTCTGGCGAATAATCAACCTATTCAAGATATATTTTGAAGGCAGAATCAATAGGAGAGCACTGATCGTTCGTTGTTGGTTTGGATATGGGGAATGGTGGAAAGGGGTCAGCTGAGGAACTTCAGGGACTCTGACTTGAGCATCTGGGGGTGTTAACTGACAGAGAAGACTGGTGGATAGCGATGCCTTTGACCACTGGGCAAGACCAGGTCACTAGCCATACCATTTTTGGCTGGGCAAAGAAATGGGGTAGAATTAAGGTATCGGGTGAATAGTCACTGCAGACATTTGTGTTTGCAAGTCTGTGGCCTGAGGAGTGACTTGAACTGGATATCTGCATTTGCACTTGTTGAATTGTGTAGCACCTAGAAAGGACTGAGCATTTCACTGGGAGTCAGGAAAAGCTGGGATTGGTTACTTGGGTTTTTTGTTTTGGGCACAAGATCTGATTGCATGTACATGTATATACAGTATGTCTAAAATCAGCAAAACTGTTGAATAGCTTATGGGAATGATTTCATTACTCTGAAATTCATCTTGCATAAAATAATGCACTGAGTTTTAGCAGCAGTCTAGTCTATCAGCCATGAATAAAGTTGAAAGTGCAACTGTGTTTATCACTCAGAGGCACATTTCTCTTTTTCAAATTGCCTTTACTATGTTAGTATCTTTGGTACATTAAAATTTAATTGGTTATTAGAGTTGGCGAGGGTAAAATGTGAACTAAGCATGAATATTCTGGAAATTATTTTATGTAGAGGACCGAGAGTAGAACATGTAATCGTGAAATTTCTCTTTAAATTTCTCTTTCTATTTTTCTTTTGCCAACAAGTTTTTGTGTGTCGGTGGTCAGCTCATGAACAAAAACATATTTTTAAATGTTTGTGTTCTAATTAAATTGAGAGAAAAGTTTCAATGTTAATGTAATTAAAGGTCAAGTCACAAACCACTTAATTTTACGTTGCGCCAAGCACCTGGCATGCTGTCAGTGCTCAATAGCTATTGGAATAATATGCTTTTATTTTCTATTTACCTTGGAGTATTAGCTTTTGCCAGACTGCTACTATCCTATACTCAACAGATGATCTGGAAGAATGCATAGATATTATATAGATGTATATTATCTACTTGGAATCACAAGTTAATTATCAACTATTATATATTTTTAAAGATTTTACCCAAACACTTAACCCCAAATAAATTTTCTGGACATTTTTATAGTTGAGCATTTTAAGTTATTTTAAAAATGAAAAAAGAAAAAGAAAAAATTCCTTATTAAGTGAGATAGGCAGCACAAATGATTTTAAATCTTGTGGACCTGTTTCACAAACAGCTGGAATCCTGCCTCTTTATGGTCTACAAATATTTCCAGTGACTATAAGAAATAAAATTACAATGTCTGGTATGTGTGTGATGAATAGATACCTTTATGGTCCTGCTTTATCACAAGTGTAGTAATAAGAAATAATTAAAGCCTTCGGGCCCCATTCGTAAGAAACTATCAACATCCATGTGATTGTTAACACCTCTTACAGTCTTTTATTTAGTAATTTTGAAATCAGTCATGTTCTCTACTTTACTGTCTTCTTGACAGGTCTCTTCCAGTAATTAATGTGGCTTCGAGAAGTATGAACTGGTTTCTATTACTCTGAATAGAATATAATTAAGATAGAAAACATGCTGTTAAAAATGTAAAGATGATATACAGAAAATATAACACACTCTTTATTTCTAACTTGTTATGTTATTTACATTTATCTACTCATTCAGATTAACCGGAGAAATGTCATTCTAAATATAAGTAAATAGTAGAGATTTTTTTTTTCTTTTGAATCTTTTCAAATGAATGGAAAACATCCTTTGTATGCATACGAATACATGTCACCGTTCTAATGCCCCGCATGGCCTCACCCTGCACACAGTTGAATAATACAAACGTTATCATGACTCATAAGCGAAACCCTGTTTCTGCCACTATTTTTCAGTGCTATAAGCCTAGTTGCAAACTAAAGAGGAAATTATAATTACAGGTTATGGTTAGTGACATTTATGGCCTCTTTGGATCATATTCTTTTTTTTCTAATTTTCATGTTCAGCACCATTTTTTTTTTTTTAATTTCACTGTATAAGCCACTCGCTATTTTGCTTTTTAGCTTTGCATTTGGTGTGATAATGTCCCCCCACAACCTTAAATGTGTTTTCTCTCCCTTGGTGTGATTATCCTTCTCACGAGGCTGTCAGAGTGTCTGCATCTTGGGGACGTGCGCTCGCATGCAATCGGCCCCACCGTGAAGAGGGTGGGATGAGTCCAGCTTCAGCCTGAGTTGGACGAGCAGCCCATCATATACATTTGCCGACCAATAAGAAATCGAACTGCGTTGCTGATATTTTAGGGAGAGGAATTAAAAATTGTATCATTCGAATTTTGTTCTAGTTCATTATTCTCTTTAGAATTGAGTACCAAAATTCTGATAGTTATCTCCTTTTTGTACAAATTTAACGCAGTATAAATATTTTTGGACTATTTAGTGAGTAATGTTTATGAGCAAAAGGCTTTGCCTAGCTCTTTTTGTGTTGTTTATTAATATGTCTTTGGTTGTCATGAACAACAGTTGTTTTATAAACTTCTAGATGGCTTTTTATAAGCTTGTGCAAATTCTTTGAAAATAGGAGGAAGCAGGAAGTGAGGGAAAGAAGGAAGGAGACAAGAGAGGAGAAAAGGAATCATGTTATTCTTAGAAATCTGTTTTTTTTCCAAATCAGAATAACATCTATAGGTTGTTTTCCTAGGTAGAAATCACTAGTGGAACATTCATGCTGTACTGTTTAAAAATGCACATTTATTTCAGACATAATAAGATTAGAGTGACCAGTATAGCTTGTTATTTGTATACCTCCTTTCCATTTGTATTGTATTGAAAATGGTTTGTGTATAACAGATTTTTCAAAAATTAATTTTAGCACTTAGATAAATTGTTATCCATTTCTTTTATCTTCTCATGAGACAGTATTATTTTTTTCTGGACTTAAATTTCTGCACTTGTATATTATTTTGAAAAATGTGTGTTATGTTTACAACCATTTCAAATTCCCTGTTGCACATGTTAAGTCTTCCTATTTCTTTCCTCCCTAGAATGATCTGAAGGTGCTGTTTACATCACTGGCCGACAACAAATATATCATTCTGCAAAAACTGGCAAATGTGTTTGAAAAGCCTGTGGCAGAGCAAATAGAGGTATTTACAGCTGTCTTTCTTCCAGAAGAGCAAATGCATAGAGTGGATCTGATTTACTATGAAATGTCAAATATTTTATGAAAGATTAATGGCTTACTGTGGCATTTCTACTTATCATGTATTATGTTTTTAAGAGCCAGGTTTGAATAACTGGCCAGGTTACATTGACTTTGTCACTTACTTCTGCATGGAACTAGGAAATATGAGATATGACAAGATGTCAGCAACAGATGCTGACCTGAAGAAGTTTGCCACCTAACGATGAGATTAGACATGAATGTCAATGACCTATGATAGGAAGTCAAAGTGTCCTGGTGGCAGTAAAGATGCAGCACTATGGATATTGAGAAGAGGGGTAGATTGCCACCAGCAGGGGTAGGGCCAGGGAGGATTTTGTAAAGGGTAATTTGAACTTAGATTTTGAAAGGGACATTTGAACTTGACTTAGAAGTTTGGACACATAGAGACTGAGAAGAAAGGTACCCACGTAAAGAGAGCAGTGAGAACAGAGGCATACGTGTTAGGCGATTCAAAGCACTTCAGGAGAAAAGCAAGTAATCCTGTTTAGCCGAACTTAATAAATGAATGTGATTGCAAGAAGATAAGGCTGGATGAGGAAACTTGAGGCAGCTTGCAGGGCCTCTTGCGTGGAAGAGAATTAGACTTTATTCTGTAAACCATAGGTCTCTAAACTTTATTGATTGCATACCTCATTAGTTAAAAAAATAAGCCCACACCACAAATGTATAAATATTTTCTTATTTATAAATAATAAGCAGGTACTGTATTATAAAGCATACACAGAAACAGAAATGAAAATTAAAAATGAATGTGGTGGACTGTGAAAGAGAGATGTCGGGTTTCATCCTCATGGATTGTCTTACACAATTTGGAGCCTTTACTCACCTTGTCGACCACAGGCTGTGCAAAGTCACTGGGGATATTTGAGGGTGAGAATGAGTGTCAGTGCCCGATCCTGCTTCTGGATGGTTGACATGATAGTGACAGGGTCAGGACGCAGGACATCCATCATGAGGCTTCAGGGAGCTGAAGTGATAAGGAATGAGAATTCAAAATAGTGTAATGGCAGTGAAAACAGGGAGAAGAGAAGTGGGAAGGATGCTACATAGATTATCTCCTTTTTCACAAGCTAAGTAATTATGAAAAGTGTGTGTTGTAATAAAACTTTATAACCTAATTTCAGTAGACCTCTAAGGGTTCTATGGGTAGACTATAGAGAATCACCCAAAATGTTTCTCTCTATATACATATCTATGTCTGTTGGTTGGTCTGTCTATCTATCATCTATCTATCTATCTATCTATCTATCTATCTATCTATCTATCTATCTATCTATTTATCTATCTATCTATTTACCTACCTACCTACCTGAGAGATCATCAAAAATAGTTTGCAAAATTCTCTGTGAATGTGTATTTCTCTTGACCATAATTTTATCTGCTTTTAAGAAAACCTAAATAAGAGACCCCTTATTTCCCTCCAATTAAAAACCATTTTTGTATGTCATATCTTTGACTTGAAAGGATATTTTTAATTTTTATTTTTTATTTTTAGCTTATAATGTACCTGATTCCAGAATCGATTTGAGCAGCCATAGTGGTGCTTTGCCTTGAGTTTCTAATGTGAAATATAGGATACCCACAATCGCAAGTTATATTTTTACTAATTATTGACTAATATAACTAAAGTAAATACCACACCACAGATAAAAGTAATTAACTAGATTATTTATTTAAATCAATGGAAAGCAACTTTAAAATGTGGTAATTCCATCCTTACCTTCCTTGGGTTAAAAAGGTAATAATTGCATCAGGTGTGGGGATGACACCCCTGAATATATTCACCTTTTGAGTTGTATCATTCTGATCTAGAGCAGACCTGTTGCTCCGTGAGCCTGGTGGAAGGCTGTCTTCTTTACTCTCATTCTGAGAATTTCCTTCACTTCTGCTGGATATTCTCTTTTCTGAATCCCAAGTCTTTGTCTTTATTGTATTGCTTCCTTGTTTTGTCAGTGCATATCCCTACTAAGAAAGGATGCATGCTAGATATATTCTTCAATATTTTGCATGTCTGCAAATGTTCTTATACTGTGCTCACAGTTCATTGATAGAATTCTTTGTAGAATTCTTGGTTTGAAAGCCTTTTCTCGTGGTTTTCTGGCTTTTGCTCATTGTTTTCTAGATCCCAGTGTTGGCTTGAGGAATCTAAGATCATTCTAATTCCCAAAGGTCACGATGACATGTGTATCTTATCCACTGGGCTGGGAGCTCAACTGGCGTTTTGATTTGGCTGTTCTCCTCTTTCCTCTCTGGAAAATTTTCTAATTATTTGCTTAACATTTTTATTCCTCCATTTTATCTGTCTCTTTTTCTGGAGCTCCTTTTAGGCAGGTGTTGGATATTCTGGCCCAGTCTTCTAATTTTCTTATCAAGAGATGTTTCTGGGACATGGTTCCATAGTGTAGCAGTTAGCACGTCTGCTTTACATGCAGAAGGTCCTGGGTTCACATCCCAGTGGAGCCACAGTCTGTGGTCTACAGCCTTTCTACCCTGAACAAGCCCGACGTCTGATCTCGGAAGCTAAGCAGGGTCAGGCCTGGTTAGTATTTGGATGGGAGATCACCTAGGAAGACTAGGTGCTGTAGGCATAAATAATAAAAAAGAAAAAGAAAAAAGAGAGAGACATTTCTGTCTTTGTCTTTTTGCTCTACTTTCTGGAAGCCTTTGTCAGTTTCAACTCCACACTTTCCTCCTGGTTTTGCATTTCTGTTCTCCTGTGTTTAATTTTCCCAGAGCTCCTTTTGGTTTTCTACATGATCCTTTTTTGTAGTATCCTGTTCTTTTTTTTTAATAGATGCATTATCTTTTGTAATCTCTCTGGGTTGTATTAACAAATTTTGTTGTTATTGTTGAAGTTTCATTTTCCCTGTATAATCTGTTTCCTTCCAGGTTGTTTTTCTTTATTTGCTTATTTTGATCTCTATTTTTCATGTTGGTGACTTTTCTGAGGAAATCTTTTGCTGTTTATTCACATTTAGGATGGAGGACTAAACAGCCAAATGGCAACTTCGTGGATAAAAGGAGCTTGACATTTTGAGGTTTATCGAAGGGTGATCTGTGTGAGCTATTTGTTTGAGAATCCTTGTGTCAATATTTTGAGTCTTCTTTATTGGTCATTACATATTTTTTCCCTTTTCCTGTCTGGAGAATAAAGGTCTGGCTGCAGAACTCTAGAAGACATAGGGGCTCCACATTTAGCATGCAGTGGTGTTCGGTCATTTTATCCCCGTTTTCAGTCAAGGACTCAACCCCCCGACTGTGTCTGGTCCCCCTTCAGTCCAGAAACTAACATCTGTTTTACCTTCTCCAGAAAATGAAGGTTCCATTTTTTACCAGGGAAGGAAAAGGGGCTTCTTCTCTTTTTCATATTATAGGTGACCACGGTTTTTATGTTGTACCGAAATGAGTTTTGTCGCATGTATTGTTTTATGTGGAGAGAGGAGGAAAAGATAAGGAGACGTGTTAGGCACACTTTTTGTGGGAAATTGTTCATGGAAGTTTTGATGAAATATCACAAATTTTATCTAGGCGATACAACAGGCTGAGGATGGGCTAAAGGAATTGGATGCAGGAATCACTGAATTAAAAAAGCGTGGTGACAAGTTACAGGTCGAGCAGCCGTCCATGCAAGAACTCTCCAAACTCCAGGTATAATTTTCTACCAATAGCTTTCAGCTTCAATGATACATCCTACCTAGAAGTCAAGAAAAACTTGTTTTCTGTATTTTCATGTTTTTTTTCCCTATAAAATTCATATCTTTTAAGTTCCAATCTTCCTTCCAAGTAACTCCTAAGAAAATTTTCTGAAACTTTTACCATATTTAGTTTAATATAGTAAATTGTATTCTCAAGCCTCCAAGATTTTCTTTTTCTCTGACATTTACTTTTTTATTATTCCGGTGGCTAAGCACTGTGGTATAGTTTAGTTGTGGTATATTATTTTCTCCTCTAGAAATGTAATAATTATCAGCCAAACCTAGAAAAATAAAAGAGGGATATCTATTCTGTATTGTACTGTACCCCCACAAATTGTTTTAAAGAAAAAATAGTCAAGCCAATACTTTTTAGAATGTGGTTTTTCTCAAGAGTTCAAAACTATAGTTTATCTTTCATACATGTTTGAATGGAAGAGAGATGTCGTTTCAATTCTGGAACAAAAAATATATATATATTGAACTAGAAGATAGCTGAAATCTAAACAGACTTCTAGGCGTCCTTCAGGAATAGAGAATAACTTCGGGTTAATTTGCTTTTCGATATCTGGCACCTAGACAAGAATCTGATATCAGTGTGGTAGGGAGATACTGGGACATTCGATTAGCAAAACCGAGCATTTGATAAGCAAATAAAATAGCTCTTATATTTAAAAGAAAATTTTTATTTTAACTGTCTCATTCCACTATCTAACGTTTCATAATGCCGTGAGCCCACTGCCCCCCGCCTGTCCTCTTTAGACATTTTTCCGACAGTGCTTAAATGTCAGGTGTAAGAGTCAAACGTCAGAGCTGTAAATAGGCATTAAAGTTGAACTTTTCCAGATTGAACATTTTTGGCCTGCTAAACCTTAATATGATGCGTTAATCAGGTCCATATGGCACAAATAAATTTTGTGTTTGGTGTATCATCATCTCCTAAAATGTCTTTCCAGTTAAAATATTTATTTACTTCACCACATTTGGCAAAAACATTGCCTTTTCAAGTCTTAAAGTCTTTCAGCTCACATTAAACTAGGTTTCTCTCCTTTGTTTCTCTAGGTCTTTATTTGAAGACTAGTCCAAAGTCTGATTATTATTTAGCTGATGAAATGTTAAAGACACCATATTCAATTACTCTAAAATTATATAAATGTTGAAAACATTATGGAAATTAGAATTTTTCAAATAAAAAACAGAAAAATTATTTTCTATGATATTTCCCTCAGCCCCACAAACCATTTTTCAACAGTTTGACCCCACATCTTGCCACAAACCATTGATGTCCTGAGAAGACAGTTGTCAAACCTGCCTCATGTGTCATTTCTAGGCAGCATTTTTGCATATCCTTTGGAATGTTGAAAAATTTAACTTCTCTTTTTTGAAAGAACTTCTGGAAGGGAGGATCCTAAGAAAGACAGGCAGGTGCTCTATACGCGGGGTGTCACCGTGGGTCAGACACCTGATGGAGCGTCCTTGGCTGGGTCGCAGGTTGGGTAGGTGATGCGCTGTCTCTGGTCCTTAGGACATGTATGACGAACTGCTGATGACCATTGGCTCTCGGCGGAGTGGGCTGAACCAGAATCTTGCACTCAAGAGTCAGTATGAAAGGGCCATGCAAGATCTGGCCGACTTGCTAGAAACTGGACGAGAGAAGATGGCAGGCAACCAGAAACTGATCGTGTCTTCCAAAGAGGAAATCCAACAGCTACTTGACAAACATAAGGTGAGAGAGAGAGAGAGAGACGGAGGGATGGAGGGCAGAGAGAGAGAGAGAATGTCTTATGAAAGCATAGTTTCACGTGCTGATATACATTTAGTAAAACCTAACAATTTCGATCTTTTAGGTATTCCTACTTTTATAAGTTAATCTTCAAAATGGTCAAGAAATGAATACTCAAACCCACTGGCATTTAATAGCACAGAACAATTATAGAGGATATGTCCTACAATTTTTTAAGTGAAAAAAGAATACCAGCCTCATCAGAAATTTTAATTATCGGTTCCGCGCTAGCATTAGCCAGGCTATCTCCTGGCATAACCTGCACTCGACAGGAAACACGGGGGCCTCCTCAAAGGAGGCTTCATTCAAAACTCCGCCTTTACCCTTTGTGTCTTTTATGCCCATTCATTGAGGCCTTGGTGTTCTGCTGCCCCTCGCTCTGCTCTGGAGTTGGGTTTCTGCCTCTTACATGCATCACTCAGCTCTCCTGGCCCCTGAGCACATGCTCCTCTGGTTGCTGTAGGCCTCAAGGGTTTCCTCCTGGGGACATCAAGTCCTTTTCTACATAATCACACTTGGTAGACCTGAGGTTGCTCCATCCATATGAGCATAACCAAGTTCAAGTTAGACACTACTCCTTAGTACAGGAATGCCCCTTCGGTGTACACACAGAGGTAACTCTTGCATAATTAGCAACGATTACAGAAAAAGTGGATTTGCCAGTCCAGAACCCCAAACTCCCAGACTATGGGAATATCCTATAGGAAAACTAATAATATCCCTTTGGGCTATAGATAGTTAACATTCTACCATTCTGTAGCTCTCTTGTGATTATAAAGGTGGATTTTTTGTTTGTTTTGGAATGATACTTCTTGCTATTTTTCCCAGAGGTTTTTGTCCAAAACATCGTGATTTATTAAAGCCTTATCATTTGGCTTTGAAAACATTGCTTTAAAGTTCCCAGCTGGTTTTTCTCAAATCTTTAACCATAGTAATAAAATATCATCCTGAGTTATTCCAGAGGAGAAACTAGAATCAATGAATATAAATAACAGAGAAATAAAACTCAATAGATGAAGAACTCTAAAAGGAGTAAGCTGCCATTGGACGAACAACCCTCCTGGCCATGAGAACTCCATCCAAGGCTGTCAGAGGGCGATGGGCTTGTAAAAGAAATATCAGCTTTGGGGGAATGTTGGGCTAAGTGACCTCTAAGTTCTCTTCCAACTTTAAGATTCCATGATATAATAACTGTCAGTTAAAAATAATGATTCTAGCTTCTACTGACCAGACTGTTTTCTGAGTGAGAGCTCTATAGTGACCTCGGGCAAATTACCTAGACTGGATGGTTGTATCCTCATCTGTGAAATGGGAAATAAATCCACCTACCTCATAGAGTCGTTATAAGGATTCGATGAGTTAGTAAAGTGTGGATAGAGTGCCCAGCACATAGTGCACACTAAATATTTTTATCAATTCCTAGCCTTTCATTTTTACCCATGATGCCGGAAACAGGAAATAGGACAAGCCCTTTCTCCCTCCTCTGGGACTTTTTACACATAAAAAGTAACATTTCAAAATACGTGTGTAGGAGTGTGCAAGGCCTATAATTCTGTCGTGTGTAGGTATACTACAAGGGAAATTTAAAAATATGTAATACTAAATCAGTATGTGTCAAGCAGTGTTTGGCAGTGAGTATTAAGCAAAATACATGCTTCGGGAATTCAGAGAAGTAAAGCTCAGGCCCAACCACAGAGAGGAAGGAAAGTTGTGAATGTGTCCAGTGAGGCCACCTCAGGAAGCACAGAGTATAAACTGATGGGGAATGGGAGCTACTGAGTTCAGTGGTCAGGGGAGG
>NW_011888859.1:1739630-1744353 GCF_000151845.1 Pteropus vampyrus | reverse complement strand
CTAAGTTCTCTTCCAACTTTAAGATTCCATGATATAATAACTGTCAGTTAAAAATAATGATTCTAGCTTCTACTGACCAGACTGTTTTCTGAGTGAGAGCTCTATAGTGACCTCGGGCAAATTACCTAGACTGGATGGTTGTATCCTCATCTGTGAAATGGGAAATAAATCCACCTACCTCATAGAGTCGTTATAAGGATTCGATGAGTTAGTAAAGTGTGGATAGAGTGCCCAGCACATAGTGCACACTAAATATTTTTATCAATTCCTAGCCTTTCATTTTTACCCATGATGCCGGAAACAGGAAATAGGACAAGCCCTTTCTCCCTCCTCTGGGACTTTTTACACATAAAAAGTAACATTTCAAAATACGTGTGTAGGAGTGTGCAAGGCCTATAATTCTGTCGTGTGTAGGTATACTACAAGGGAAATTTAAAAATATGTAATACTAAATCAGTATGTGTCAAGCAGTGTTTGGCAGTGAGTATTAAGCAAAATACATGCTTCGGGAATTCAGAGAAGTAAAGCTCAGGCCCAACCACAGAGAGGAAGGAAAGTTGTGAATGTGTCCAGTGAGGCCACCTCAGGAAGCACAGAGTATAAACTGATGGGGAATGGGAGCTACTGAGTTCAGTGGTCAGGGGAGGTCAGTTCGTGTGGTGGAGTCAGGGGAGTTTAATCGGCAGCTGGTCACATATGAAGAGCTCTGTTTGGGGGACATAGTGTCTGCCGCCCAGCAGCGTGTTGCTGCCATTGAGTGGGGGGACAAGAGAGGCCAGTTAGGAGACAGGAGCCCCCGTCTCTGCAAGAAGCGACGAGTGCCTGGGTATGGTGGAGGCCGGTGGGGCGGGACCGTTTCACTCATCTATACACCAAATTCTGTCAGCTTTCATGTTTGACGTAATTTTTATCGTAAGGGGTAGTGTATGAATGAGTTGCTGACCTCTTTCTATCTGAAAAATTTCAGGAATACTTTCAGGGCCTGGAATCTCATATGATTTTGACCGAAACACTCTTTAGAAAGATCATCAGCTTTGCAGCCCAACAGGAAACCCAGTTCCACACAGAAATGATGGCGCAGGCGTCAGCCGTACTGAAAGGAGCTCACAGGAGGGGTGTGGAGCTGGAGTACATTCTAGAGGTGAGACGATGTTGACCTAGCACCGGCCCTGCAGCAGACTCCCTCCTGTGAAACAGGCCAGTGAGGCAAGACATGTTTACTGGTGCAGTGTGCCTCTTAGAAGCTTGGAACTCTCTCTCTCTCTCAGACTCGGCATCGTGTGTTGCCTTGTCCCTGTTGTATGTCCGATTTATATTTCCATAAAGGCTATGACACACTGTGAGTCAACTAGAGGAACACTAACTTCAGACTGGACACGATGATATTTGGGTTTTGATAGTCAGGCTGAAAAACTGCTATCAATGACAGAAAAAGACTTCAAATGATTGAAATCAAGATTTTTCCCATTTTAAATAAAATAAAAATCTGAATTTAGGAATGACGTCATTCGAGAGTTCTCCTTAGTAGGATGTTTATGCTATCTATTCATATTTCTTAAATGTCTGTGCTTTTTTAAATTTGCAAATGTAATGTATTTAGTTCACTTACTACTTGAAGTAAACAACACGCCCATGCCTTTCACTTAAATCACGCGTTCATCATTGCTCTAACGCAGAACGCAACTGCCCACATCATATGCCAACTGTGTGCCAGGCGCACTGTATATGTTATTCCATGTATCCTCACAGTGGTCTAGACAGTCTTTATTACCCCACCCTTTTAATGTTGAACATGAGGTTCAGAGAAGCTTAAAATCTTGCCCATGCTTGTTTCGTAACTCGCTTATGATGCTAGACAGCTGCAGAAGCCACGGCTCATTCACAATGCTTTCAAGGTCACCATCTGATTACTGGCTTCGAAGCCATCTTCTGCTTCCCAAGTCAGACCCCTCACACGAACATCACAACTTTAAAGAGAATCTGTCATGTATGTATTTTGCACACAAAGAGGAATGGTGTTCCTTAATGGGGGTTTTTAGCTCACAGACCTATGTGGTGTTTCTAGACGTGGTCCCATCTGGATGACGACCACCGGGAGCTCAGCAGACAGCTGGAGGTGGTGGAAGCCAACATCCCCAGTGTGGGTTTGGTGGAGGAGAGTGAGGACAGGCTCATCGATCGGATAACGCTCTACCAGGTCAGCATCTGAATGGCATCTCGGTGTATAAGTTGTCACATGTCCTTTTGAAACTTTCCCATGGTTTTAATTGAATCTAAACAAACCTGCAATCAAATATTTTCTTAAGTACTTTTATTTCAAGCTATTGACCTCATTGAAGGCAGATACTAAGTGTTTGTTTTATAATAGAACATAAGACGATGTTTTTTTCTTTTTTTATGAGAATTCTTTTTGAAAATTCAGCCTCCACCAAACATTTCTATAGTTTACACTGATGTCACACACTTGAGTTAATTTTAGTTTGTTGTTTATAGTAGAGCATTACAAAGTATTTTCTCTCTCTTTTTTTAATTTATTTTTTTATGGTGACATTGTTTTTTTCTTTCTTTTTTAATGAGAACTCTTATTGAAAGCTCAGCCTCTACTAAGCATTGTCTGTAGTAAAAGCTGGTGTCATACTGTTCTTGAAATAATTATAGTTTGACAGTTTTAAATACACCTAAATTTACCACCAAAAAAAAAAAAAAATCTATGCTTAGATGTAGATGAAGCATCTCAAAGTTTTCAGAGTTACTTACATAATTGAAGTCTGAATAAGGGTAATAGGAACATCATGGGCATCAGAGAACTTATAATTCTTAAAGAGGAAAATTTGCATCATCCAAACTTTTGACCCAGTATTTTCCATCCTTCTAGCATTTGAAATCCAGCCTTAACGAACACCAGCCCAAATTATATCAGGCGTTAGATGATGGGAAACGTCTCTTGATATCCATCAGCTGCTCAGATCTAGAAAGCCAGCTAAATCAACTCGGAGAACACTGGTTAAATAATACCAACAAGGTGTCTAAGGAGCTTCACAGATTGGAAACAATATTGAAACACTGGACCAGGTAATACCGTGACTATTTCGCAAATTTTTAGATTAGTGCCACAGGGTATTTATAAGGCTAGTGGTCATGGGACTTGAAAAAGATGTGGTCCCTCTAGAAACTTATTACAGAGTTTGTAAAATAAAGGCAAACACAAAGCCCCTGGTTAGGTTCCTATACAATCACATAAACATGTACTTAAAACTGGGCAGAGAGGTAGGTACCTTACCTTTGAGCTGTCATCCTCCCTTGCCTATTGACTGCACGTGGTAGTCATAGTAAAAGCTCAGAAGGAGAGAAAGTGATTCTGAGAAGGTGACATTTCTCAAGGACAATAGAAAGTATTCGAGAGAGATGGGGGCTTGCTTTTATATAATGAGATACTTTGTTTTTATGCCACCTTTATTTCTAAGAACTTTTAATAACAATCATCTAATATTGTCTGAACAGCCTCAACATGAAGGACTAGAGGAAAGGTATCTTTATTTTCAGCTTAGAGAGGGGAAAGCTGAAACGGCATAAATATTAAGAAAAGAGAATTTGAGACTTTCAACCCAAGACATTATTCTCCCAAATCTATCCAGTCTCCTTTTAAAATTAGCATTGATGAATAACATGGGTTAGCAGAAAATAGAGATTGAATGTTTACTTAATAGGCTCATTAATATACTTACAGATATCAAAGTGAATCTGCAGCTCTAATTCACTGGTTACAGTCTGCAAAAGACAGGCTAGAATTTTGGACTCAGCAATCTGTGACGGTCCCACAAGAACTGGAAATGGTCCGTGATCATTTGAATGCTTTCCTGGTAAGCTTGAGAATCTAAAGCATTTGATTTAATTTTATTGTTTACAGGCCTATAGGTAAGGCCTGACCTGCATCAGTAAAAAGGAAATCAGCTCTTAATGGATATACTTAGTAAACCAAGCTGTAGAGAATCTGTCCATGTAAACTATAGGTGTTAAATAATTATGCCAAATATTAGGACCCAACATGGCCTCTCAATGTGGTTTTCAAGTAATGGCTTCATTGTTGGCTTTCATTCAGGGCTTTTGTTTTCCTCTAAAATGCTTAATCTAACTCCCCTTCAAGAAAAAAGAAAACTTGTGTATGTAACAAATTGGTCTCTTTCCTTAAATAAGAGGCCTGGCTATTTGATGCAGATTTGAACATTGCTACTTCTTTTAGGAGTTTTCTAAGGAAGTGGAAGCCAAATCTCCCCTGAAGTCATCTGTTCTGAGCACTGGAAACCAGCTTCTCCGATTGAAGAAAGTGGACACAGCTGCCCTGCGTTCTGAGCTGTCACACGTGGATAGCCAGTGGACTGACCTGCTGACCAATATTCCGGCTGTGCAGGAAAAGCTCCACCAGGTATAGAAAGAACCACTGGTTGAATCGACAATCATTAATTTAAGCAATATTAAATGAAAAAGTACATTAATCTACCTTTGCTCACAAATTTAAATCAACTTTTTCTTGGACACTGTCTTTTCTCTTGTCCATTAAAAGTGAACTATTGACATTAAAAGTGAACTATTCCACAAACTCCATATCTACAAATGTCATTAAAAGTGAACTATTCCACAAACTCCATATCTACAAATGTCATCTCTTCCAAGGGCTTCTATATCGAGTGCATGCGTGGTGTATGCGTGTTGTGTGTGTGTGTGT
>NW_011888859.1:1723231-1739580 GCF_000151845.1 Pteropus vampyrus | reverse complement strand
AGGTACCTTACCTTTGAGCTGTCATCCTCCCTTGCCTATTGACTGCACGTGGTAGTCATAGTAAAAGCTCAGAAGGAGAGAAAGTGATTCTGAGAAGGTGACATTTCTCAAGGACAATAGAAAGTATTCGAGAGAGATGGGGGCTTGCTTTTATATAATGAGATACTTTGTTTTTATGCCACCTTTATTTCTAAGAACTTTTAATAACAATCATCTAATATTGTCTGAACAGCCTCAACATGAAGGACTAGAGGAAAGGTATCTTTATTTTCAGCTTAGAGAGGGGAAAGCTGAAACGGCATAAATATTAAGAAAAGAGAATTTGAGACTTTCAACCCAAGACATTATTCTCCCAAATCTATCCAGTCTCCTTTTAAAATTAGCATTGATGAATAACATGGGTTAGCAGAAAATAGAGATTGAATGTTTACTTAATAGGCTCATTAATATACTTACAGATATCAAAGTGAATCTGCAGCTCTAATTCACTGGTTACAGTCTGCAAAAGACAGGCTAGAATTTTGGACTCAGCAATCTGTGACGGTCCCACAAGAACTGGAAATGGTCCGTGATCATTTGAATGCTTTCCTGGTAAGCTTGAGAATCTAAAGCATTTGATTTAATTTTATTGTTTACAGGCCTATAGGTAAGGCCTGACCTGCATCAGTAAAAAGGAAATCAGCTCTTAATGGATATACTTAGTAAACCAAGCTGTAGAGAATCTGTCCATGTAAACTATAGGTGTTAAATAATTATGCCAAATATTAGGACCCAACATGGCCTCTCAATGTGGTTTTCAAGTAATGGCTTCATTGTTGGCTTTCATTCAGGGCTTTTGTTTTCCTCTAAAATGCTTAATCTAACTCCCCTTCAAGAAAAAAGAAAACTTGTGTATGTAACAAATTGGTCTCTTTCCTTAAATAAGAGGCCTGGCTATTTGATGCAGATTTGAACATTGCTACTTCTTTTAGGAGTTTTCTAAGGAAGTGGAAGCCAAATCTCCCCTGAAGTCATCTGTTCTGAGCACTGGAAACCAGCTTCTCCGATTGAAGAAAGTGGACACAGCTGCCCTGCGTTCTGAGCTGTCACACGTGGATAGCCAGTGGACTGACCTGCTGACCAATATTCCGGCTGTGCAGGAAAAGCTCCACCAGGTATAGAAAGAACCACTGGTTGAATCGACAATCATTAATTTAAGCAATATTAAATGAAAAAGTACATTAATCTACTTTTGCTCACAACTTTAAATCAACTTTTTCTTGGACACTGTCTTTTCTCTTGTCCATTAAAAGTGAACTATTGACATTAAAAGTGAACTATTCCACAAACTCCATATCTACAAATGTCATTAAAAGTGAACTATTCCACAAACTCCATATCTACAAATGTCATCTCTTCCAAGGGCTTCTATATCGAGTGCATGCGTGGTGTATGCGTGTTGTGTGTGTGTGTGTGTTAGGATCCTTGTCTGGCCTTGTTTAAATTCTCGTTTACTCATGAGTAAAATGTGGGTACCTATACCTGCCTCATAAACTGAGTAGTTATGAAGATTTAATAACAATGAATGTAAAAGACCTATAATCTTAGCTATAATAGAGCAGCTGGCATTCATTCAATAAATGAAGAGAAGCAAGAGAAGTCAGTACTTCTCTGGAAATATGCTTCTCTCCCCCAGACTCCCAGGCATTTAATATCTCTCTCTTCGGCACTCATCACCGTATATAAGGTGTAATAGATGTGTTTAATGTGACTTATCCCTACTAATCAACAGCTCTGTATTTCTAGAGGACAGGGGACATCTCACATTTATCTCTGTATCATTCTGCACTCCATAGAAGTCCATAGATATTAGAAATGATTGCTTCGTTCCTCCAAATTTTTATAATAAGCCATCTGCATAAATGTATGATATATTAAGAAAGATTCAGAATTCTAAGTATCTTTTAGTTAAATACTGAGGGAATTGGCTACGCTCTTAGGAATAAAAATTAGAGTGCCAAAAATCTAGAAAATGATACTTTGTAGTGTGGTATTTTTCCTTCTTCTTTTAACATTCCTGAGTCGTAATACACAGAGATTTTACAAGATAATTAATAAAATACATCTGTTGAATGTTTTGTAGTTAAGGTTTTTAAACTCTTAAAACAAGCTATAAAATAACAATTTTTTCTTCTTGCTGGTGTTTTGATTAATTAGCTAATGTTTATACAATGTTTATAGTATTGGATGTCAAGCGAACATAAGACAACTATTATTGTTCAGTGTTTGCCTGATGTTTAATCCTAAGCTTCCAATGAGGATAAGATCCAAAAATGTCATTAAGAAGTGTTATCTCTGATGGTACATTAATAAAAATTAATGTAGAGTTTTTAGGTTAACAGAAGTTGGGTTTGAATTTTAATACTTGTGATTTGTTCTATCTCTTGCTTGGGCAGCTCCAAATGGACAAGCTACCTTCTCGCCATGCCATTTCTGAAGTCATGACTTGGATTTCTCTCATGGAAAATGTCATTCAAAAGGATGAAGAGGATATAAAAAACTCCGTAGGTTACAAAGCAATTCATGAATACCTTCAGAAATATAAGGTAATTAAAAATTTTTTAATTTTTAACTTTTCATGTTTTAGATTATTTTGAGGGAACTCAAAACTCAAGTTATGAAAATTGGACCTTGAAGTATGTTTCATACATAGTGACACCAGATGGGTATATAAGATAAGAAAACCGCCTCCCTAATTAGCAGCATAAAAAAATTTGTCCAGTATTAAGAATAATTTATACATATTTTTATAACGAGATTATACAATTTATCCTATTTTATATCCTCTGTCGTATATATATATAAATTCAAAATTCATAAATTTAACTTATATTTCCTATATTCATGTATATGTATATTCAGCCTCTGAAAATAATGGCTTGTATGAATATACACAGATCGTGCCATTTGGACTAAGTCATGTAACTGACGATATTAATTTCGAGGCTTCTTACGGCTTTCCAACTCCCGGTAAAATATAAGACGTTTATTTGCATGGCCTCATGTTCTTATTTCCTCCTTTTCTTTTTAGGGTTTTAAGATAGACATTAACTGTAAACAGTTGACAGTTGATTTTGTGAACCAGTCTGTGCTACAAATCACCAGTCAGGATGTGGAAAGTAAACGCAGTGATAAGACTGATTTTGCTGAGCAACTAGGAGCAATGAATAAAAGTTGGCAAATTCTGCAGAGTCTAGTAGCTGAGAAGGTAAGCCAAGTGGCTGGCCTCTGCTGTCTGTATTTCATGAAAACTCCAAGAACAAGTACACTCTGTAAAAAAAATTAAATTCGCTGAAGGTTGCAGTGCTTTAAATACTCTTTGTCATGTTAATTATTTCATCTTATGGACCTTCCACTCTTTGTAAATTTTACATTGTTTTAGTTTTTTAAAGATGCCTCTTAATTTCTTTTGTCTTTGCTTCAAGTTGACTTAAGTTCTTGACTTGTGTACCAAAAATAGTCACTGATTCACGTTTTATAACATTTCATTTTTAATCATGTATATGATGGACCGTATTTGAAGAATTCTCAATTTGGAGGAAATAGTGAACTGCCAATGATTTGAATTTAAAATAAAATGGCAAATTTCGTTTTATTATGTTTGTTCAGATTCAGCTGTTGGAAGGCTTATTGGAATCTTGGTCGGAATACGAAAATAATGTACAGTGTATGAAAACTTGGTTTGAAATCCAGGAAAAGAGATTAAAACAGCAACATCGAATTGGAGATCAGGCTTCAGTTCAGAATGCAATGAAAGATTGTCAGGTAATTGGTCTAGGTGGCTGACATGGACTATTTCACAATTTCATGGCATATGCCAAAGGAATTTGTATTTCTTGAGAATTGAAAGTTAAATATTGAAAAATGTTCCATTTGGTAACACATTTCTCTGATGATGTGAGTTTATAGACTTTTTCTATAAACTTCTTATGAATTTGAAATTATGAGAATTTTGAAACACTCCTAAGAAGCCTCAAACCCCATAGACTAATCATCGGATTTAATGATTATCAAAATTTTGACATATTTGCATGAATTTTTTCTTTTCTTCTTAAAAATTTTATAGTGAACCCAAGATATAGCATGTCATTTTATTCCTGCAAGCTATAATACACAGCTCCAAAACACTGACTTTTCTTATATAACTATATCATTACCACCACAAAAGATTTAACAACAATTCTTTAATATTATTTAATGCTCAACCCATAACAGTTTCCTCAATTATCTTTAAAATGTCTTTTTTTCTGTTAATTTAGTCACAAAAAGATGCAACAGTGTCCATTTGCTACATTTACTTGTTAGATCTCTTAAATCTCTTTAATATTTTTCTAATGCTATTAACTTGTCTCAGAAACTGTAGACTGACCCAGGTTCAGGACTAACCTTTGTACTTCCTGAAAATGTCATTTAACTTACTCTTCTTGTCCCTTAATTTTCTACAAATGGGAGTTAGCGCTGGAGGCTTTATTGGATTCTGATTCAACTCTAATGAGCGAGTACTTCACAGGTGACACTGTTACTTCCTACTGTGTCACATGGGGAAGCACTCAGTGACTGCTTGTTCTGCTGTTAGTGATAAGGATCATGGGTTCAGGTAGATTGGGCATACTCTAAATGTTTTCAGGTGTCTTAGGAACACTTAATAGTCCCCTAGGTATTCAGGTTTATACAAAAGAAATGTGACCTATTACCGTTAACACTGTAATAAAATTTTTAAAATAATTCAGTAATTTGTAATGTGTTACAGATTAGCTGTGAGTCTTCTCTGTAGCGTTTCCTAAAAACAATTGAAAACTCAACTGTGAAGTCATTCTACAGAAATGTTCCTTTTCCCCAAGCTTGTTTTTACATTCTGGATTTCAAAAAGAAAGACCTTTGGTAATGAGCTTCTTTCCAAGCAGTATTTTTTTTTTCCAAGCAGGTCACATATAAAGTGAGATATATTTAAGCTCACAATCAAAGCTTTTAGGTTCAGGGGAAAAAAGACCAGATGCCTTGGTGCTGGTGTGACAAGCTAATGGATTACAATGTTGAGGGTGCATAAAAATAGCCAAAAAAACCATCATATGGAGAAATATCTGGAATTTTTTTTTTAATGATTAAAAAAAAAATGCTTCACATCAGAAAATGGGTATGTAAAAGATGGCAGACCAAAAACATACATCATTGCATTTCCAATTTTCCAGGGGCCAGTAGTATTTCTAATTTAAGCCATCGATTCTAAAATGTAGAAATAAGCCAGAATTTCAAAATTGTACTTTGAAAGCTGAGTTATATTTCTTGGTGAGTTCCTAAGTTAAAATGTTTCCATTAAAATTAAAAGATAATTTAAGTGTTAATATTAACAGGGTTAGTGCTTCCTTGTTACATTGTTGTGATAAAGTTTACAATGAAAACACTGAGATGTTACTATAACTTTCCTCTTCTTTTTTTTCTTCCTCCTCCAATTTTTTCCTTTTTTTTTTTTTTACCATTTTTCTTCTCTTTAATTACTTTTATACTGCTATTTTCCATTTAGTGTCTTTTCATGTACATGTCTTCTATTTCATGAAGAAAGAAATTGCTATCTGGAAAATAGAGTTTGGACAAGTTTTAGTCCTTTTCGGACTCAAATTTTAGCCTTCCAAAGGGTCACACCAGTCAGCATCAGTAAAGAAAGCTTGAAGTGTGGTTTAAAGAACTTTACACCAATACTAATTTGTGATTTCAAATGAAAAGTTGTTTTTTTGAAACTGAGAACAGAATGAAAGTAGATCACTCCGTTATTTTGGGAATCGTATATAAATCACAGTAGCCTGACTGGCAGGTTCTAATTGGCAGTACCACAAACTTTGTCAAAAATTTATTGTCATTTTGAGAAATTGTTCCTTTGGACCAAAGTGTGAAATTCAAACCAGCATATTTAAATTGGTGACTAAATTCAAGCTTTATTTTGTTTTAAAAATCTCGAACATTCTTCTACTCTTTCAGAGGTGATTTATTAATTTAAACCAACATAAAAACTTGATATTTATGAGTTAGCTCAAGTTAAGAATAGCTTAGTATAGCAACAAATGTTAGGTTTGGCTTTTTCTTTCATTGATCATCTTTTAATTATTATCAAAAAGGAAGGAAAACACAACTTCATTTTGCACAAAATATGTATTTCGGTCCTGTTTTCCTCCTGGGTTTTGCTTCTATGCCAACATAAATGTGCAGAGCATTTTAGAGATGTGTTTCTAAGCAATGGATCATTAATTTAATATTGCTCACTGAAAGAAGTTAACATCCATGGATAAATAACGATAAATTTAACCAGTGGTTGAATTTTAGAATTATATTACAAACACATTGGAAGGATTATTCATGGTTATTTAATCTTTTAGAGAAGTAGAGAGAAATAGCCTTGAATAGTAAAGTTAATTCTGTTTTCTATAGTACATAAAAGACCTGTAACTCCAGTAATCATCATATTCATTCTCTGATTAATTACCTAAGCTGTCAAAATATTGACAAAATTGTAAAGTGGAAATGAAAGAATAATATTAAAAGCACAAATGATCTCTTTAGGCTACTAAATGCATGAATTTCTAATTAATACATCCAGGCAAAAATAGCTTCATGATAATTAGATTTAAATAAATACGTTTACACTGAACCATGGCAGATTACCAAATAACTGAATATAATAATACTATCTTACACTCGCCTTAAAAGATATTTTATGTGTTTATCTAATGTTATCCTTTTTGAAGTAAGAAAATTTGTTATTCCTATTTTATAAATGAGATAAAGAGTAATTAAAAAGTTGGACCACATAGAAACAAAATGAAAAGAGGCACACTATTTATAATTAATACAGAAGAGACTGGGCTCCTCACTTGACCTTAGCGATAGCACTACCCGATCCCAATCTTCTTATCCGTTTATGAATCATGAAAGGGAGGTGTGAATCCCTTTACAGAATTGAGACATTATCCAAAGTTAAAATATTTTGGAATTTTCTTCTCTCAGCCTCCACACATCTAGTTCTGGGGATGGACTTCTGAATATGAGAATGTAACCTGCCTTAATAGGTGGCTTCTCACATCACCCCAACTTGGCGCTGACATTCTCTCCACAATTCACGCCCAGCTGCCTCGCCTCCAGCACTGGGCTGAGAGTCAGCAGGCTCAGAAGGCTGTTTCCAATCCCACCTCCGGCCTCACCAGCTCTGCAAACTAAATAGATTGTATCATTTGATCTCCCGCTTATTCATCCATAAGATGCTGATAGCCATCACAGCCTACCTCACTGAGCTTTCCAAATTTTCAAATGGCATTAAAATAGGTTCAAATTATGATGTACGGTTAAGTATGATCTCCAGGTCGTTGCCTCATTTTATTTTCTTTTTTTGAACATTTCATAGTGAAAGTTATACATGCACATCCCAAAGAAAATGAAGATTTGATTCATGAGAAAAACCTGTAATTTTTTCGAATCACATAGAATCAGAGTACTTTAGAGAGAAATAAGGATAATAGACATTCTGAAGAAACTGAGACAGTGAAAATTTTTAACTTACACCAAGCGGCACAGCACAATAGTAGCAGAAATGTGACTAAATCGCAGATACTCTGGCCCGGAATACCATTCTGTTGCATTTCACACTATGAGCTAAGATTGGGTAACTTTTCCAACACCAAGATGCGTGAATTTAAGAATATATTCATCTTAACCATTTCAGATGTTATTTCCTTCCTTGTAAGCTTCTTGAAAAAAAAAAAATTACATGGTACTGTTTCCTTATCTATTAGGTAATCAAATTTTACTTTTTTAAGTTATGCTAATTTCTCATGGGATAAAAAAACTATTTTTAAAATTCAAATGTAGAAATACATTTTACTGTGGAGACCCTCTCCTGAGAAGGACAATCTTTTTGCATTAGTAAAAATTTTTAGGCTATGAGACTATAAT
The DNA here is from genome assembly GCF_000151845.1 of Pteropus vampyrus. Lineage (NCBI taxonomy): Eukaryota > Metazoa > Chordata > Mammalia > Chiroptera > Pteropodidae > Pteropus > Pteropus vampyrus. The sequence continues at coordinate 1,731,603 of NW_011888859.1, read as the reverse complement.
GGCTCAATTTCAGTGCACCAGAGTTCCATAATAGGACAATTTAAAATGACTATTTTTTAATCTTTTAGGACATGGAAGATTTGATTAAAGCAAAAGAAAAAGAGGTAGAGAAAATTGAACAGAATGGACTTGCTTTGATTCAGAACAAGAAAGAAGAAGCGTCTGGCGTTGTCAAGAGCACACTGCAGGAGCTCAACCAAACCTGGGCACATTTAGACCACATGGTAATGTTGCTTGTGGGGAACTGGTTCCAGGACCATGTTTGCCACCTCATGTCCCAACATGACATGGGTGTCAGTTTTCCTAAAGTAACTGAGTAAATAATTACAAATTTATACATCATCTCTTTCTATTAAGTTCACTTCAAAGTCTAGCTTTGGATATTTCCTATAATAAACATTATTGTGAACATTACTCCCTTGATAATCTCATTCATTCCCATGTCCATAGATTTCACCTAGGCACAGGCAATTCTCAGATCTGTATCCCCAGCCTGGATTTGTCTCCTAAACTCTAGGTAGAGACAGAGACAGAGGCAGAAAGAGAAATCTAGCTCGTAGACATCTCCTCTTGCGTAGCCAGTAGACGGCCCAGACGGCCATGCCCAAACCACCTCTGATTCTTTCCCCACAAACCTATACTTCCCGCCATCCCAGTTAATGACAGCTCTCCCCTTCCAGCTGCTTGGGCAGAAAACCGTGGAGTCACTCATCGCTCCTGTCTTGCCCTCCGGCCCCATATCTACTCCATCAGCTATCTGATCAGCTCTGTTTTCAGAAGAGCTCCAGAATCCAACCTCTGCCCCCACCCCTGCAGCCAGCTCCTAGGGCTCAGGCACCATCACCACTGCCTTGACTGTTTCACTGACCTCCTGAGTAGTCTCCACGCCAGAGAGGTCCTGTTAAAATGGAAGTCAGATCACACCTGTCCTCTGCTCCAAAGCCCGCAACAGCTTCCTTTTTCTTTTGTAATGAGGCCAAAACCCGGTGGGGGCTTGAAGGCCCACACAGCGTGGCCACCCCCTGTCTCTCTGAATTCGTCACCTGCAGCTGTCCTAAAGGTTCATTTTGCTTCTCGTCTCCCCGTCCTGTTAAACTCAGTAGGTGTGTGGTATTAAATATATTAACTTTTATCACTTTTATATTATATCGATATATAATATATTGCATATATTATATATAAAGGTTATATACATAAATACATATATAACCTTTTTTAAGCATTTTAATTTAGACTGAGTGTTCAAAACTATGAAAAGCATCAATTTCAACATTATTACCTCTTTTCAAATCCTTTTTGTTTGTTTGTTTGGGTTAATTTACAATGCCTAAAACACTGATCAAATTCTTAATGTTTTTCTTGTTAATTAAACATATATATTAGATAATTTTAAATGCTATGCAATTTTAAGAGGTGTCTGTCTCTTTCAAAAGGTTGGGCAGTTAAAGACACTATTGAAGTCAGTGCACGACCAATGGAACAGTCACAAAGTGGCCTCTGATGAGATAAACAGTTACCTCACGGAGGCTAGATACTCTCTTTCTAGATTCCGTCTGCTGACCGGCTCTTTAGAAGCTGTGCAAGTTCAGGTAGACAATCTTCAGGTAAGGAATAAATGGAACCGACTTTTAACATACTTTTTAATTTGAGAAATTAAAAAAAAAAATGAGCAAATGCGGACATCATCCTGGAATATTGCTGTATACTGTTTCCTTTTAATTATTTTTTAAATATTTAAAATTAATTTTACCTACTATTATTTGTTACTTATTTAACCTTGCCTATGGATACCAAATTCTGTATTAGCTGGTATATAATTAAGTGATTTAAAAAATTCTATCATATAAATATCCACATGAATGTATTTTATAAAATGATTCTATACCCAAATCAACCTCCTTGATCCATTGTCGCTGCCTTTTGTGTCTTTTCTCTTTTTCTCCTGCTTCTCCAAACATATTCTAAGGGATTAAAAAGAAAGCAAAGAGAAAAATAGCAAAAGTGGTAAATTTTTAAACTATTAAGTTGTTTTCATTTAGCTTAATATCAGCGGTCCATCCAATGTGCACACATACACGCTTTTCCTAGCACTTACTGCTTGGTTTCCTCTTACCATCGTATCCATCCAGAAAGACATTGCTGATGTTTGACTCAAATACTCCTCCTATCTCAGGTCACTGGCCTCAGGTTAGCTGCTGCCCTCACCCCCCTATGCACTGGGCACTGTCACCTATCACTGCTCTTTGTCCCTGGCTAAATAGTGCAGACTATGGGGTGGGGAGGGCAGGCCCCTGCAGGATGGGATGCCAGCAAGAGCCAGCATGTATCCGCCTGACGTCAGTCCACTTCCCTGGCTTGGCAGCCAAAGTTTACATGTTGCTGACCACATTTGCAGAATTGCTGAAGGGAATGCCTTTTTAGGGGTAAGGGGGGGTGGTGGTGTTAGGCAGGAAGGAGGAAGGAAGGATAAAGTGTGCATATAATTTGCTTAAACCTCAAATAGTTGTTGCAGATACTAAGAATCATTAAAACTTATTTTGAGAATAATAAGTCTGAAAACACATTTCATAACTTTGAGGAGGTTAAAAGTACTACCTAATTTAGCCTGTTCTGTGTTTAACACCTACAAATACTGTCTAAAGATATGAAAGAATTCAAGGCCTTTCCTTTGCATAGTTTGATTTGATGGCAGTAGATACTGGTATTAAATAGGAGTGGGTTTTTATAATGTACTTGACCGTGGAATTTTACCAAGAACTGAATCTATCACTTCAGCAATATCTTTAGGGAAATATTCTTTAAGTTCCTTCACTGGTCCTTGGTAGAGGACTCTGACAAGCCCATAGCCCACCTAGTAAACATTCTTTGCGAGGGAGAACACCCACGACAGAACTGAGAGATGGTACTCAGAAAAGCCATAATTTCTTAAAGTCTAATTATTGGGAGCTTCTGGTAGAACGACTCTAGGTTATAAGACAGAGACCTGAGTTTTGACTTTGAGCAGCCAAGGAAACCATGGTGTGACAGATTGCATACATACCCACCACCATAGCATCCTGCTACGTGAGGGACAAGGACACCCTACGTGAGCCTTGCCAGCAGTATTCCAGATGCCATTAAAAGAAGGCTTAATTGTTAAGTATCCCTTCTCACGCCCATAAGAACAAAATCATATAAAGAAATGATTCTTGAAAGAAGCTTTATAAAGCTTTGGAGCAAAGTCATGGTTTATGTATTTGTATGTGCATATTTATGAAAATAACTAAAAATTACTCTTAAACTTGGTTATTAGAATTTAGATCCTGTCATTTTATCTGTGGTGTTTTTTCTTGGGCAGAATCTTCAAGATGATCTAGAAAAACAGGAAAAGAGCTTACAGAAATTTGGCTCTATCACCAACCAACTATTAAAAGAGTGTCACCCACCTGTGACAGAAACTCTTACCAATACATTAAAGGAAGTTAATATGAGGTATGGAACATGCTAGTTTTACACCATTATGCATTACTTATATCTGTGTTATAAATAATGACAATTAAAATTTCCCGGTCTTTGGAATTTGAGCTTTATAGATTCTATTCTATTAATGTTTTCATTTTCACAAAATGAATTTAATGATAAGTAAATGTAGTAAAGATATTTAGAAAGAAATTAAAACTGGTATATACCCAAAGACCAACCTCATCCCTGCTTATCTACCCTTGAAACGAGTGTGAAATGTTAAATAGAAATGAGAAATCCTTGCATTATTTCCAAATTCGCATGAACCAGGGTCACGCAAAATAAAATAGTAAGAAACAGCATTGGGTGAAAGGTGGCAATCTATGCACGAGTGCTGGCTGTTGTTTCCAGGTGGAATAACTTGCTGGAAGAGATCGCTGAGCAGCTGCACTCCAGCAAGGCCCTCCTGCAGCTCTGGCAACGATACAAGGAGTACTCCCAACAGTGTGCTTCAACCATTCAGCAGCAGGAGGATCGAACCAACGAACTCTTAAAGACAGCCACTAACAAGGACATTGCTGATGACGAAGTCGCTACATGGATTCAAGATTGCGATGTACGTATACTCAGGAATGATTGTGTTTTCCCAGAATCCCTTCCTTAGACCTCTCAAGTTCAGCAGGGCCGGCGCTGATGTTTCTAAGCTTTTGGTATGTCCCGGTATATGAGACAAGTACCCAAAAATAATTGTTTCAAGTATTAAAGAGCCTGCTAGGTTTTTAGAACACATGTATCAGATTTAAAAGGATCCTCTCATTGTTTCATTTTAAATGATGGGTCGCTTTTCCATCCATGTGAATGATTTAGGCTATCTGTTTTTACAGAGATGGTCAATATAAGAAATGACCATTTGGAAAATACTGTGATGTATTTTTTAAAAATCTAGTGTTAAAGGTTTCGTCCATTTAGGTTCATTATCTTTTATGTAAGCATCAACGTAATTTCTTCTAAGAATTTAACAGTAGAAAAAAGTCTTTCTCTCCTGATTTATGACTATACTTTTTTTAATAGCTTTTTAGAATTTCTCTTTTTCACTGTATCTGCCAATAACCTACTTAATGTTTTGGGAAAAACTTCTCCTGTTTTACCCGTTACGTGGCTCTTCTTATTTGTCCTTGTCTTTTTTTTTTTTTTTAACAAATTTTTTCAAATACCTTCTTATAAACTTTCCCATTCAGTCTGTTAGAATTAAGTAAGTTATAAAAAGCACATAGATAAAAATTTAACCTATTCTAATACCTTCACACTAATAACAAATAATCACTTTAAAGCCAAAGTTTAATGTTTACAGTGAAGATAATTCACTGCTTTTTCTCGTTCTACATAGTTTATCCTTACGAGGTTTTTCATTTTCAATTTTGAGCCCTCCTGAGTTGAGATACATGTTTTAAAGTGTAGTGCTCCAAGTTGTTTTTGTGAATTTGTCTGATATCTCTGTCAAGGTTAATGCTGCCTTTGCTTTCCTTCTTGTCACAGTAGTCCCTGTGTAGACATAGCAGGCTCTGCTCACTCCTCCATGTCTGGCAGGGTACCAGCAACATGTGGAAGAATCAGTCATTTGTCATCTCTTAGCAGCAGATGGAAACCAGAAACAGAGAATTTTCATTGGCTTATAATTTTTAGCATATAAGAGGGTCCCATAAAAAGTGGAGGCAAGAGACACCATGGAAAATAATGGAAGAACAGCCTACCCTTACCCGCTGCTCACCAGAGCCACAGAGAGGGCTCTGTACCCCACAGAGACGGGAGAGCATACCATAACCAGTACAGCATGACCACCTGCATCTACAGAAGATACTGTTGACAGGCTCATCCCTGTGTCTATAATATTAAGTAGAAAAAATGTAAAAGATAGCACTGTTTTCAATTGCATATCAATTCTGCGAAGAAGCTGGAAAAAACTGTCAAAATGTTTCCACTTTTCGGCTCTACTTGTAAATGTATTTTTCTTGTTATGTATGTTTTTCTGTAAATATGTTCTTAAAAATGTGAATATGCATACATATTTTTAAAAATTAGATTCCATTCTCTATTATTTTTTCTGTGGTTGAAGGTTATTTAGTGTAATAATTTGACAAATAAGAATTGAGTGTCTCTAGATGTTTGGCCCTTTGCTGATTGTTTATAATGAGGAACACACTTAACACGCTGTTTCGTGATGGGCATATTTTCATCTTTTGTAGGACCTCCTCAAAGGACTGGGGACAGTGAAGGATTCCCTTTTTGTTCTCCATGAGCTGGGAGAGCAACTCAAGCAACAAGTGGATGCTTCAGCAGCCTCAGCCATTCAATCAGATCAACTCTCTTTGAGTCAACACTTATGCATCCTAGAACAGGCTCTTTGCAAACAGCAGACTATGTTACAGGTACAGAGCTTGTTCTCAGTGTGTATTATAAATTGGGTGTTCTATAATATCTGAGCAGAAACACGGGAAAAGAAGAATTTTTCATCATTGAGACAATGCCAACTTCAAGAACAAAAAAATAAAAAATAAGCTAACTTGGAAGTTCCAATGGGGATAAAGGAAGGTGGGACTTTATCTGCCTCTGTTCTTTACCATGTAATTTTCCCCCTAAATTGATGCCTTCTTCCATGGTACTGAGTAAAATGTGTTCAATGAATAAACACTGAGTGGCTTTAATATTAATATTCCTGTTTATATAAGAAGTATATTTCTGTTTGATAATATAGTTTAAAAGTGACTTTAATTGGTTAACCAATTAACAGTACATGGAAATAATTCTAAGTTTTAGGGGAAAATATAGTAAGAAAAAGAAAAAAAGTTAAGTCATCATAACCTCGTTTCTTTAGGAATGGCATCTTGAGAATGGCAATTTGACATAAGAATATGAAAAATAATTTCGATTACACTAGATTTCTAAATACCAATTTTCTTTTGTAATGAAAAAGACGGGCGTCCTTGACTATGAAACCTTTACCAAGAGTTTGGAAGCTTTGGAGGCCTGGATCGTAGAAGCCGAAGAAATGCTGCAGGTTCAGGACCCCAGCCCCTCATGCGACCTCTCAACCATCCAGGAAAGGATGGAAGAACTTAAGGTACGTGTGTTGGAATCCTAGTCTCAGATCTTCCATCTTCATTCTCAAAACCTTAAGGAAAACTCCAAACTCCTGACATAGGCCTACCTTTTATTTTGAGCTCCCAAAGAAACGCTTGCCAGCTCTGCTCACCTACTCTCCTGAGAAGAATGAGCTGTGCACTGGCGGTGAGCACAGCTGACTTCACAACCCATGATGGGGGCCTGGTCAGGACCTTTCCTGGGGTGCCACTCACTCCTCCCTGTCCCTACCTTTAGCTCCTCCCCATGCCCAGCCTGTCCGTCACCTCCTTCACGGTCCTCGAGCCTCCCATCTCCATCATCGTCCACTCCTAATTCAAACGACCTGGTCCTTTCTCCTGGACCACTGCAACAGCCTCCATGGAGCTCCCTGCAGCTACCTTTCTCCCTCCAACCCGTAGCTGCCAGAATGATCTTTTTTTCCTCTTTAATTTTTTTCAATTACAGTTGACATGTAATATTCTATCAGTTTTGGGTGGACAGCATAGTGATTGGACATTTATATAACTTACAGAGTGATCACCCCGTAAGTCTGGTACCCATCTGATACCATATCAGAATGATCTTTTTATTTTAAAGGCTTTTACTTAATTGGGAAATATTTTAAGTATTCAGTAAAGTAAATAAAATAATACAATAGATATGCAAATTTTAGTATAGTATTCCTCTGCTTAAAACCCTCTGTGGGTTCCATTGCTCCCAGGATAAAGATCAGTGTGGATTATGAGGTCCAGCATCACCTGGCTACTGCCTTCCTAAGAGTCTCGTCTTCCCAGCATCCATCTCATCCTCCAGCCGCTTGGGTACCACATTGCTTCCCAGTGTCTGTGTGCGTGACGTTTCCCCTTTCTGGAATTCTTTTCTTGTTCTCATCAACTCTCTCTCAACCAAAAGAAATAAACTCCTGGCCATTTTGTTCAATGTCATTCTCTTAGGAAAGCCTTCACTTCTGTCCATGGTCAGGCTCCCCACGTGACACACTTTCACAGCACCCTATTCTTTCTCTTCAATGTTTTATCATACCGCTTAGTTACGTTCATGTGACAGGTGACTACTGTTGTTCTCTGTACTGTTGGAATAGCACCTTCCTCTCTGCAAGCACTGACGAGAAAGACCGTGTCATATCAGTTTTGTTTACTGCCAATGTCTACCCACAGAAATCCTGTCGTCTCATACTTATGCTTTTGGCTTCAACAGTTGGAAAGGTTTATTCTTTCTTTAGGATGTTTGGCAGAGCATGCAAAGAGAAAACACACACAGCCGAAGATGCCCTGACATTTTCTCCTTCCTGTAGTCAGTTTCCTAATGGAGTTATGAATGCTCATGGGAAAACCAGTACGGGCAGCTTTGTCCTGTGCTTGAAAGGGAGCGGAGAGATCTGAAAGCGTAGACTGCTTTCTCAGTTGAGTCTCGCCAACTTTAGAGTAGGGTTAAAGGACCTAAAACTGCAGCTCTTAAGATAAAGTGTGGTGATTTCAAAGTTTGAGTGGGACTGCGTTCCATCCAGTGAGAGCCCAGCATCTCTTGTTTACTCAGCTGTCCCGCTGACTAGCTGGGTGGCCTTGCCCAGCTTACCTGGTTTCCAGACATCTCTTTCCTCATTGCAAAGTAAGAGTGGTAATGCAGTACCTTACGAGATTGTTTCGAGGATAAAAATGAGTTACTGTATTACCTGTAAAGCTCATATAACAATGCTCGGTTCATAATAAGTGGTCAGTAAATGTTAACTATTACTATTATAACTATTATTATTATTATCATTAAATAATAAAGGAACAGATGTGCATGGATGA
>NW_011888859.1:1696887-1721656 GCF_000151845.1 Pteropus vampyrus | reverse complement strand
ATCAACCTTGAAAACATTATGCTAAGTAGAAAGAAGCCAGTCACAAAAGGTAGTTCATTGCATGATTCCATTGATATGAAATGTCCAGGGTCGGCAAATCCATAAAGACAAAATAGATTAGTGGTTACCTAGGGCTGGCGTATTGAGAGGAAATGGTAAGTGACTGTTAATGAGTACGGAGTTCTTTCGGGGATAATGAAACTGATCTAGAATTAATTGTGGTGTTGGTTGTACAACTCTGAAAATATAGTAAAAACTATTAAATTATGTACTTAAATAGATGAATTGCATGGCATATGAATCATATCTCAGTAAAGCTGTTTAAACAACAATGGAAATAATTTGAAAGACTTGTATTTTTTCGTAGTGAGATAATTTTATTAATTGAATTAAATTGAAAAATATTGAGTTCCAAAGAAAGCGGGATTTTTTTTCCATTTTTCGACTTTTTAAAAGGTCCTAAGTTAGTCTCTGTCTGAAAATGGACCATATTCTGCATACAAAAAAAAAACAAGAATACAATATATGTGTCAACTAACTTCACAGGTGATTTTGAAAGAGAGGAGGGGATCATAATTTTACTTTCAGCCAGTTTTTGTAAACAAAAATTAAACTTTAAGTATATCTTAATTAATGGTTTAAAAATACATTATTCCTACACTGCAGAATATCACACATATCCTGATTCAGCTGGAGATATTTTCCGCAATCTTGCTTAAACCAGAATTTTAAAAATCTTATTAGAAAACTGATCATTAAAATTAGGAACTCTAAAGTATGTTTTTCTTTTTTTAAAAAAATAATAGTTGTTTCAAGCAGAGATGTTCAGTCGTCAACAAATTTTGCACTCGATCATTACTGATGGCCAGCGTCTTCTGGAACAAGGTCAAGTTGATGACAGGTAGGATCTTTGATATATTATTATGAAGAAAGGTTCCAGTAAATTAGTCATTTTCTTTTTAATGAGCAGATTAGAGGGCATATATCCAATCTTCCTAGGGCAATTGTACTGCAATGGAGCCTCAGTAATTGCAGGAAAGGCTTGTCTGAATCTCTGAAATGATAGAGTATTGAATCTTTTTAAAGAACTGCTATTATATTATACGAAGGACATAGAGTACTTGGAAATCACCTAGCCAACCTTTGCTAGTAGTCTGTAGGAGACGGGAATTAATAAATAGATCAGAATGAATTGTATCAATGATGTATCAATGGTTTGTAAACAGATGCTTCTAACATTTTTATATGGTTACAGAAATTTTATGTCTAAAAGGAGCAGAGAGATCACTAGACCATCCTTCTTACTTATAGATGAAAACTCAAGGTCCTGAAATGTGAACTGATTTGACCAAGGTCATGGAACAGAGTAGCACAGAATCAGGACTAGAACTCATGTATCTGGTTTTTAGTCAGGACCAGCCAGCTCTCCCATACCATGATAATTCTACCAGATTTGAAAATGCTATGCTACCTTAAGTCAGATTACACTCATCCTGAAATTCTACTTCCTCTTCATTTACTTAGCAGATTCTCTCTTTATTGAAAATGCAGAGGTATATATCTAGCTCCTCTTTAGATTTATGGTATGTGAAATTGATGATTCTGTACTATATTTACATTTCCTAGAATAATATTTACCCAATCTCATCTACTTTCTGTGGTGATATTTTCAGTATAAACTTCATTTATTTTATTGCATATGTGTATATCTCCCATAATTGAGGACCGGTAGTTGTGATTATAATTAATTTAGTATTATTTTTTTAATAGAAAATAAATTATTTTTATTGAGAGGGTTTTTTTAAATGTTTTGGAACCAATTTCAGTTTTAAGTGGATATTTCTTTGGATGAACATGAAAGATTCTCATGGTTAAGCTTGGAACAACAAAATGTGATACCATATTTATTCTATTCTAAGTAAGCCAAATTTAATGTGAACTTTACAGAGAATTTAAAGCCTTCAAAATAAGACAAATTCAGATGTAATTAACTTATCTTTTGCTTTATCCTTCCCTAGCCAACTCTATAACAGTATTATAAAAGTTTGAGTCATTAAGTGAAATAAAATTTAAAATTCATGCACAAGCCAACATCTATTAAATTTTAAATGTTAACAGTTAGGGAAAAACACCAAAAAGATGAAAATATGAGGGTTGGACCTGAGGATAATTTTGAAAGTTGCAAGTAAAAAAAAAAAAATTCAGATTCGAACATGTCGACAGTAAGAAGTCCCCAGATTACCAATTTATTGTGTTTTAAAATTTTAGTTATCACTTTTTTCAGAGTTCAAGTTCAGCAGTGGGAACAGTGTCATGTTTTAAGTAGCTCTTCATGCTGGCAGGTAGCTCAGGACAGCTGTGTTCTTCAAAGTGAGGATAAAGATGCCACAAAGAGATCTTTGATGGTTACCTAGTAAGGAAAGCAATATGGAGGGTACTTTCTGTGTCAGAGGACATTCTCAAGTCCTGGAGTTATACTTTTTCAGAGGCGAGAGAGGCTTATAATTTTTAGGGGAGTCTTCATAAACTTAATTCGCCATTTTGGTTCTACTGCAATTAGATTATAAATATCTTTCAAAACCAGAATCACTAATAAAACTTTTGGTTACAAAACCAAAGTTTATAGTGGCCCTAGATATAGGTTTCAAGAATATTGGAACCCGGGATAGTAAGTCCAATTCAGATCTGAAGCCACCCTCATCCAGGAGAAATAGCATATCTAGGGAAGGAAAGCAAAACTAATATAATAGATCAAAGCAATGTTACACATTAGTAATAAAATATGTGGAGAACAGTATAAGCTGTAAAGAAACTCATTCTATTTGATACAGGGCAAACCAGTTCTAGAGCCACAAGTTGAATGTTAAAGAAAACTTCGTAAAGAACTGCCAACATTTTTTAAAGGTAGAAAGCACAGAGATAGGAAAAATGAACTGAAAAAAAAAAAAATCTGAGCTTATTTAGCTGGAAATTGAGAAAGCATAAGTTAAATTTAATATGTGCATGTGTATGGACAACCTTTATACAGACAGTGATGAGTAGATAATTTTCATTTTTCTAAGAACAAAGTGAAGTGGGTTTAAAATGTAGAAGGGAAAATTTAGATTACTATGTGGAATAATTTGCTAAAGATTGGGGCTATTTATCGTAAGGTAATAACAGAGTTTATGGAGTACAGTTTTTTAAAAAAAAATCTTTAATAACATAGTTTTATTTAAGTGGCTCATGACTCTAGCTAAAATAACCCAGTTTTGTTCGTCCAAATTGCCTTATAATTCTAGCTGAAGACAGGTTGTAAATAAGCTTCGTTCCTCATTTTCTCCTGCAGTAGCGCTCACAAGATGCTAACACATGCTGCATATGTCGCCATGGTTGTGCTCAGGGTTTGAGGACATTCTCATTGTAACTGCTGACCTATGCACTCTGGGAGAAAGTAAATGACAGTGACCTTATAGATATGCCTTCAACCTCTACTGAAACATGAGAACACGCACTGTTTGCAAACACGATAGTTTAACTGTTAGCAATTTTTCAAATCACTTACAATAGGCCTGATAACACGTCATGGCATGATATTCGAAAACCTCTGCCCTAGATCACTCCTCAGGGCTACGGTCATTGAATCTGTATACATTGGCTGATAATGTAACTACATCCAAAATAATAGTGCTTTCCCCCCGTGTCATTATTTCTTCACCAGAGATGAGTTCAACCTGAAGTTGACACTTCTCAGTAATCAATGGCAGGGAGTGATTCGCAGGGCCCAGCAAAGGAGAGGCATCATCGACAGCCAGATTCGCCAGTGGCAACGCTACAGGGAGATGGCAGAAAAGCTTCGTAAATGGTTGGCTGAAGTGTCCTATCTACCCACGAGTGGTCTCGGAAGTGTCCCAATACCACTGCAGCAAGCGAGGACCCTCTTCGATGAAGTACAGGTAAGGCGCAAAACACGCTGTTTTTAAACCTCTTCTACAGTCCCACTGTACACTTTACTCTAGCCTCAGTTCTTCAGAAAGATTCTGGAGTGACATTGGAATGAGGACAAACATTGTTCGCAAATGTCAACAGAAACAGAGAAAATAATTGCATTCCAAAGCCCGTAGTTGACGATGAAAGTCTGGCGAGCGCCAGCCTCTCACAGAGATTCCCTCCACTTCACACGCCCAGTCCTTCCAGCAGCTCTTGAAACTCAGCATGGAAGAAAGGCAACAGGGAGGGAAGCAAAACTTTGCATTGGTTATATGCATCTCACTCACGAGCAGTTAAAACATGTCACTGAACTATTCTGGAGAAGGGAAAAGGCTCAGTCCTTCTTGAGCTCTTTGTCCATTCCCAGTCTAGCCCCTAGGTCATCAGCCTGGGAATCTGGGACTCCAGCCTCTTAGATAGATGCTTCCTAGTGCTCTCGTAAGTCCTTCCCAGTGTATCTTGTGGGTTCCTGTTCCTTTGAATGTCACCATTTTCTGCTTCCTCTCTCCTCCTCACTTCTCTGGGAGATCTCATCTACACACATGGCTTCAACTACCCCTTACGAGCAGAGAAAGGCCAAATTGGTATCTTCTGGTCACATTTACCTCCTGAGCTTTCGACTCATATATTCAACTTCCCTTTAGATTCACATCTATGTGCATCTCAGACTTAACGTCTGTGGGCTTCAACAAAGCCCGTGATCTCTGGACCAACCATCCTCCATCAGCCCATTTCCTGTGTTCCCGATCTGAGGACATGTCATCACCAGCTATCAGCCGGGAACCCCAGAGTCATTCTATAGCTACACTCTTCTGTTTCTCCCCCTTTCCATATCCAATATTCCTCATTTCCATCCCTACTGCCATTGCCCAAGATTAGGTGCTCTTGCTTTTTTTTTTTTTTTTTTTGCCTAGATAGACAACAGGTTTCTAACCTGTCTGAGTAAGTCTAGTATATACCCCTTCTCCATTGCATTTTCTACTATACTGTTGAATGCTTTAATGTAAACACATCGTTTCCCTGCGTAATATTCTTCTGTGAATCTCATTCAGTTTTTATTATAAAAACCAAATTCCTGTGCAAGGTGTGGTCTTGTCTGACCTTCTGCCACTTTCTTACATGCATCCTATATCCCAGGCACTGAAAACTACATCTGGAATCCTGAACTCCTCATATTTATCCTGAATAGTGAATTTGCCCATTCTCGTTTCTCTGCGTGGAAAGTGTCCTCTCCCTGACCCCTAGCCCTCATATGACACCAGGCCCTTCTTTATCTGGTTGTGTTCATATGTCTTTCAAGCCTTTATCACTTTGAGGAAGCCTCTCTGTGCACCCTGCATGGGTTGGAGAGGTGAGCCCTGGTCTTTCTTTGAATTAGGTAGTTTGTACTAAATATGCATCCCAAATGTTTTCTTCAAAAAACAAACAAAAAAAGATCTTACTAAAACTTGTGAAAAAACAAACAAAAATCCATATGTAGCAATGTGTTCCCTGTGCATCAGTCTTATAGGGCAGTTTCCACACTGCATCGTGACTGTATTTAACCTGGGGACAGAAACCTGTTGAATTCTCATTCACGTACACATCGCTTCATTCATGCCCAAAGTACCAGCTCAGTAAATGCTTGTTCGATGAAAGACGCCACGCTCTGTAGGCAAAAATGGCGGGTCATTTAAAAATACTTAGAAGAGGGAAATGGTGAAGAAAAGAGTAAGAAAGTCAAAATCTACGGTTTCTCTTAGTTCAAAGAAAAAGTGTTCCTGCGACAACAAGGCAGCTACATCCTGACGGTGGAGGCTGGCAAGCAGCTCCTGATCTCTGCCGACAGCGGAGCTGAGGCCGCCTTGCAGGCTGAACTCACGGGAATCCAAGAGAAATGGAAATCGGCCAGCGCGCGTCTGGAGGAGCAGAAGAAGAAACTGTCCTTCTTGTTGAAAGTGAGTTCAGCCTCTTTCCTCTTATAGATGTAATACAGTTTAAATACTCTTTTGAGAGTTGTGCTGCTTCTTCCCATTGTTATCAGTGAATCTAATAAGGCAAAGGTCCTTAAGTCATACCCCGCAGTATTTTGATCCCCTCTCTGTGTCACATTTAAGATTTTGTCCTGTCTTATATAAAAGGGAAAAGTTTCCCGATTTTTAGCAATTTGTCTTTCAGGAAAATCCCCCAACAAAGCAGTTTTAAGTCTAATAAGACAGTCCAAGTGATGAATTCTGATTTATGGCCAGTGCTAAGCCAGGAGCTATATAAATCTGTATAAAATCTGTATAAAAAAACTGCATAAATCCAGACAGGAATGCAAAGAATAGATTCTCCTTTCTAACCTAAGGCTCTAAAGTGGTTTTTGAGATTGATATCTCTTATTTTATAGCAGGGAAAAACCTATCCAAGAAGATACTCTTGATTTGATCTTAGCTTATCCAAACGTGTTACTATGAGATCAAATCTCCAGGAGATGTATTAGCTTTTAGTTGGATACGGACAGTGCACTGATCACACAGCAAATTTAGGGAAATGTAGATTTATCCAGACCTCCCACAAGATACTTTTCTCCCTCACTTTCAAATCTATCTATAATACAAAATTGTATCTGCAGTTGAAAAAAGGCATGGTCTCTAAACTCAGATAAACCCAAGTTAAAACCATAGTAACCAAGTATCTTGGTTGGCTCAGTCTATCTAAGCCTCAGTTTCCTGATCCGTAGAGCGGGTATGGTTACATCTCCTTCACATGGCATTGTGAGGATTTAATGAAATGACGACGGTAACTCATGTGGCACAGTACCTAGCACACATTGAGCACTCTATAAATGATGCTAATTATCATTGTTGACATTATTCTCATTTTAAAAAGTGAGCACAGCTAAATATTACAGTTTTATATATATATAAATATATACATATAATATGTATATATATATACATATAGATACACATATATACATATAATATGTGTGTATATATATATACATATACATATATATACATATATATATACACATGTATACATATAATATGTGTATATATATATATATATACATATATATATATATGATCTGTTAAATTTGGCCTGTCACCTTTTTTTGATCAAAAGTAATAACTGAAGTTAATGGAATACTTTTTCTTTTTTAGTGCTTAAAGTATGCACAACTGTTGGGCTTATTCTATTAAATTTTATTTAATAATATATTACCTTGTGTGTAAGAATGCCACTGAACATCTGTTAAAGAACTATATTATTTGCACACAGTATGATTCATCAGTAACACAATAAGCCTCATTCTCTTCTCTTCAGTGTTTGCTTTAAGGAAAGGATTAAAAACACTGTTAACTCATTCTGTAGAGAGCATGTTAATCATATATTTTTCTTTATTTGTGATGGATTATTGGACACATTTCTAAGACCTAATAAGACAAGATGGCTGAGTCACTGCATTTGCTTTTCTTGTCAGTTTGTTGCTTGTCCACTTTGATAGATGTTTGCAGACCATGACATTTAGTTATTTCCATATAATTAATGTAGTAAAGAGACTTGAGCTCAGAATCTAAGCCGTCCTTGGAAAGGAAAATCCCTATTCTTGTTAAAGTTTATTTTATTTTGAATCATACACGAGATCCTATTTGCTTAAAGAGTTTACGAAGCTAAATTTTAATGTTTATACAGCTTCATTTTGCTGTATCTTTTCCCCACTGTTATAATATGCTTATTTATTTTCAGCTTTTAATTTAATACTCCAAGTGAATATGCCAAAAATACAGTAATTATAATTCTATGCCCTGAATATTTACCTGCTTCACTATCGCCTTTTAATTTTGTTATGAAAAATAAGAAGCTGACATTTTCTCTTTTAGATCAATGAACATTTATTGACTGTGGTTGATAGATTTCAGAGTGTGTGATGATTTACTTAAGAATGCTGTTCAATTTAAGTAGAAAGAGGATCTTTCTTTCTATTCATTATGCTTTGCATTGATGAATGAAGTGTAGCCTGGGAACACAGATATTTTAATAAAAAGAATGAACCAATCTGTCCAAGATAGACAATTTTTTTTGTTTTTTGTTTTTGTTATTTTCTTGTGAATGGGAAGAGGGAATGTGGTTATATACTCCAGAATGTTCCTTGAAGGAATTTAAAAGAGAAATGAGAGTCTTGAGCCAACTTTTAGTCAACACTTTCTAAAGAAGACAGTTGTAGCAAATGGCACCCATGGGTTGCTGTGTTAAAAATAAGTCACCAGAAGAGAAGATAGAAAGAACAAGAAAAGACTGGTAATGATGGAAGATATAATGTAAAGAAAAATGCAACATGATTTGGCACCATGCTAATTACTCAAAGCAACTCTAGCTGTCGTTAGAGTTTGGTAATCTAAGTTGTGGGAAGTGGCCACTGGGGAGGAGGCCAGGAATGAGGATTATTAGACAAAATTAAGATTTGTTTAGTTGAATTTAATTTGCATTGGCACTGAGACACCAAAGATGAGTTAATTTGTAGATAGGGAGCTATGAAGAATTAAGTCTCCAGTATGAGTCCTTTAATTTTTTTTTTTTTTTACTTTTTTTTTTTTCTTAATTACAAAAGAAATACATGTGTCTAAAAAAAAAAAAAAAAATTCAGATAGTAATTAAAGTATTTAGAGTAAAAAACAAAATTTCCCCTGTACCACCACCCAAACCCTGTCATCTTCTCCAGCAATAACCATTATTATTGTTTGGTGTGCAACCCTTCAAAACATAACCACACAGTGTATGTTCTTGTGTCAATATGTAGAGCTCTCCCTATTCTACACGGCCTCACTCTACTTATCCAGCCATCTTCTTCTTCAGAGCACTTATCAGTACTTGGCATATTAGATGTAGAATTTAAAATTTTTACATTCTTTGTCTTCCTCCACTTATTGATCTGTTTGGGTTTTTTACATACTACATATTTGACTCTTTATTACATATGTTTCTGCACTCATCAAGATAAAGCCAGTCGAATGCCATTGCCATGCCTTTTGTGGCTGTGTTTCTACTTCTGTAACAATGCAAATGCAATATATAGTACTTATATATTGAACTGAGTGAGAGTCAGAGTTATATTATTTTTACATTCATCTCACTTCTTTTACTCACACATATTTTTATCCTGAAAGAGATTCCATTTCCTTTTCTTTATTTCTTATAGTGCATTTGAGATGGTGTAGGCATTGGGATAATTATGGGTGGGGTTAGGAAAGAGGAAAGTCCAGTGATTATATTCTCACCTCTGCAAATAGATTTAGATTCAGATAACATTTTTGAGTACCATAATATTCTGGACATTGTACTTGGTGCCATGACACCCATTGCTTCTTTTTATCCTCCAACAATTATAGTTTGTATTATTTCTATTTTCATAGGGAAAACCAAGACAGTGCATTACCTGCTTAAAGTCACATAGATAATAAGTAAGGGTCAGTTTACTCAGCTCATCTGATACCACCTACTACAAAAATGGATATGGACACGGCTTCACATCATCATCATCAGTGTAACTTTAATTCTTTCTCTGGGAATCTAGAAGAGTGTTTTTCTTTTTTTTTCTAATTTCCTACCAACAAAAAATAAAAACTCATGAATTTTTTTCCCTCTCCCATTTTTAGGACTGGGAAAAATGTGAGAATGGAAT
Organism: Pteropus vampyrus; assembly: GCF_000151845.1. NCBI lineage: Eukaryota > Metazoa > Chordata > Mammalia > Chiroptera > Pteropodidae > Pteropus > Pteropus vampyrus. The sequence continues at coordinate 1,712,037 of NW_011888859.1, read as the reverse complement.
AGCCGAATCTCTGGAGAAACTACGAACTTTCAAAAAGAAACTTTCCCAGCCCCTACCGGATCATCACGAAGAGCTCCATGCGGAGCAAATGCGTTGCAAGGTAAATTCCTGGAATGAGCTTCTAACTGCCACCTACCTGTGTGCTTCTCCTGTAATAACACCTTCGGAAGCATAATCCAGTTGAACTCCTAGAGCCATCTACATGGAGATGCAAGTTGCCTGGTATAATGCAATTAGAGCAATCTTTTTAAAGCATCCGCACTGGAGAGTCATTTTAGCAGAAGAGTCTAGTTTACAGAAAGAAGAATGAGGCTGGGCAGCCTGGAAATTCTGCAGAAAGCACCCCCCATTCAGCACTTCCCCCAGCACCCCCCTACCTCCAACCCCTGCCCCACGGAGGGACACACCCTGCTATCCAGACTCTACTGTAAGGAAAGCAGGAATAGTAAATAGCTAGTCTCAGTTACTGCATAGTAACGCAATCCTTCAGTTACTAAGGGCCCTACTACTTAAAGATTATTATCAGCATCTCAAATCGTACTTGGAAACAAATCAGTAGCTAATGCAAACCACTCCCTGTGTCAGGAGCTCACTGAGACCAACATGATTTAGTGGCTTTAGGGTTTATTTCATTCATACCTGTCAAGTAGAGTTTTCTGGTGAGAGATTGGCAGATCATATGAAAACGACTGTTAAATTTTTAACCCCAAATTATACATGTTTTTGTGTTCCGAGTCATTTGCAAATTACTGCAGTAGAGCACACATACTTAAATAATTTGGATTTTAATCAGTTTTCTGCATCGCTTTGGCCAAGAAGGTAAACATTTAAGAAAGATTAATTTTTAAAGAAGTCTAGAAATCATAAAAAGTGTGAATATAAGATTTTTTTTGATATTACAATTTAAGAATATTCTTTGAAGTTTGAAATAAAAGGCAATATACTTCACATCACGGATGGTGAGTGAAATATCTTGAGGTATAAATTCAGAAGTAAGCAAAAATTAAAAAGAATTTGTTTTAAAACTGTGATTGTAAATGTAAAACAAACTATTAAAGAAAACTTCCAATAAGCAGGAATGGGGCCTTATTAGGATCCTCCTGTGTGCCAGTAATTATATCAGTGTTACCTCCGTTGGCTCATGAGGACAAAATGTTCTTTCCGTTTCTGCAGATATGCAAACTGAGGCTTCTAGAAGTTTAATAACTTTTCAAAATTAGTAAACATCGAAGTTACCTGAATCCAAAGGTTTTATTTTTACTACGTAGACTCATCTAATGGAGTCTGTGAGTCTGAGGGAGTGGTTTCTGGTGATGGCGGTGGTATTATTTTTTTAATCCTTACACCAAATCTGATGTTTGATTTAGGGGTTAGAAATTGTTATTAAAAGAGGAAAACCTTTGCATTGGTATGACAATTTAATATGTCTACACATATAAACAGAAATGCTTCGTATTTAATGTGCCTGTACTATTTTGGTCATTCAGCCTAAAACTGTTACCATGGGACCTCATCTCTCAAAATACACAACAGTTACTAGCATGCCCTGCTATTAAGTTTGGAAATTAAAAGGATGCATTTTGATTCAGCTCTCTGCTACTCTTCCCCCAAACCACCCTTAACAGCAAAACAAAGCAATTACCCGGAAAATTCAGGCTGAAACCTCGTTTGAGGCAATTGCCTGGGAAGTTAGCCTCAGACAGTACCGTTAATTGCTTTGCCTTTGGAAACTTGCCTCCTGTGTGAAGGCAAAAAGAGAAGGGAAAAGCCATGTGAAGTATTCTATTTATATACTAAATTAGCTGGAATCTAAAAACATCAAGAGCTGGGGAAAAAACATGAGTTATACAAATTGCAAAACCTGTTCAACCATTGGGGAAACTAATGTCAACTTATTTAAATATCGTTTTATATTTTTTTCTTAAATCATTCCCATAAAGATCAGAAGACATATTTTTTACAGTTACTTAAAGAAATCTCTGCTCCTGCAGAAAATGCATTCAGTCCATTATTTTAAATTGAATAATAGCAGCAACAGATCTTTTCAGCTATTACATTATAAGTCTATATTGTAGAATGTAGCAATTCATAGTGTTTGAAGATGAAAGTTAAATCTAGGAGTTTGGGGTTTTAAAAAAGATTTGATTTACATGATCAGTAACTCAAGACAAAAAGAAAGGATGGGTTAGGGGGTTACGAAGTCAGTTTAAAAGAAAAGTTCAATGAAGTGCTGAAATGTCAAAGAAAAGATGATCAAAAATGATCAATGAAATGGTGAACAGATGGCAGGAAGATTCTGTAGGCAACATGATATTTAATCAGAAGAACTTGACAAATTATCAAGGTGTGTAGGAAGCAAATAAGTAGATACCAAGTTAGATGTTCGAACAGAGTGGGATGGAAAGGTAATTGTATCAAGAAGGGATTCTGAATATACTACAGAAATTGTTGATGACGGATGTCAGTGGGTATTCAAGATTTGTTTTGTTTTGTTTTGTTTTGTTTTGTTTTGTTGTTTTTTAATCCAGGAATTGGAAAATGCAGTGGGGAGCTGGACAGATGACTTGGCACAGCTGACACTACTAAAGGACACCCTCTGTACCTACATCAGTGCCGATGATATCTCCATCCTGAACGAACGCGTGGAGCTTCTGCAGAGGCAGTGGGAAGAACTCTGCCATCAGGTAAGATAAATGCTACACTCAGCATTAGCTCAGAAAGGTGGAAACCTGGCAGAGGATTTGGAATGTCAAATGTCTTGAGCCACATTTGGACCCGTCCCATAACTCATAGTGAGCACAGAGGAAGAACTCTGTGATTACTACAATAATATTTCGGATGAAGACAATTATTTCTTACCCTTCTATATTTAAGATGCATTCAAACTGGATTTGTTTTGTTCATTCTTTCACTGACTGGCACAAAATTTTAAAGAGGAATCAAGTTTTGTGGTTCACGGATATGGTTTTGCTAGGTAGATATTAGTGATCTCTTTCTTACTTTAAACATGTGAAAAACCATTGTTTTATTTGCAATTTTAGAAGATACTGTGGAACTGGTTTTGTATATGGCACATTTATCATTGCTGTTGATTTACCATGGTGGTTTTTAATAATTCATGCTTTGAGACATTTTTAGTCACACTTCACTCATTTATTAATTATCTTCTGTATGTATAATACCTTAAAAGAGATCCCGCATTGGGTTTTGATTTGGAAATGAAAGGAAAAGATTGGTGGAAAAGTCATGAGAAGACATTCAAGGCCAAAGGAATAACATCGACTGAAGGCCCACAAGTGAAGAACAGGCTCTGACCGATGGCCTGGAGATTCTACTCACCAAGAAGCAGGGACCATGTCTGTCATGTCCCTTCCTGTTCCCAGTTGCCTTGCCTGGCACATAATAAGCTGTGATGCATATTTGTTAAATGGGTCAGTCACAGTAATTATTGTGAATTTCACAAGCTACAGTAAACTTCCCTATGATCAAGTTTACAGTTGAGCTGAGACTAAAATTAGTCCAGAAGAATCTATACGGTGAAGAACACTGGGTATAAACAAGTTCACGTCTAGCACTACTTGCTGACTCAATACTTTTCAACATATTAGGTGAAATGAATTGGACTAGATCCATGTCTCAGGCTAACTGATGTCGTACTTTAGAGATCGCACTTTAGATATTGACTCCTATTTCCTTCCCAAGCCTGCCTTGAATTGCCCTACTCCAAGACCTTGCTCAGGCCATTCTTCCTGTCTAGATTGACTTATTCCTTCCCTTCCATTTTCTAAGCCATCTTCTTCTTTCAAATGCCACAACACCTATGATGTCATTGTTTGCGATGCTCGGACCTCAGTATTTTTCTGCTTCTCTGAAGTCCCATTTCTCTTGCGTTCTGTGCCGTCATGGGTCAGTGCATCGTTCCTCTCTTCTTGTTTTAATGTTTGTGACTTGATTTCAAGACTATGAAGTCCTTGAGGACGAAGACCATGTATTTTTATCTACAGTGCCTAGAGAAGCTAAATGGTCATATGTATTGTTAATAATTTAGACAAGCCTTTAGGACATTTGTTTTATATCTTTATACTTATGTTCCTCTAAATGTAAAATAATGACAAAGTTTCTGAATATTTTGAAGTTAAGAAGATTATGATTATGCAATACTTTTCAATTTCTGAAAACTAGTACTGTGTAGAAATACCATGAGGTACAAAGGGCACCAATTTCCAGTTACAAGATGAGTAAATCCTGCGGCTCTAACTTACCGCGTGGTGACTCTGATTCACGGACTGTACTATGGACTTGAAAGTTGCTTAAAAAGTAGATCTTAAATGTTCTAACCACACAAAACAGGTAATTATGTAAGGTGATAGGTATGTTAACTAACCTGGTGGTAGTCGTTTCTTCGTATACATGTGTACAAAATTATCACATTGTACACCTTAAACTTACACAATGTTATGTCAATTATATATCAGTAAAGCTGGAAAAAGAAAAAAGGAAAAAAATTTATGCTGTAAAATTGCTCACCAGTCTTAGATATATAGAGACATACAGAGAGACAACAGTGCATTTAGAAGTACATTTTGAAAGCTGCTGTTGATCATACGATATGCCATAAAGAGATTCATACCTGTGAGTGGACTCGAACGTAAGTAAAAAAGGAAGCAGACTGAATATATAGTGTTTTTAAGGCATGAAGCTAAAGTGTCCATCTCTCACATTCCTTCCATCTAATAAGAATATTTAAACAGGTGAGAGTTTAGTCATGGTCATACCAAAGGTGCCAGGATATTAATGTAAGGAGGCATGTAGATCAGTTACTAGTTCTTGAGTTAGTGTTTCCGGAGAAATTCTCTTAAGTATGAAACCACAAAAGGAAATGAGCCTGTGCCTATGTCTCATTTTAAAAGTTACAAACTTGAAATAAACATGGCAGTATCCCTCTGTAAAGAGTGAGGGGTCTGTTCATATTCCAGTCAAAGCAGCTGATGGGAAGGCAGGAGTAATTGCGACTCAGATGAGAACGAGGAAGTGCTGTAAGTAAACGTGGCAGAGCAGAGTTAACATGTTAAAGTATCGCATTTTCAAATAGACTCCCCAAATGGTTGATTGTGCCTGTGTGCAGCCAGCCATAGCTTATATTTGCTTTTATTTCTGTTTTGGTTTCTAGACGCATCTGTAATTCTGATTGAGATATAAATATATCATCATTGTAATTGCTTGGTATTTTTCAAATTGTCGTGGTAAAAATATTTGAAGTAGAAAAGGATGTATTTCCTGTTCAGCTGCCTCACTCTGTGAAGGTTTTAGCTGGTACTTGTCAGCTGGTGGCAACGCAGTGTGTTTACACCCTTCAGAAAATGTAAATATGTGCTAAGATGATAAATAATTTGAGGGTTTCAGCCGAACCCAAAGAAAACGGTGGTAGTGTTCCCTTATCATACGACCTAAATATTAGTTTTACAAACCAAAAGGAAAATGCTCTCCCAATTATGAATTTAAATCTTTTGAAAGGCTTTTGGTACGTTTGTAGTACATATAGCCTACCTCTTGCTCTTTGAGCTCTTGCTCTGAGTAAGCAAATGAAAGCAACACTTCCACGGTGTGTGATAAACACTAGATATACACATATTCCAGCTACTTAGTGGAGATATTGAATATAGAGGACTGTCGAGGAGGAAACAAAATGAAAAGCTCAAATGATGCCCTGTAGTCGTGTATAGCAGTGGCAGTGTATCAATGGCCTGTTTTTGTTAAGTTTTTAGTATTTACCTGTCACTTTCTTAAATCATTGTTTGTGTTCTATTATGAGCCTACTGTATTCCAGTACATAGGACAATGCTTGGCGCATAGTAGATACTCGTTCACTGTAAACGATAAACATTTGTTTAATGAATTTTGGAACCAATGGAAGATGAGTTTACAAATGAAGAAAGTAAGACTTGGAGAAGATGAATAACCCAGCCCTGGTCATATCATTAGTGCATGATGAAGACTGTTTTTGAATCTCACTTGCCTCTGGATATTTGATCATGTTATATTACAGCCTCTATCAAAGACTCAAGCTTTTGCTGGTCCTATCTCATATTGATTATAAACAAATGCCTCAAATGTCCCTAACCTCTTTCCTTGTCTCTGGAATGGGGATAATAATACCTACCTCTCAAAGAAATGTATAATATTTTTCAACCGTTGGTCATCTTTCCTGCAGATGTTTTTGAGAAAAGCCTTGGAAATCATTCCTGCGCATGGCCAAGATTGGGGGAAGCAGAAGGGAGGAGCTACATATAGCAAGACCTGTTAATCATAAGTCTCAAAGGCAGGAGTTTCTAGTCTTTTCTTGGAAAATGTTTGCTTTGAGAGGTTCCAGTTAGGAAAATGTAGCTTCAGCTTGGACGTCATTGAACCAGAATTTTAACTATCAGCCACACTCCTAACTCTGATGCTCTGTGAATGAAAAGAAAAAAGTCATATCCACCAGAAAATTCAAAATCTTAGTATTCTAGCACATCAGAATACTGTACGCTCTGCCGGCAGAGTCCTAGAGGAAAGGGCAGAGAAGGAAGCCATGTGCTCTTATCATCAGCGCAGTCTTGGAACAGCAAAGCATAGGTGAAATTTGTCCCCAAAACTTTTGAACCTGTGTTTTCTTAGCCTTTTCCATTCCTATCAGTATCCATCCGCCCCTCCCCACCCTCACCCCCATACCAGGTAAATTCACTCTTTGGCTGTTTTGTATTTTTCTGCCTCAAAGAAAACTTTTTTTTAGTGAGAGTACAATAATCCTATATTATATCCACAGAGGACCAACTATAGTGTACAGCTGGATTGTTCAGAATGTGTCGGCAGTGAACAGGCACATGGCTCTCCAGGAGGGAAGCACAGGGTTCAATACCTCCCACTTGTCTTAATGGCAGAGACTTGTGAAAACTCGATGCTAAAGAGCAGTGTCCCTGGACTGCACCTCAGGGAATGACACCTAAAGACAGGCACTATCGCTTCTGTGGGTCCGCCCAGCAAGTGCATGGGCTATTTCCCCCAGGATATGAGTTCCACTCTGATTATCCTTTTGCATTTTCTCTCATTTTAAACTTTTCAGCTCTCCCTAAGGCGGCAGCAAGTAAGAGAGAGGTTGAATGAATGGGCAGTCTTCAGTGAGAAGAACAAGGAGCTTTGCGAATGGTTGACTCAGATGGAAAGCAAAGTTTCCCAAAATGGAGACATTCTCATTGAAGAAATGATAGAGAAGCTCAAGAAGGTATGAGATGCCTGGCTACATATGTTTTTACTCTTCCTAATGCTTAGGCGTACTGTTAATAGGTAGATGGCCTGGCTCATAATTACGTTTCTGTCACTCTATTACAGATGTTTTACCTTCTTAATATAAAACAAACTTGCATGGAAAAGCTTCTTTTACGTTAAAAATACAGAGAATATTTTCACTTTGTAATGATATAGATTATCTGCTGATACATAACATTCACTATTTTGGGGTGTAGTTACCAGTTCAGTGGGAATCATTAATGCATATTAGTTTTCTTTTGTGTTTCTTGTTTTTGTTTTTAAAGCGGTAACATCACTAGAGAGGAACTAAGAAAAAAATCCTAGGATCAAGAAAACTGACAGTTTCTTTAGAAAACATAATTTATAAACATAATTTATAAACCTGAGAAATAGGTTCTACGAAGTCTTGTACACATGGACAGATGTTCACGGGGTATTCCTCATGCCCAAACTATTCCTAAGCGCTAGAAAACTGTAATTATCACGTTTCTAGTACAGCCAAGCTGAAAGTATCAGGAATATGCTTTCTGACCTCTATGATTGCTACTTATTACACAGGATTATCAAGAGGAAATTGCTATTGCCCAAGAGAACAAAATCCAGCTTCAACAAATGGGAGAACGACTTGCTAGAGCCAGCCATGAAAGCAAAGCCTCTGAGATCGAATACAAGCTCGGAAAGGTCAACGACCGGTGGCAGCATCTCCTAGATCTCATGGCAGCCAGGTAACAAGGACCTGTCAATAGACACGTGCGTGCAGAGTTTTAAAGCGTTCAGTCCATCTTATATTTCAGCTAGAGATAATCCAATAAATCTCCATTCTTCATTCCAGCATTTTAGTTCATGCTTTTCTCATAAATGTCACTTCTGTTAACTTTAAAATTCTTATTTTATAAACTTAATGGTGTTTGCAGTTAGCTGAAAGAAAGTCATATCCAAACAAAATTTATTCTCAAGAGAAAATTATTTATTTTAGGACTTCATGGATATTCAGCTGCCTGAAAGGAAGAATGTAAAACTGTCAACCATTATCTTGGGGGGTGTTTTGGTCTACAGTAGCCAAAAAAAAAAAGTTTTCACATTCCTACTTATTTCTCATTAGCAAGGAATAAAGCTAAATATTGCCACTCTATTTAGTTGTAAAAATAATCTGCTTCATTATTGTAATTTTGTGCTTAGCTTTTAATGATAACTATTAAGTGTCTGCCTCATCTATAAGAGGAATATTACATTCAGGTTCTATTGCAGAAGGGCAGGGTGAGTAAAAGGAATAAAATCAAAAAGAAAAATATATACAAGGGTCTTTACTAGCATATAGAAGTCTGACATGATTGAATGAGGTAGTGTTATTTGATGTGAAAAGAGGGAATGACTAAGTAGATGCTTTAGGTTAGCTGGACGTCACTTCATGTTGGAATGCAGGCTCTATGAGAGCAGACATCTTTGCCCATTCTGTTCAATGAATATTGCAAACACCAAGAACAGCACCTGGATGCAATGAATGAATGAATGAATATTTGAATATTTGAATGGGTATTCTTCTTTGTGGCAGTTTGCAGAGTTGGAATGTAACAAATGCTTCTGATTCACAGCCATTTTGGAGCTAATCCCCAATACACTTTTTTATCTGTGTTCCTTTCTTGAGCCGTGCTACATAAAAATGGACACGAAACAGAGCCTTTTGAATACTGTGTGCCCACAAAAACTGCATGTAGGCATGACAATTCCATATGTTAATTTTGAAAACATTTTGTATATTTTTTTTCTATAATGGAGTTATCAAAGAGGATCTAATTTAAGAAAAAAGTGACATAATTTATTATATTTTCATAAAACAAAAATGGAATAAATGCTTACATTTATTTACAAATTTTCAAAATGTTTAACAGTTAGCACTGTAACAGCTAACATTTATCTAACCCCTAGTTTGTGCCAGTGACGATGCTACAGGCTTCATACGCATCTTCTCATGAGTTATTCACAACACACTTTGAAGTGCACATTATTATTATACTTGTTTTCCAAATGCAGAAGCTGAAGCTTGGGTTTGTCCATGGTCACACGTGCTGAGTGCCAGAGCCTGTCCCCTCAGACTGCACAGCCCATGGTCTAGAGCACTGTGCTCTCTTAGCTGCCAGAGTTATGATTTCCTTATCTCTGTATTCATGGTGGGAGTACAGATAGCCAAAGAAATCAAGTAAAATGATGAGCTAAATGCTCTAAGCAATGGTACTATAAAGAGATGGAAGTGTACAGTTCAATTTAAATTACTGTAAGTTTTTAGGCATCTTTGTAGGTTTAGGATCCCAATGCTCTGTTTGAGATTCTCAGTCACTGATAAAATCTTGCAGAAGGAGAAATTAAATCCTCTTGTGCTATAAATACCCTTCTTCAGGAAGCCACCCTCTTGGTAAACAGTCCTGAATTCTTTTGGTCAGGTGATGACTCATGGATTGGCTTGCATTGCCATGTAATTCAGCTAAACCAGTTAACATTCTTTATTTTAATTTTGCGTGGCTCAATGAATGCAATGGTGTGAAATATGAGGACACACTATGTCAAAGATGTTTTAAATTTGATATAATTTAAGCATAAGCAGCTAGGTTAGTGTATGCCCACCTGTTAGCCAACATTACATCAAATGAATTAGGTGTTTTAGCCTCAAAAATCATGATTATTTATAACTTCTCTGTCTGATGGTTCAAGGGAGAATTTTCTAGATGTTATTTAGTTTATTTTTCCAAAGGATACATTACTAAAGTTGAATCAGTTAAATATTTATAACGTACATATACTATAGTCCCAAAAATGCTTGTATGTTTCTACTTTTGTGAAGTAGACTATTGTGGGAGACTTTCGTACATATGTTGTCCATTTCTAATTGCCTCCTTCCAAAGTGGACTAGATGATGTGTTGACCATTAACTTATCTTCAAGTTTAATGCCACACAGTATTCATAGTCTCCTTGAAGCCTCTCCTAAATGACCCTCCACCATTACATTTGCTTTCTATCTCCTTGTTTATCAGAGCTTGCTAGTGCACAAACTAGATGCCACCTCCTACACCCAAATTCCACTATGACCTGCCAGCTGAAATATTTGGTTTCTATGATTCAGTCTCATTCAACGCTCTTCCCTCTTTCGACTTTTTTTGTCATACTGATTCATTAAAACAGAACATAACCTAGTTATGCCTTTTGACATTTCTTTGTGTTTTGGTGCTCTCGTGGGAATGGAGAGGTTATTCTTGAAGATGATTTTAAGTGAGAATTTTCTAGATGTTATTTAGTTTATTTTTTCAAAAGATACATTACTAAAGTTGAATTTTCAGTGAATAGATTATATTTTCAGTGAATAGCTTCCCAAATAACAGAAATATGCTGATGAGAGACAGACAGACACAGAGACAGACAGAGGAAGATTCACCAATAATGATCCTATTACTATGGACAAATAGAACGCATGGTTGTGTCAACTTCCTATCACTAGTGGATTAATTTAGACCATTCTGAGTATAAAACAGATGTGTTTTGCATTGAATTTTTTAACCATTCTCAATCGTTGTCAGTTTTTTAGGGCAACGAGATGTGCTCAGTTACTTTTAGGGCTCAGTGGACAGCGTTGCATACTTTCCATACTTTCTAGACCTTCTCAGTCCAGGATAGCAGTCACTAGCTAGGTGAGGCTATTTAAACTTAGTGAAATGGAATACAGTTAAATTACAGTTTAATTTTAAGTCTAGTCAGTTGCACTAGCCACATTGCCAATGTTTAATAACCACATGAGGATGATGGCTACCTTACTGGGCACTACAGATTCACAATCTTTTCATCATCCCAGAAAGTTCTATTGTTCAGCACTGGCTTAGACAATTGAAAGCATTTCTGAGCCCTTGATTTTCACTAAGAGTCGACATAAGAAACAGTCATCATTGTAATTTCTATAAAACTGTCTTCAAGGATTCTGGCTTTCATTTTGTCAGTGAACTCTCTGAAAAAACCCACATAGCAATTTTTCTAGAGCTCAGGAGTAACAGAAAATTTGTCTTTTAGCATTAGTTTTTTAGTGCTTCTTATAATAGGCATTTTCGAACATTTCCTATCTCAGGGTCTAGGCAAGTCAGACTTAAGTCGTTTGCTCTGCTGTAATGACTTAAAAAAATTAACTAGATTCTCTAAAATAAGTATATTCTTCTTCCCTGCATCAAACCTAAATCCCCATCACCAGAACAAAAGCACACTTTAGTTACTTGGCTCTGTTTTTTTCTTTCAATAACAATTTTATTGACATATAATTTACATACTGTATAAGGCTTCTATCAAAAGTATATAATTCAGTGATTTTTTAGTATATTTACAGAGCGTTACATTCATCACCACTATCAATTTTAGAACAGTTTTATCCCCACCAAATAAAACCCTATTACCCATTAACAATCCCTTTTCCTCCCTCTACTCTCCTTCCTCCAGCCCCGGTCCACCCCTAATCCACTTTTTGTCTGTATAGATTTACGCATTTTGGTAGGTTCATGTACATGGAATTATATAATACATGGTGTTTCTGTGACTGGTTGCTTTTACTCTGTGTATTTATTATAGTTCTATTGAACATTGCATAGAAGTAGAGTAAAAACAAATGCAATTCATAAAAACCTATCAAATGCCTCCCACGTATGAACTGCACATATTGCAACAAGGCAGAGGTTGGCAGACTTCCTGCTCAGGACCAGAGAGTAGAGATTTTAGGCTTTGTGGGCCAGACGGTTGCTACCAAAACTCTTGTGTCGTTGAATGGCAAAAGCAGCCATAGAGAATACGTCAACAGAAAAGCCAGACTGGGTTCCCATGGCATTTTATTTACCAAAACAGGTGGGCAGCTATAGTTGGCTGATGCCAGCTCTCACAGGTACAGATGAAAAAGAAAATGGTCTCTAACCAAATAAGGGTAGTAAAGCAAGTATGCACATGACTCCTCACCCCAGGGCCTTCCTCTTCCTGTTGTATCTTCCCCTCAGTCCCCCGCCCCCACCTGGCCTGACCAGCTCCTAGCTCTTCACCTTCTTTCTTTTCTCCAGCTCAGGTCAAATTCTTCTTACCTGCTCACGAGGCTTTCTGTACTTCTCCTTCATAGCATTTCCCTCTCCATAATAAATACCTTTGTGGGGGCAGTTGATTAAAGGTTTCTTTTCTCTTCGAAAATGTAAGCGTATCCAACTTGAGCACCAGTGTCATCCCAGGACCTGACAGTTCTTCTGACAGAGTGGTCCCTCCAGTATTTGTTGAGTTTCTCCCATCTACAGCATAGGATGGAAAGTGGCAGACGTACAGAGAAGAGTAAAGCTGAGCTCAGGCTTAGGTCTTCAGCTGCCCAGGTTGTAACGTGTTTCTGCTTCACCTACACCACACGTTACTTGTCTTCTCACTACCTCAGTTACCACATGTGCAAAAGGTTATTCGGAGGTTTAGATGAGATAGTACCTGTGAACCACTTAGCACGTGAAATGCTCAATAAACATCAGCTCTCATCTCAGAGGGAGTTCAGAGGCTCTACTTTAGAGGTGGGTAAACAGCATGTGCAGTGCAAAAGAGGCTTTGCGCAGTTGTGGCAGCTGGCCTCAGACAGAGTTTCGGTCTAACGGGAGTTCTGCCCGCACTAGAGGAAAAAGGAGACTTCATTCTTGGCATTTATGGCTGGTATTGTCTCATTGTAGTCAGTCCAGAGATATCTGACTAAGACCAGGAAAGCAGAGATGCAGCAAGCATGGAAACAGCACAGAGCTCATCAGGAAACCTGAGTTTAGTCCTCCCTGTTCTGGCTGTGTGACCTAGGGCTTTCTGCATAACCTCTCTGAGCCCAAGATGCCTCATTTTCAAAATAACTGCCACATCTCCAATGAGACAACATGGGAAAGGACCATAGACACTATTAAAACGCTATGTATGGCAATCTCATTCTTCTACAGAGCTACAGAGTAGTCATGGTTTTAATATACCATGATTTATCCAGTATTTTCCCTATTGGTGGACATTTATATTGTTATTTTTTTTTTGATGTTGCTACAATTGTATCTTTAAAGCCTTGACTTGCCTCATATCTAATTCACTGGATTAAATGTATCATGCTAATGATAATGAGCAGGGGAGGAAAAAAACAAACTTTAACCCATGAGGAAAACTGAATAAAGTAAAAAGGAATTAAACTAAAGAAATAATGGCAATAAAAAAGTTTAAAGTTCTCAAGTTTTTTTTAATGTTATTCATAATCAAGAAAAAATAAATTTTCCTACTATTATGATTCATGACCAATATATTCCTTTAACCAAAGCTTATGTTCACATTCCCGATATGTTAAAAATACATCAGAGGAGTGATTGTTGTATTTTAAAAAGTCACAATAGGATATGTTTAAGTGGCAAGATTTGAAAAATAATTTTATTTATCACTAACTTTTCTGGAGTATGTTTCTTATATATAAAATACAGGTTTGCTTCTTTTACAAAGAAAATGTGTTGTTCTTTTAAAAGCAGTCAACTCACACAAGCAAAACCAAATGTCTTGTGTTATTTTAGATGCAATTCATTATATACAGCTTTTAAAAAGAACTTGGCAAACGTTCATTATTTATTAAGTTATTTCTAACTTATTTGTGTGTATGTATACCTTACTCCAAACAGAATTTAAAGCAGCCAGCATTAGTCACATTGTATTAAATTACCAGTAATTAATAATTTGGAAGATTATTTTCTTTAAAAGTTAAATTATGAAATTAATACAGACTCAGTGCAGAAAATTTGGAAACTCTTGAAACAAAAGAAAAAAAAGTTACCTGAAATTCCACCAAGCAAATGAATACTTTTGTTTTTAATCATCTTAAAATGAACACATTATTTTTGTTACTTTCCATTATTATTTTTAAAAGGACAAAGGCTTTAAATATGTAAGGGGAGAATAATATTTTTTCTTTATTTTCATGCTCGCATAGTCTGTCTACTCAAAGATCAAGACCAAGTACTTTCCCGCAGAATATCGTTTCCATCCCGCCTTCCCTGACCGCCCCTGAAACTCCTACTTACACCACTTAGCTGGCATATGAGGCTGAAGAAAAAAAGAAATTGCTCCTCTTTGCTACTGCAATCGGCTGTGCTTGTGGAGGTTTTGTTTGTTTGCATTTGAGTGATTTATTTTTTTCAAACATCTTGTCCGAGTTAACAAATAAATAGCCCCCAAGAAAAGGTGACTGTCCTTGCAGAGCGATGGAGTGTCTGCAGCCGGCCTTATTTTGATGGCTTTCTTTCTTTAGACCTGGAGCCTCCCCCTCCTTGCAAATTACCCTGAGCCTTTCCCCTTCTTACACTCGTGGCCTACATTCCAGGAGATCAAGCCTGGCACATGTTAATGAATGTAGGTTTTATTTAGAAACATGACCACTTGTCACTGCTCAGTGTCATATTATCAGGCAGAGAGACTTACCAACATTTGTCTAGAGTGAGCATTTTCATACTTCCACGTACAGACAAGGGGAAACTTTCATCCCTACTCAGAGTTTAGCCTTTTGCTCTACAGACTTAACTTTTTGCAAGTGGAAGCTTCATGGTGGTGGCGGAAAATCTGTGTGCCTCGAGGATGGCAGAGGACGGCTGTGCGGACTCAGATCTTCCAGAGTGTAACTGCGATGTCACAAGGCAGGCATCTCCTTGAGTTTCTTCCATTACGCATAGCTTTCGTGTTACGTGAGGTTTATAGGGTAGATGCTGGAGCTTTACTCTATAATTGTTTTTGCAAATGTTAAGTGGAGATGATTGGGGTTAGGAGATCGTTGGCTGTGGACTCCTGAGAGTTATTTGTTGATCTGTTTTCTTGTTCCCTGA
>NW_011888859.1:1683718-1694442 GCF_000151845.1 Pteropus vampyrus | reverse complement strand
GGTAGCCAGGACCGTGTCAATCCTGAGTCCATGCCGTGACCATTGGTAGGATGTGCCCCCTGAGCTTTGCACCCAGGAGCCATTGTAAAACTGTCATTCACTGACGGACACTCAAGCGGATTCTATCTTGTATCTGAGAGAAAGGTGACTGGGTTTTAGGTAATACTTCTTGACATGATTGTTCAAGGCCAATACCTTGAAATATCCTGAGCGCAAGGCACAATTTATATTTATAAAGCTAATTAGAGAAGCCTTATCTTGAAAAGAATTATGACTCACGATAAACATTGCAACTTAGGCTTTCCATCCTGATCTATAGACTGTCTTGTGGCATATGGACATAATTTTTAAATACACTTTTTTTCCCAAACAATACAAGGTAATGCACCTAAAGGTGCCTTCACGAACTGAAACATTATTCAAATACAGGTACTATTCTTATTATAATTAGTGGAATATAGGTATTAGTATTAAGAGCTAACCATACTGGAAATCCTCTTAAAAGCATTTGTATGACCAAGAGGAAAGTGGTTGTATCATGACTAGATTTTCACTCGAGGGACAAACACTGATTTATAGAAACTGTAATAGCAACGGTGATACCAGTTTTATGCGATCAGAAATAAATAGAAAGGCTGAAAATACTTTGGCTATAAGGCATTTTCTCCAGAGCTCTTGACCAGAGAAGCCCATCCGAGTCACCTGGGGAGGAGCAAGGGGGGAGGTGGGAAGAGAGTGAGCAGTTGGCACGTGAGGTTTGAGAGCAGTGATGCTTTAACAGTCATAGTTCCAGAATCACCTCGTTAACTGTTTGAAAGTAATCGAGCTAAATACTTGATGACTTTGCGTGCAAGTGGTCAGTCTGAGAGCATTCGATTGCAGATCGTTGCCTTGAAATATGTCACATTCCCAGAATTTTAAAAAGTCACGTTGCGCTTGACATTTTTAAAGCAGATACCTCTTTAATTAATCCAAGTTGACATCTCTGAGATTGAAGGATTTTGCTTATCTGCCATTCATTTATATCATGAGCGGTGTCAATAAGGTGAACACATGTCTTGAACCGAAAGGCAGGATTTATGGTCTAAATGCAAAACTGAATTTTGAATAAGGGCCATGCTAGACGTCACCGATCATGTGCTCATTGTCCCCATCTCCTCTTTTTAGAGCCATCTATGCAGACTCGGCCATGGCAGGCCCTCACCAGCCAGTAATCCAATCATTGAGTTTTGCTGCTATTTTTTTTTGTAATAATAGTTAAGAAATACTATGTATCTCCCCCAAACTCCTGCTCTCACCCTGCCCTCACTTGGAAAACACCTTCCAAAACTAATTTATCTGTCCCTGCCCTGTGACCTCCACCAGCCTCCTCCGTGTCCTCGCTCCATCATCTACGTTCACCTGTAATTTCTCTCCACCTTTTTTGCTTCTGTCTTTGGCGTCGTCTCCATGGTTCCTTGTTCTCTGCTTAAAAATGTTCTGAAGCTATTCTAAATATTAAATTTCATTAAACAAAACAAACCAATCAATTTTGCATAGTCGCTGGATCACTCTACAGGTTCCATACCGTATTCATTCAATCTTCACTACCTAATTTTTTTAAATAACAAACAGTGTTCACTTACCATTAAGTTTATTTCTTAACCCAAATGCAGTCAATTTGTTTTGTTTCCACAGCCCCTGATGAACAACTGACTTAGGGTCAGCAGAGCCCCTCTGTTAGGTCCTGGGTCCTCTTTTCAAGCCTTGTCATACTGTCCTGCTCAGCATGTGAGCATGGAGACCAGCGGCCTGCATAAAGCTCACCTGGAGTGCTTGTTAAAAGTGCAGATTCCCTGGCCACGAGCACAGAGTTTCTGATTCAGTAGGACTGGGTTGGGATCTAGGAATCTGCATTTATATGAGGCAAACCAGATGAACCTAATAAAGGAGGCAGATTGTACTTTAAGCAACACCTTTTTTAATGAATATATTTGACATATATCATTGCGTAAATTTAAAGTATACGACCTGTTACTTTGACATTTTTACATTTTTTAATATGATCGTCATTGTAGTGATATTTATCACAGTACATAATTATAGTACAATATTATTGGCAATATTTATTATACTGTGCCTTAGATCTTTATGGCTATGTACTACTTGTTGCAAATTTTACCCTTAAACAACATTAATCTTATCCTCCCCACCAAAGCTTCCTTCTTGAATTTTTCCTGCCTTTAGTTTTAAGCTATACTTTCCTGGTTCATCTCCTTCCTTTCTGATTACTTTTTCTTCATCTGTGATTCCTCCTCTTTAAACAGCTTTTTAAAATTCATATTTATTAGTTCACACTCTTTCATAGGGGATCAACTCTACACCAACAGCACCTAAACCAATGCAATCAACTCTAGCCTCTTCTCTGGACCTAAGAACTATATTTCCATGTCTACCTGATCCTTCAGACTCATCATACCCTAAACTTAATGTGCCATTAATCTCAAAGACCTGCTCTTCGTCCCGTACACTCTGAGGCAGCAGCATCCATCTAGTCGCCCAATTGGAAAACAAATCTTTAACTCCTTCTGCCTCGCATCATGCCAATTTGTGAATTTATCAATCTAATTCTCACTTCTGCTCTGCTTTCCAAGTGTAGGCTTCGATGGAAGCTGTTTTGACTCTTCTGTTTACTTCCCGAATGGGCTCTCACAAGAGCCTTACTTCACAGTTACTCAAAATCGGAACCGATCTTATCATTTTTTTTTTGCTAATAAGTCTTGGCAATGTTCTTATTTATTTTTAAAACTGCATCCAACCCCATTGTCTTATTGCTACAGAATTTTCATAATCCTACACTAGTCTACCCCTCAGTCTTATCTCTTACCTCTTCTTCATCTCCCTTCTGCCACCATCTTCCACCCTCTCTACCCCCATCTCCCTAGAGTAACAACGCTATTTGCCTTCAGAATCTCTGCTTTTCTTCTTCATGTTTCCTAGGTCAGAAATATTCTGCTTGGCTTGTATCCACCTCTCAAGATGCAGCTCAAATGTTAGTTCTTCATTTCCCTGTTTTTATCAGCGTTTAAGCTCCTCAATGGCAAGGATGAACCTTTAGCCATCACTGCATTTTTGTCATCTTGCACCATGACTACCTAGTACAATAAATGTCTGTAGAAGGAATAAAGACATGAACAAATGGTGAATGAATGAATGAATGAATGAATGAATGATTATCTGAATGTGGCCAGACAGAATTGGTCACTCCTGGTTTATTAGTCAGAGACTGGGTTCATTTCTTTACTTTATTTCTTACCAGACTGTGTTATATTTCATTGTTAGTAAGTCCATATTTCTGGACAGAATTGTACATTTCATCAGGAAAATAAGTCTTACTTATTTCATCTGCCCAGCATCTTACACATACGGTTTCACACATGATTGTTAGATAAATGGCAATCTTAAACAAATGGGTATTTACTCCTTTCTGAAAAGAATTTTTTTAAAGCATGCTGTGTAGTGAATACTGGACTGAACTAGGCTCTGCAGGTAGAGGATTGGATAGTGGTCGGCCTTGTAACTGCCCTCTGCCACTTACAATCTCCCGGGTCCTCAGGTACCTTTACTGTGATCTGGCAATGGTAAAACTCAAATTGCTGAAGTTCAGTGATAACTCACTAATAGTTCACCTTAAGTGTGCTTTCTTCTTTTAACTGAATTTCTGCCACACGGGTGCCGAAATACATCCCACCAGGGCCGGCCAAAATGATCAGAACTGTGGATGTATAGTCTGTTTGGTGACAAATCATTGGAAATGTTCATTTTTTTTCCTCCCAAGAATTCTTCATAGGAGTATAAATTAGTAAATTGTTTGTAGAAATAACAATTTTTGTTTCAACCATGAGGTTTCTGTCCCAGTTATATTATGTATGGCTGTGTTGAGTATGATCATAGCAAATATTTATTAACTATTTCCCACATACCATGCATTATTCAACTCTTAATTCTCACAAGTACTCTTACTTCACCTCCATTTTATAGATGAGGAATCGGAGACACAGAAAGGTTGTACAACCGCCCAAAGTTAACGCAGCCAGTAGGTGGCTGAGCTGGGACGCGCCTGGCAGTTTGGCTTCAGACCCAGTGCTTGCTGCTGCTCAGGAGGGAGGCATGAGTGAGGCCGCTCGCAGAAGCTGATGTCGCCCCTTGTCTGTCCACAGGGTGAAGAAGCTAAAGGAGACTCTGGTCGCTGTGCAGCAGCTGGATAAGAACATGAGCAGCCTGCGGACGTGGCTGGCTCTCATCGAGTCAGAGCTGGCCAAGCCGATAGTCTATGATTCCTGTGACTCGGAGGAAATACAGAGAAAGCTTAACGAGCAGCAGGTAAAACTTAAAACAATTGAAGAAAGCAAATAGGCTCTTGAATATCTGTTCTCTTGGCCAGGATAGAGGGGTGGGTGTGAGATGGTAAAATTGGGATGGAAAATCAGGAGGAAGCTAGGCAGGTTTAGTGAGAAAGGGAAGGGGGCCTTGGCTAGGCAAGTGTTGGGGGCAAATAGGTTCTATGTCACCACAGAGTTGACTCTTAAGGAGATATGCCATCGTAGGGTCAATGTTGTTAGTTTACCAAGGTCAATGTTGTTGGTCCACCAAGGTCAATGTTGTTGGTCCACCAGGAAGCCATCCTAAGATGGTAAGTTAGGCTGAGCTGCAATGATGTATCTAAAACAGTGCTGACAGTTTTGTTTATTTATTTGTGGGTCCCTAGCCCGCTGCCATAGATTTAAAAAAGAGCCTTCCCCTCACCTACATGTAGTAGTGTTCAGGGAAAGATTACAGCGCACACTTGGAGATTTTAGAGTCTAAAATTTTGTTTTGCAAGAAGAATTGCATGACCTGCAGACCACACACCGTGAACTCACCTTCATGTGTGCTGCAAAGACAGCACATCGCACCAGCATACAATACACAACTCAACAAAGCAAAAGAAGGTGGCCCTGAAAAATACAAACGGAGGGGATTTTCACCTCCCACGGCCCTTGCTTATTCTTACTAAGCATAGCAGACTCCAGTTGTCAGTACCAAATACCATAAACCCTCTAAAGAAGTATTGTCACTCCACCTTTAGATTGTCCTTGAAAATCCTATCCATACTCTGCTTACTTTTATTATATTTAGGCCACTGTAGCCAAGTCGCTTAAAAAAATGTCTAAAAACTACAAACAGACCTATTTCTATAATCCTGTGAAATAGTTTATATACTTTATTTTACAAACTATTTAAACCAATGAGAATAGGTATTAAAATATATTTTTTACATTTAGGGTTACTTTAATATTTAATTTATCATTTATTTTTTTTAATTGTTAGAATGATATTTTCAATTGTAAGATTAACATACTCTGATAGACTCTCTGATATTTGAAATTCTGATATCAAACTGTGGTGTCATAGTTGGCCCCCCAGTTCCCTAGATTCTCCTGGGGAACATGGTAATGATATCTACATGTGATAAAAGTTAAAATCTAATGACTGATATAATTTAGCAAATATGAGACCATCAAAATAGTATCTAGCTAAATATGGCAAATCGATTAGATGTACTTACAGCCCCATCCACTGCTAAACCTAAATAAAATGATAGTAAAGTGGAAAAAAGGGTCAAAACTCACAATGGCAAAGAGAACAGGAGACAAGATGATAGAGATGACAGACATCCAACAGAATTTTGGAAGATAGAAAGTGGATAGATGACTCGTGATGGTGTTAACAGAGGAATGATGGAGAAAGCTCATTCATGCCACAGAGTTCAAGGAGCCTCAGGAAGTGGAGATATCAAGTCCATAGGGCTTTAAAATGGAAGATTGCTTGAAAGTCTGAATAAGGAGGGGTTAGACTGCAGTTGCCCGCTAAGCCCAGCTAGTCAGGCGACTCTGCCTCATTTTCCCCAGAAGAAGACCAGAAGATTAGTCTCTGGAGCAAGCAGACCAGAGGGACTTAGGACATGAGGATACAGGACACCATCGAGGCTGGAGCCACTATATTAAAAATAGAGATTAAACAAAAGGCTCAGGACCACAGATGTGACTCCCACCCCACTGTACCAGCTCCCACAGTGTCACTAGCCAGGTTTCTATAGCAGCCAGGATTCATATAAGAGTTTTCAATTCCAATTCAATTATTCCTTAGAAGCACCCCCAAAAAGAATAAAGAAAATGGACAGAAAAAAATTATGAAAATTGTAATATAAAAGTAATGTTAAAAAATATCTAAAATTTAAAAATCAAGAAATAGCAACATAAAAAGATGTCCTACTCCTTTACTTTGACAACTATATTTCTATAACATGAAATGGAAAAATGTGCATATAGTTATATAACAAAATTAATTAGAAATATAGAAGTAAAAACCGAAAGACAGAGTTAAAGAGATGGAAATGGTCGTTTCAGGGCACTGCTTCATTGGAGGCTTAATAGTAGTTGTTGACTTTTAAATATATTAATATATGTTTATATTGCCTTTTAATTAACTTTTAAATTAAAGTTTAAAAAAACATACACAGTAGTTAAAAGTATAGATATCCTGGGTTCAAATCTTGGCTTCACCACTTTTCAGCATGACCTGGGGCAAAGTAATAAAGTGTTTTAATTCTCAAATTCTTTATGTGTAGAAAGCATAAGAATTCCTTATGTATAGAATTAGAGAACATGGCTCGTAGTGTTATTGTAAAAATTAACAAGAAAAGCATTTAACACAGCACCCAGCACAAAGGGAATACTGAGCAAATTTTATTTTAATCATACTATAATTGCTACAGTTTTCCTTTATAGGAAATGTTTGACCATGATTCTATAAAAATTATAGCATTGAGAATCCATGTTGTAAAAGACAGGTATAAATAATAATCTGTCTCCAAAGGGGAAAAATTCGGACAAATATTTAAGTAGATTAAATTGATCAGAAATGCATTTTCTTCAGTTTCCCTATGTGGAATTTCTACGTTTCTCTTGTCAGTCTACAGACGTAATTAGGCAGAAATGTATGTAGACTTGAGATGGCTTTGGAGGATATTTTGTCAAATTTTTCTGTGTTATAGATGAAGAAGAATAAATACAGAGACACTAGATGACAATTCGAAACCATTACCAATGCAGGTTAAAGCTGAGACTGAAATCTTTATCTGTATTAGGGCACTTATATAAAATTATAAAACGCCTCAAACCTTGTTTCCTATATTAATTATAACAAGAACTTTTGAGCCGAAGCACAAAGGAATTTTTCTCCGGTATGTATACTGTGGGAACTTGGTTGAGCTCCTGGAGGTAAACCTCACAAAATTGTGCCCCCACAACCTTAAAAAAAAAGTAGAATTTTTAACTCTTGGGGTTGTCCACACTGCACTTTCAGCAATCCATCAGTTACAGCTGTGGTTTTCATACCCCAGCACTGGTTCCCACAGTGGCTCCCCCGACTGTCTGCTCCAAGGTAGATTCAGAAGTATATGGAGGAGCGACATCACCAAGATGTCAACAGAGGTTATTTTTGACTATGTCCCCTTCACGAGAAGACCAACAAGCAACTATGCATAGACAAGACACCATTGTGAAAATCCCAGAATCCAGGTGTGTGGCTGAAGCATCCCCCTGGACCACAGAGACCAAGAGGATAGAATTAGAAGAGTAGGAGGAGCGGCTGCCTCTGGCCACATCGCCCCTCCCCAGGCTGGAACATCATCGCACCAAGAGGCCCCCTTGGGCCTACATCATCAAGAAGGGTCCGTGGGCCTAGTTTCTCCAGAGGGAAAAGAGAAGCCAAGGTGATCATCCAGCTCCTCCAGTATTGTGGGGCATTTCCCAGGAGGCTCTTGGGTCTCATTTCGTGGGGATCACTGGGGGAATCTGTGAGGCTTGACCACTGGGGATCAGAGAAAGACAAAGAGGGGTGAGGCTTATGGCAACCAGCACTCAGATCTGGGTGGACTGCATTCCTGCTTGGCAGCTGTGCCCAAACAGAGAACTCAGCTGGCCTCTCTGCCCATCAGCAGAGCTCAGCCAGTGGTTTCTGTCGGCCTCAGAGCTCAGCAGGCAGTTCTGCCTGATTTGGGTCTGCAGACAACAGACAATGGGCCATACTAGCCTTGGAGTCTTTCCTGCCACCCTGCCTGGGAAGGGAAATAAATTCCCAGCTCTGCCCAATAGCTGAGCATAGCTTAAATCTGGCCCCACCAGGAAACCTGCCCAGAGAACCCAGGCAGCCACACAGTGCATTCATCAGCCCTGCTTGGGCAGGAAGCCAAGGCAGCTATTGACTATAGCCTCTGGCCCCACATAACCAGGGAGCCTGAACAGCAACCCTGGGCAAACTCAGAGCCCAGGTTACAACCCCATCCAGTCATGGAGCCCAAACTACACCACCGTTCAACAGTAGAATCTAACCTAGGGCCTTGTCTGATTGCTGAACACAATCTGCAACCTTACCCAGTCAGGGAGCCCAGCCAGAGACCCTACCCAATCACCAAGCATAGCCTACAGCTCTACCTAAATAGAAGGCCTGGACAGTGACCTAGTTTGACCATGGAGCACAGTTTCTAGCCCCACCCACTGCTAGATACAGCTAGAGGCCCCTCCTGACCAGAGAGCTCAGCCAGTAACCTTGCCCAAGAAGGGAGTACAGTCAGTGGCCTACTTGATGGCGAAGCCCAGACTGTGGCCTCACCAAATCCAGGGCACAGCCTGCAGCCCTGCATGCTCACAGAGTACAGCCTAATGGCCAGTTCAACTGCAAAGTCTGCCTATGGCCCACCTGACCAGAGTCCAGCCAGCATTATCTGGTCTGAGAGCACAATCTGAGACCCCACATGACCAGTAGCGATTATAGATCCCAGCCTACAGCCCTGCTCAGTCATGGAGTCCAACCACTGGCACTGCCCTGGCAGGGAACACGCCCTGTGACTTTGCCCAAAGAGGGGTGACTGCAGAGCCCAGCAGTGGCACTCCACCCCCACCTCAGAACACAGAACGTTTTCCAGGATAGATTATATGTTAGGCCACAAAATAAGTCTCAACAAATTCAAGAAAATAGAAATTATATCAAATACCTTTTTCAACCACAATGATATGAAACTAGAAATCAATAACAGGAAGAAAGCTAGAAAATTTACTAATACTTAGAAATTAAACAATACACTTATGAACAACCAATGGATCAAAGAAGAAATCAAACGGGAGATGAAAAAAATATTTTGAGTCAAACAAAAACAGAAATACAACACACCAAAACTTATGAGATGCAGCAAAAGCAGTTTTAAGAGGGAGGTTTATAGCAATAAATGCCTACATTAAGAAAAAAGAAAGATCAGTTAATCAAAAACCTCCCAACAAGAACAACAACCAAAAGTCCAAGACCAGATGATTTCACAGGTGAAATTTACCAAACACTTAAAACAAGTCTTTTTCATTCTTCAAAAAACATTGAAGAAAAAGAAACTCAGATTCATTTTATGAGGCCAATATTACCCGATGCCAAAGTCAGATAAGGATACCACGAGAAAAGAAAACTGCAGGCTAATATCCTCAATGAATACAAATGCAAAATTTCTCAACAAAATCCTAGAAAACCAAATTCATCATTGCATTAAAAAGATCATACACTGTGGTCAAATTGGATTCATCCCTGGGATGCAACAATGGTTCGACATATTAAATTAATAAACGTGATACATCACATTACTAGAATAAAAGATAAAAATCATAAGATCATCTCAATAGATACAGAAAAAGCATTTGACAAAATTCAAATGACGAAAACTCTCAACAAAGTGGCTATAGAAGGAATGTACCTCAACATAATGAAGGCCAAATATGACAAACCCACAATTAACATCATATTCAATGGTGAAAATTTGTAAGTTATTCCTCTAAGATCAGAAACAAGACAAAGGGTACCCACTCTCACCAATTCTATTCAACATAGTACTAGAAGTCCTAGCCAGAACAGTCAGGCAATAAAAAGAAAGAAATGACATCCAAATCAAAAAAGATGAAATTGTCTGTTTGCAGATGACATGATCTTATCTATATATACAATTTTAAAGACTCCAAGAACTGTTAGATAAAAAAACAAATTCAATAAAGTTGTAGGATACAAATTCAATTTACAAAATGCAGTTGCAGTCCTATATACTAACAATGAATTATCTGAAAAAGAAATAAAACTTCCATTTATAATAGCATCAAAAACAATAAAATACTTAGAAATAAATTTAACCAAGGAAGCGAAAGATTTGTACATTGAAAACTAGAAGACATTGAAAAAAGATATTGTAGAAGACACGATGTCTTTAAATGGAAAGAAATCCAATGTTCATGGTTTAGAAGAATTATGTTGTTAAAATATGCATATAACTAAAGCCATCTATACATTCAATGTAATCCCTATCGAAATTCCAATAGCAGTCTTTACAACAATATAACAATGTGGAACCACAGAAGACCCCAAATAGCCAAAGCAATCCTGAAAAGAAAAACAAAACTTGGTTATAAATTATATTGCAAAATGATGATAGTCAAAACAGTATGGTACTAGCGTAGAGGCAGACCAGTGGAACAGAATCAAGAGCCCACAAATAAACCTGTGCATATACAATCAGCTAATATTTGACAAGAGAGTGAAGACTACTCAATGGGGAAAGGATAATCTCTTTTAAAAATGATGTTAGGAAAACTGGATATTCACATGCAAAATAA
>NW_011888859.1:1674229-1683037 GCF_000151845.1 Pteropus vampyrus | reverse complement strand
AAAGTGCTATTGGTGGGAATGTAAATTGGTATATCCACTGTGGAAAACATTTTGGAGGTTCCTCGAAAAATTAAACATAGAACTAAAATATGATCCAGCAATTCCATTTCTGAGTATATATTAGGAATTGAAATCACTATCTTGAAGAGATACCTCCACCCTTGTGTTTATTGCAGCCTTACAACAGTGAATACATGGAAACAACCCAAGTATCCATCAACGGATACATAGATAAAGAAAATGTGATAGAGGATAGATGATATAGATAGGTAGATAGATAGATAGATGATAGATACAGAAAATGGAATGTTATTCAGCCATAAAAAAGAAAGAAATGCTGCCCTTCCAACAACGTGGATAAACCCTGAGGTCATTATGTTAAGTGAAATGTCATCCAGAGAAAGAAAAATTCTATATGATTCTATATGGAATTTAAAAAAAAAAAAATGAACTCATAGAAGCAGAATAGATTAGAGGTCGCTAGAGGCAGAGATGTGTTGGGGGCAGAACCGATGAAGGTGGTGAAAAGGTACAGACTTCCAATTATAAGGAGTAAGTTCTGGAGATGTAATGTACAGCAAGGTGACTTTAGTTAACAATACTGTGTTGTATAGTTGCTTAGATCTTCAAAGTTCTCAACACACACACACACACACCAGTTGTAACTGAGGTGTACATGTTAGCTAAACTACAGTGGTAATCATTTCATAATAGAAGCATACACCAGATCATCACATTGTACACCTTAAATTTACACAGTGTTATATCAATTATATCTCAATAAAGCTGGAAAAAACTTTTGAGTACCTGGGAAAATTAAATCAAAATCCTTAACTTTTTTGAATTCGTGGATTATGTTCACATTCCTACCACTTCTTCCAATGTAATCCTTATACAAGAGTCACTTTAAGACCTAAAATTTACTTAGTTATCTCATTCACAGAAGTGTTTGTCTTTATTTTTGAGCAAATATTGAGTTCAATTTTTATAATATTTTATTTTATATTTTTTAGACCAGCAGTTTCCATGGTAACTTTCACATAACTGAAAAAGGTTATACAAGAGATTTGAAAGAACCATTTAGTGAAATAAAAATATTTTGATAGAATTTATCTTTTTGTGTCTAGCTTATAAAATCTCCAGAAATTAATCAAAGTCACTGTGATTACACTCGACAATAAGCTAACAGTTGTATTAGAGGAATTGGGAAATAATGTTAAGGAGAAAAATAGGAGAAAAAATATACACACGAGAATATAAATCCCAGTTATCTGAATAAGTTGAAGTATTATTAGAACAAGAGAAAAGTTAGGCAATTCAAGAACCATATCAAAGTAAGAGAAGATACATGAAGGACCTTGATAATTAGGGCAAGCAAAAAAGCTTCACTTTTAATAATGGAATACTTTGAGCAAATTGAGTTAAAACCCAATAGAAAAATGTACACTTTGCACTTTCTTTGCAGTCAAAATAAAGACTTCACAGGGTAGAAGTCTGGAGAAATGCAATGCCTTGTTTATCATAATATTTCTATTTCTATTAATAGAAAGAGAAATCTTTCTATTTCTATTAAAATTGAGGAAGCCACTGATGATAATGATATCGTCATACGTAACAAAGAACTTAGGTGCCTTTTAACAATGGTGGAATTAATTGTTTAAATGGTTTGCCAATCTTTGGATATCAAATCCCAGTTCTTCAGTGCAAGCTTTTAACAAGAGCACATGATTGCTTGATCGATAGATCGGAATGGAAGCAATATATCTGTGAAGTAGAGTCTGAGGCAAGATTCATTTTGCAATCACTAATTTAATCCTTAATATAGTTAATGTAGTCTATTTCATCTGTTCATTTTATATTTTGGTATTGCTCACAGAGCCAAAATATTTCTAGCTTCATTTTCTCGAGGTTGTCATATTTCATAAATGAAGTTGATTGAAGAAAATGAAGTGTTTGCCTAACCATCTGTCAGTCAACAAATACTGGCACCGTGTCTCCCATCTGTATTAAAGTATTTGAGTAAAGCATATCTCATTCTCTGCAGGAGCTTCAGAGAGACATAGAGAAACACAGCACAGGTGTCGCCTCCGTCCTCAACCTCTGCGAGGTCCTGCTGCATGATTGTGACGCTTGTGCCACAGACGCCGAGTGCGATTCCATCCAGCAGGCTACGCGAAACCTGGATCGGCGGTGGAGAAATATCTGCGCCATGTCCATGGAAAGAAGGCTCAAGTGAGCTGGGACATTCAAACAGTTGGGAAAGAGGAAGGACGAAAAAGGGGAAAAAAAATAACCCAGAGCAGCCACTATTCACTATTTCCTTGTGATCGCAATGTCCAAAAATAGCCTGGTTTCCCAAACGTCTTGTCGTCTACATTTAGTTGGGTAAAAAAGAAGGAATAAAGATCATATATAAATATCACAAGCCAAGTTATGCCTGACTTAACAGTTTAAATATAAATCAGGAAAATACGCCTTTGCTGAACTAGTATAATGTTACAGCATTGGTGATTGAAAAAGTAACATTCTTTTATTAAAAATAAAATAATAAAGCAAAGGGCTTATACGTAGGCCCTTTGAAATTCAAGGCAGTAAAAAGTAGTGATGCGTTAGAAAATTATCATAATCATTTAAGGCACATAATTTTTGTGCTCTCTGGGGAACTCTTGAAAGATTTATATTTGTCTGGCTGTCATAAGTTGATTTTGATGAGGGTAAGTTTGGTGTTGGAAAATGGATTTGCAAACCTTGTTTTATTTCAGCAAACCCTTGGCATGAGTGTGCACTGCAAACATGGTGTTGCACTTCCAGACTCTTTCACGTGTCCAGAACAGTTCATATTATGGGCTTGCAATACTCAATTTGACTAATTCCAGATCCAGAGCTACAGGATGTGTGTTTAAAAAAAAAAAAAAAAAAAGCACACACACACACACACAGCTGTTTCATTTTAGCTCAAACAGTTGTCTCTTTTTCACTCTAGTCAAATTTGGCTCAAGGCATAGTCATTGTTTGGCAAACAGTTGCTTGCTTGGGCACTCCATCCTGTTGCAGGCATCAGACAGGGTGCCTGTCTGCTGGAGCATAAACAATTTCAAACAGTCAGATTCTGTTCTTTTCGTTTTCTGTCTCAGAATTGAAGAGACATGGAGATTGTGGCAGAAGTTTCTGGATGACTATTCCCGTTTTGAAGATTGGCTCAAGAATTCAGAAAGGACAGCTGCCTTCCCCAGCTCTTCTGGGGTACTCTATACAGTTGCCAAGGAAGAACTAAAGAAATTTGAGGTGATTTATAATTCCAAATATTTGATCCTTATTTTGCTAGTTGGTGTAAGATGCAAGATGTAAGTTAACTGTTCACCCACACATTTTTTGTTCAAACTATTGGGTGATGACCGTGGTCATTTTTATTATTGCCTCATAAGTAGACAAAGAAGTGAGGAAAGGAGGGTTTTTTTTTTTTAAGATTATCAAGAGTTACAAATACAGTACAAAGTAAAGTAATAAAGAGGAATTCTGTTACAAAACAAGAATCATAATTCCTTAAAAATGATTTTGTCATTCTTTTTATTTCATACTTCTTTACAATGAACCATCTAAGATTAAAATATGATGATTTTCCACACTATAAAAATTTATCTTCCAAATATTTTTCTGAATTATTTTTACTTAATTGGAACATAGGTATATATATATTTTTAAATCATCAATAAAGTAGAGATGGCTCCAGAATTAAATAAAACATTTTAATCATAAGCCATTTCTACTTATAAATGAAGAGCAATGCCATTCTTGAGTCACAAAGACTTTTCGAATTCATAGAGACAATAATAGCAGCAGTATAATCATACTCGTAAAGACAGGACCGTTCAATAGCTGATCCCAGTTCCTGGCCTGTTTGTGCAATCTTGAGTCTGCTCTGTCACTGTGGTATGATGAAACCTCAGCTTCTCAGCTGCCTTCCATTTTCACAGAGGACCTGACATAGCCTATTGTTGACTATTTTTTAACTTGAAATTTCATTATTTCCCACTAATAAGCAGATGACCTGTGTAGTCATACACATTGATAGCAGACAGTTCTGATGCATGTGTCTTACAAAAAAACATTTTTGGTTACTAATTCTGCCTCTAGATTCCCCAAGATGTTTAAAAATAAGACTAAAAATCAAACCAAATTCAGCTGCATTCATTTTTACCTCGCAACGTCAGTTAGCCAGGCATTTATTGAGGCCTATGATGGTAAATATGAAGTTTGGTTTTTGTTCTTGTGGAGTTTAAATCTAAGAGTCATAAATGGGCAGCTATATGAATCTATAAAATGTTTATAATCCTATGTGAAATAAATAAGAGTCATTCTGACATCTGAACATGGATTTATATGTAACTATATCAGTACATTCTAGAAAAAGAAATGTTTTCTATCTAAGTATTTTTGCCTTAGAAAACTTCTTGTAAAAAGCCAGGGTAAGCTCTGCAGCAGATTGCAGGTCATCTCGGTATGAACCAATGCTAGTGAAGTGTTCCTGTATTTCATCTTAGCATACTCAGCTTCCTAAAGGTTAAAACCTTCTGTAATTGGCTTATACTACAAAGCAGATTATGTAAGATCCTTTCTGATGCTATTTTAGACTCTCAGATTTTATGGCAAAAGTTAGCCATATAGTTAGCTTCTATAATGAATGATTTTATCATTTATCTTGTAATTAAGTTTCTTACGAGACAGACGTAAATCACAAAAACAAAATTTTGCTTGAGGGTAGCCTTTACCTGTTCCATGGCATGAATATTTGGGATGGATTTGGGTGTGCCGGGGTCCCCCCACCCCTGAGTGCCTGCCATCACCCCAATGGGAAAACATATCCTGTGATTCCTAGTAATGACGAGAGCTGAACTTTCCTCTCCACTTCCTTTTTTGGGGGAAATAATGTAAAGTTTTATAGAACAGAAGATTGAATTTACTAAGATAAAGGCTCTTAAAGCAACCCTGAGAAGGAAAACCATTTCAGAAGCAGGAATGGGGCCACATCAGAACAGTGCAGTGAGCCAAAGGAAGCAGAACTTAGCATTGAGATGAGCTCAGTTCAATTAATGATACAATTTTCTGTCTAAGGCCGAGATGAAAATCAGTCATAAGTCACACACGTGAGTTTGAAAAAAAGAAAAGCTTCATTTTATTTCAGCCAAACGATTCTTATGCTAGGTCTATACTATATAACAGCAGAGAAAAGAAAGAAAGAGTATTTTACTTTCAGAAACTCTAAACTGTGCACTCGGTAACCTCAAAAATAAATAGACATTACTGTGTAAGGTGCTGCATCAGCTCTAAGATATTTTATAGAAATGGAGTAATTCATGAGAGCAACAAAAAAGAAAAAAAGGCTTTTTCCAATTTTTTTTCTGTGTAAGGTTACTTGAATTTTACGGAACTGCTTCTCTCGAAAGTTCATAATAGCTTGCCTTTAAAAGACCTTCTGCAAAAGGTAGTTTTAATATTTTTAATGGGCACCAGAATTGAGGTAGTTTCTGGAATTTTAAGCAATTACATATTTTACAAATAAGGAGACAGTGCTTTGAAGATCTCTTTTCTCAATATTGACATCAGAAATTTTGAACATTTCAAACTCACATTTTTTTGGCACACATAAATATTTTTGCAATCGGTTTGTTTTATGGGAATTTTTTTCTGGCTGTTAATCACCTTAAAAGATGTATTTATATGTACATATGTAAATTCTATATGTATAAGTGTATATTATCTATGTATATATTCTAGATGTATATGTACTTATATATATACACATATATATTTATTAGTATTTACCATTTTATTTTATAGTTTTATTTGCTCTTCTCCTTAAGCTACATTGGTTATACTACTTTGCTTTAACAAGGGGCAGTATACTCCTTAGAAACTGTCCTTTCCCTGCCTGTGACAGTGTGACTTCCCATTCTCCCTGACACTGCAGTGTGAAACCCACATGCCCTTGCTGAGGGCCCTTCTCTGACCTCCCTCACTGGTGCTTCTCTGTGGTCCTAGGCTTTCCAGCGACAGGTGCACGAGAGCCTGACCCAGCTGGAACTCATCAACAAGCAGTACCGCCGCCTCGCCAGAGAGAACCGCACCGATTCTGCCTGTAGCCTAAAGCAGATGGTTCACGAAGGAAACCAGCGATGGGACAATCTGCAAAAGCGTGTCACCTCCATCTTACGCAGACTCAAGGTCTTTATTGTGCCTCCTCTGTAGCTTAGAGGCCCAGAGGACAGGATCGGGCCGTTCAAATACAATATTAAGACATAATCTCGGTGGTTTTGTAAGATAGGGATGGCAAGAGGGTATCCAGGGTTAATTTATATGGTAAAAGATTGCAGGGTTCTCATGGCTCATTGAGAAAGCGACTTTCTAGAACACCATAGGCATTGGCAGTACCATCTCAGTAATGTGTATGTGGGCTTTTTTACTATTTTCTTTTCCCGTCTAGCATTTCATCGGCCAGCGTGAGGAGTTTGAGACAGCACGGGACAGCATTCTGGTGTGGCTGACAGAGATGGATTTGCAGCTCACTAATATTGAGCATTTTTCTGAGTGTGATGTTCAAGCTAAAATAAAGCAACTCAAGGTAATAAATTAGCAACTCTTCAAATGATCAATGTGAAGAAAATCTGAAGAGGAAGGGATTTATAGGTCCTTTTGTGAAGGGCATAGTAAAAGAATGATTCTTTTTATAAAAATAGTCCTTGATTAAAAAACATTGAAAAAATACAAAAGATATTAAAAATGAAATAAAGAGCACTACCCATAGATAACTACCATTAACATAATATACTTTTAATTATTAACTTGATAGCCAGAGTGTTAGGAATCTGCTTTTTTTGGTAGCGGTTTTTGGTTTTGGGGGTGTTTTTTTCCGGTTTGTTTCTAGAACCATCTAATAGTTTATTTGACCTCCATGTTCCAGAGAAATATAACTTTCTCATATTGGGATTTCATTTCACATATCCTACATTCTTACATGTCTAGTTACTTCTTTTAAAAATATTCTATATGTTTCAATATATAATTTGACTATAGTGGCTAATTAAAAACTTAAATCAGAGGAATATGCAGTACATTAGATAAGATTCTCTAAATAGAAGCATGTTTATCACCTTGAATAATTTTCAATACAGCTTATAAAAATTTCTTCCCAAGATAGATAGGTTTAAACAAATAATCACAATGCCAATAACCTTAGGTTGCTTTAATAAAACAAGAAAGTTGCCCTTAGTCAGAGATTCTCAGGATGAAAAAAAAAAAAACATAAAATAATTAACTCTAGTATTCTGCCCAAACTCTCTCTTTATAATGCCCCCCAAACCCCCACTTTCTCAAGTTGTTTCATAGGCAACTTAATGTTTAAAACCTTTGGCAGGAAATTTCTACCAAGTGGCAGTTGAATCTTTTCTTTTTGGACTCTGGCAGGGTCGTTGGATTCATTGCTTCCCTCCCTTCTCCCCTCACAGGCTTTTCATTATTGGGCAGTTTTGACTATTCCAGACTTTATTCTTGTATTAAAACTTGTCCTCAGTTGCTTAACTCTTTTCAACCATATCGAATGAGGCTAAATGAGCCTCTAGAATTCCTTATTTTTCAAATCATATTAATCTTTCCTGCTTAAGTCCTGAAACAATAAAAGAGTCATCCGAGAAGTATCTATGGCATTGTCATTTGCTTGGTATGATGTACGATCAAGAAATCTAAAAATATCAAATATATTCTTTAAAGTGCTAAATTTATTTCAGTGGTGCTGTAATGGTTATAATTGTTTTTCATCAGGGATAACCAATGCTATCAACTTTATGATGGTTTTAAATTAAGGTAAATTCGTATCCCCTGTATGGCTTTTCTAAGCAGGGATCTTATCATAGCTTCGTGTCAGCGTGAGCAATAAAAATGACCTGCGACTTGTGCTCCCTAGGCCTTCCAGCAGGAGATCGCGCTGAACCACGGTAAGATTGACCAGATAATCGCCCAGGGTGAGCAGCTGATAGAGAAGAGCGAGCCTCTGGACGCGGCGGTCATCCAGGAGGAGCTGGACGAGCTGCGGCGCTACTGCCAGGAGGTGTTCGGGCGCGTGGAGCGGTACCATAAGAAGCTGACTCGCCTGCCTGTGGGTATCATTGCTTTCTGCTGTCATGAGGTCTAAAGAGCATGACTTCTGTGGGGTTAGGTAGCTCTGTGTAGCGGGCGAGAGCCCGGAGCCTGGAGCCGGAATGCCCGGGGTCCCATCCCAGCTCGGACACCTGTTGGCTACATAACCTAGGGCAGGTTACTTTATGTCTTCTGCCTCAGTTTCCTCAGCTGTAAAACTGGTTTAATGAGAGAGAGAGAGAGAGAGAACTTAGAAGAGTGTTTGGCACTTATCCCCTATAGGAGAAAGAAGCTTCTAGAGGAAACCTGAGCAATGTGAATAGTTGCTCAATTGATGAGGTTTGGTTGAATTTTCTTTCTCTTCCGTTTCTCTAATTGCTGCCATAATCAAATCTCATTGTAGAGATGTTATTATTAGAACATTTGGAACCTTCTATGATCAAATATATTTTGTATCTGGGATATAAGTTTAAAAAGGACAGGCTAAGGTATATTGGCGATTGCCTTTTGTGCCATTGTGTGCTTGTCATATGGCAGTCACAGTACTAAGTTGCCTTAATTTATATTAGCTTCTCAAATCTTGCCCCAATTCTTTGAAGCAGGTTTTAATATTATTTCCATTTTACCAGTGATAAAACTGAGGCTTTGGTAGATCAATTTATAAGACATTTTTAAAAG
>NW_011888859.1:1660772-1674179 GCF_000151845.1 Pteropus vampyrus | reverse complement strand
GTTGGCTACATAACCTAGGGCAGGTTACTTTATGTCTTCTGCCTCAGTTTCCTCAGCTGTAAAACTGGTTTAATGAGAGAGAGAGAGAGAACTTAGAAGAGTGTTTGGCACTTATCCCCTATAGGAGAGAGAAGCTTCTAGAGGAAACCTGAGCAATGTGAATAGTTGCTCAATTGATGAGGTTTGGTTGAATTTTCTTTCTCTTCCGTTTCTCTCATTGCTGCCATAATCAAATCTCATTGTAGAGATGTTATTATTAGAACATTTGGAACCTTCTATGATCAAATATATTTTGTCTCTGGGATATAAGTTTAAAAAGGACAGGCTAAGGTATATTGGCGATTGCCTTTTGTGCCATTGTGTGCCTGTCGGATGGCAGTCACAGTACTAAGTTGCCTTAATTTATATTAGCTTCTCTAATCTTACCCCAATTCTTTGAAGCAGGTTTTAATATTATTTCCATTTTACCAGTGATAAAACTGAGGCTTTGGTAGATCAATTTATAAGACATTTTTAAAAGTGGTCAGAGGGTTCTTCTTGATTTGATGACGGGAGTTTAAAATGACCCCCATTGAGGTAGGATGAGCTTCACAGTGAGATGCGGTGGGAAGCAGAGCGAGCGGTGGTAAGGGGATCACCTGATCGCTGCGGTAACGGAGTTGGCTTGACTGCATTTCTAGCTCCCAGATGATGAGCACGACCTCTCTGACCGGGAGCTGGAGCTGGATGACTCTGCAGCTCTCTCGGACCTCCACTGGCATGACACCTCTGCGGACAGTGTGCTTTCCCCCCAGCCTTCCTCCAACCCCTCCCTCTCACTTGCCCAGCCCCTTCGGAGCGAGCGGTCAGGACGAGACACCCCTGCCAGTGTGGACTCCATCCCCCTGGAGTGGGACCATGACTATGACCTCAGTCGTGACCTGGAGTCTGCCGTGTCCAGAACTCTGCCCTCTGAGGATGAAGAGGGCCAGGAAGACAAAGATTTCTACCCCAGGGGAGCTGTTGGCTTATCAGGTAGGAAAGAGCTCTTCCTGTATGGCAGCTCGAAGGAAAATAAAAGGGAATGGATATTGTACGGGAAACGTGTGAGCTCAGCAGAGTCGTCTTCGTTCCTCTCCCATTACGGAAAATCGCTCATAAGAGAACAACCAGATATTTGTGTGATCATCAAATACAAAATTTGGTGTGGCCATGGGTTTGTCCCACTTAGACTTAGGTTCTTATTAGGTGACGAGCGCTTTGCTAAGTACTGGAGATACACAGTTCCTTTCCTTCTCAAAGAGTTTACCCTCTAGGTGGACAGAGACAATGGGTAAGACCTGTGTGGCGCTAGGACAGCCATGGGCACATGGCGGTACAGAAGGCCAGCCGAGGGACGGCTCACTGGAGCTTTGACAGAGGGCTTCAGGGAGGGACTCTTGAGCTGAGGCCTGAAGGGTGAGTGGGACCCAGTCAGGCCGATGCAGCAACATTCAGAGAAGGAAAGGAGAGGGCACCCATCCCAGCTGGCCACAGCATTTCCGGTCACCTGAAATTTGTCCAGAACGACAAGGCTGTAGGTTGGGAAGCATGGAGTGAGTGGGGCAGAGGAAGTGGAAAGGCAGCCTGGTCATATAGCCACCTGTTTACGTGTGAAGGAGTTTGGCTTTTATCCTGAAGGTCATGGGCAGCCGCAGCAGGGGTCCGGGGAGGGAGGTGATGTGATCAGAGGCATATTTTCAAAACACCTGTCTTGATACTATATGGAGGGGAGTGCTTTGGGAGGAAAAAAGTCCAAATGGAAATGTTTTATAATCCAGGACAGATAAGATGGTGGCCTGGACTCAGGAAGCAGCATTCTAAATGTAGAGAATGGAAAGGATGTAAGAAATCACCACGAGTCCCCTCCACAACTGACGATGGATAGAACTGGGGTTGAGGCAGTATTCTGACAGGCATCTTGGTGAAAGATGTGACTTCTCTCATTTCTATTTTGTCTTTACGGTATAGCGTCATACTTAGGCATTTGGCACCTAAAGTAGCACTGTTGAATTGTGGCTGCATTGTGACTGTCAAGCACTGGAATGTGACTGTGCAAATTGAGATTTGCTGCATCAAATGCACTTACACGAATATGTAAATTTCAAAGACATAAAAAAAGAATGTAAAGGATTAATCATATTCATGTTGATTACATGTTGTGATTTGGATATATCAGTTTAGTAAAGTGAAGTATTAAAAGTATTTTCATCATTTTTTATTTTTCATGTGGCTGCTAGAATCTTTAAAGTCACACACGTGGCTCACGTTATTTCTAGCGGCCTGGTCCAATGCTGCCCTAGCATCTGACTGTCTGGATTGAGACCCCAGTTTTGCCACTGACCAGCTGTTGAAACTTGGATACATAATTTTTCTGGACTTCAGCTTTCTTATCGATAAAATGGGAATAACCCTCCCATGCACCCTGTAGCTTTCCTGTGAGGATAAATGAGTGCTTAAAACAGCACCTGGCTCATAAAACACCGTCAACCAGTGCGAGCCCCTATTACGATTCGCTCAGGAAACCTTCGGTTTGCATGTGCAACTTCTCCGTATGCTCAGAGCTGTCCGTCTACAATGGCTCACTTCCTCTTTTCCCCTAGGAAAGTTGTTTTCCTGCCACAAGGGAATCAGTATCTGCAGAACTTATCTGTCAACTTAGACTGTGCTCTTTTTGCAGATGTAATCATCCCCGGAAATCCCGAGGCCTATGTAAAACTCACAGAGCGTGCCATCAGAAATGCCTCTGGTAGGCACTAAAAGCCGAAGCGAGCCTCCCTTTCTCACCTGTAACAAGCCTCCCCTCTTAGCACATCTCCTGTACCACTCTCACAGCTCTGTGGCACAAGCATGTTAAGGCAGAACCTTCCTCTCTTACTGCTGTGCTAGGGGGAAAGAAATTGGAGGGGTTGATCAACACCAAGAATAAGATTTCAGTAATCAAGTGCAATGAAATAACTTCTCAACCCGTTCAATGGTAATCAGTCTCATTAAGTATAGAGCTGTGATATCCATTAACTGCAAAAAATAGGAGGTGGAAATGCTAGTTTTCAGCATTTGCTTCCTACGCCCTACTTGACTGTAGCAGCACTGACTGCATGACTCTGATGGGTCACTCTCTTCCCTGTGGCTGGGGAGTCAAGTGCTGGGGTCCCTGTCCAAACCCACCAGCCTGCATGTGTACCCTCGAGCCTGTTGCTCATCCTCCTGGTCTCAGTGGTCACATCAGATAAGGAGTGAGACCAGATCAGATGTTCAGCTCTAAAAACATATGTAATTTTATTTAATGTCTTACCCCATGAAATAATTTGAAATGAAAAATATATGCCACAGTATCTTAAGACTTAGATTTTCCTTTAAGGACAGAATGATTCTTGGAATAAGAATTGAAGGGAAAAAAATGAAACCAATTTTGCTTAATGTTGCACTGGACCAACCGTATGTAATTCAAGGTCAGCTATATGGAGGAGGGTGGAGAGAGTAGCGTTTGAATAGAATGGTGTGATATTGAATTGCAGGGTTATTATTTAACACTTAAGTTTTGTAGAAAAACGAAAGAACAGGTTGCGCATTAGCATTAATGAAATGATGACTATCTGAGTGATTCTCAGTGAGAGACCTCTTCCAGGTGTATGTAGAAGACCTTCCTTCAAAAAAGAAAATTCATAAAGCTTACTAATATTTGTTCTGCTTTCACCCTGTGCTAGCTTCACTCTGATGATCAATGTTCTTGTTCAGTTCAAAAGACTTCAATACACATACACACAAATAATAAGAATTTCACTAAAAGATTACATCTCTGAAGGGAAAATGAGCCAGGAGTTCTAGGCTGTAAGTAAGAGCATGCCTAGATTGAAATGCTAACATCTTAGCTTTCTCCTGGTTTCGTTTCAGATTTTAAACAAAAGCAAGTTGTTGCTAGTTTGGTGTTTCTGTACATATCTATCCTAAGCTAGTCTTTTCTTGTCTAACTCGAAGTCATGCTTTAAGTGAATGACACAGCCACCTGGCACTTCAGTGGCACTGTCTTCTAAGATGCAGAAGAAAAATGAGAGAGTGTATCTTTTTCTACTTGATAAGTGACTGCAGAGGGAGCATAAGAAATAATCTCCTTTTAGTTACTGGAGAGCAGAAGGCACCACCTTATGTTCTCGGAAAGGCCTTCCACGGCTCACAACTCCCAGGCTTTCGGGGGATCAGCTGCGAGAGGGAACAGACACACAGGCTGCTAGAACCCACTGCGATATCCAGTCGGCTAGGACTCTTAGTCAAACACGTTCATTGCTCTGGTCATTTAAACTTCTAACCCACGAGCATGTTAAATCCGAACTTGCTTTATAATCACTCACACACATGCCATTTCTATACAGCTTTAACTGAAATAAGTAAACTTCTTGAATGTCAAGCTTGCCAAGCTTGTAAAAATTCTTATGGTTGACACTGCAGGGGATCCCAGCTCCTTAGAGTCAAAGATCCGACAACTGGACAAGGCCCTGGATGACAGCCGCTTTCAGATGCAGCAAACTGAAAACATCATCCGCAGCAAAACTCCTACAGGACCAGAGCTGGACGCCAGCTACAGAGGCTACGTGAGTATCCTGACCATCACGATCTGGACAAGTACCTGGGAATCACAGTCGTGTAACAAAGAGCGATTTGTCTGGGGCATGAGGGCTTCATGAGCTCTCCAAATACCAGCTGCCCTTGAACTCATGGGTGTGGGTGTGTAACACATAGCCCTGTTAGCAGCTTACCTTTGAATCAAACTGGACCATGCTCAGGCCCACGAACCTGCTATAATGATCAGCCTCTAAACAGAGAACTTAGTGAGATCGGTTTAACTGAAAACAAA
The DNA here is from genome assembly GCF_000151845.1 of Pteropus vampyrus. Classification (NCBI taxonomy): domain Eukaryota; kingdom Metazoa; phylum Chordata; class Mammalia; order Chiroptera; family Pteropodidae; genus Pteropus; species Pteropus vampyrus. The sequence continues at coordinate 1,669,309 of NW_011888859.1, read as the reverse complement.
AGCCTTTCATTCCCGAAAGTGATTAGGCATTTTTCCAAATTGGGCTAATAATTTTTGGACCATGGTTATCCTTGGAGCAGCAGATTTTAGCTAATAAGTTACTAATACAGAATTTTTTGTAGTTCTTTTCCTGTGTTTATCGATTCACTGGATGGCTTTGGGAATGCTTTTATCCTCTGTTTTTAGTATACTCATTCTGCACAAAACAATTCTAACAAGAGGGATTTGTGGAAAAGATGGCAAAAGATTGTGTACATTACCATTTCTTTTCTTTTTTTTTTTTGAAGTTCTTAGTAAAATACATAATGACTTTATTTGCCCTGCTCAAGCTACCGACCAAATAATTTTTCTCAGAGAACTACCTTTTCTCTTACACATATTTAAGCAAGAGAATTTGGAAATCCCTTCCATGCCTCGTATCTTCTTTTCACACCCGAAAGACTGCCTGGTAGAAGAAAAGAAAACTTAATTTTTCTAAGTCTAATGACAACTCATACCTACTGCTTCCTGAAACCAGGAAGGAGAACCGTTCCCGTACACACGCCAGTGTCCGTGAGCTCACGGTTACAGAAGGAGCCCAATCTTGAGTTTAATTCCTGTCCAATCGGGCCTATTATACTGACTTCAATTATTATGAAACCTCTTTTTTCAAAATATAACACAGTTTTCTGATGGCATGCCGACGTCACTGAGGTTATACTCAATCTCAATCAAAAGTAATTAAAATCACTTACTAGCAAGGTGATTTGTTAAAATCATTGAAAGATAAAGTTTTGGTCAGAATAGCAGGAGTGCCTTGAAACGAGTTGTTCTTTTAATCTTTGAATACTGTGCATGATATGAAACATAGAATTGGAAGTTTCTCTTTTGATATTAGAACTTATTTCCTTAATGCCTATCGAACAGTGCTTAAATTTTTTCATCTGACAGCTGGCTTTAATATTCCTTTATGCTTTTAAGTATTTTAATTATTTAATGTAAAAAAAAACTTCTTTGACATCTGTGCTAATGTTGTCGTTCCCACATTTCAGTTTAAGAAAGAGGGAGTGACTTGACAAAAATTATATACTGTAATGCAGCTGAGAGTTCTGAGTTTTAAGTTCAAGCCTGTTGATTCATAAACTTAAAAGAAATTTTGAGGGCTTCCCATGCAAAACCACATATGCAAAGTATGTCTTCAAGGCATTGCTTTAGGTATATATGAAGGTGTCACATATTTAAGAAGTATGGTTTTGAACCTGACCTTCTTTTTTTTAGCAGAGTAGCGCAAAGAAGATAAAGCCACTGTCCTTTTTGAGGAACTACAAAGATATGTTCCCCAGAAGCTCTTGCACTTGTGAGGATGTGAGAATTTTGTGACAGGGGCCTGTTTTCTGTGTCTACACAGATGAAACTGCTGGCTGAATGCAGCGGCAGTATCGACTCAGTGAAGAGGCTGGAGCACAAACTGAAGGAGGAAGAAGAGAATTTTCCCGGCTTTGTTAACCTGAATAGCACGGAAACCCAAACAGCTGGTGAGTGACAAGGGCTCAATTCAAGACAGAGTGAAACGGAAGATTCTGAAACACTTTCTTACACCTGAGTTGCCCCCTGCTGTTTACCTCACTCTTCACCGTTCGGTCTTAAGTACTTTTTTTCCATGGTCCAGTGACTCTCCTATGCAGAAGAGGGAGGCAGAAGGCATCACAGTGGTGTTTTTCCTTGTCTCATATATTTTACTGCACCGTCTCCAGCATCACTAGTCAGGCATCGTACACGTATGCTCTCAGACTTATATTTATTGTAGGAAGAAACCAAGAATTGGATGTTATCCTCATGCGTGCTACTGCTTATTGTTCCATAAAGCTCTTTACAGTGTTAAACCTTATATAGCTATTTTTTTTTACTCCATTATCATTAAAATTACAGATAGGAAAAACATAGCCATGTGATGTTGTTATGTGCAGCTGACAACCGAAATGCCCAGCGGAATTATTTTTCTTTCTGTTGCCATTTAAAGTTAGCCACCCATGTATGTTTAAAGCATTTCCTAAACATCATATATGGAGAAATATGCCTTCCTATTCTACGCATGTCATGTCTCGCCAGGTGTGATTGACCGATGGGAGCTCATACAGGCTCAGGCCCTGAGCAAGGAGCTGAGAATGAAACAGAACCTCCAGAAGTGGCAGCAGTTCAACTCCGACCTCAACAACATCTGGACCTGGCTCGGGGACACGGAGGAGGAACTGGAACAGCTACAGCGCCTGGCACTCAGCACTGACATCCCGTCCATCGAGCTGCAAATAAAAAAGCTCAAGGTAGCGGTCCTCGCCTTTCCCGAGGCAGCCAGACAGCGAGCTGCCACGTGGAATGGCTGATCAGATGAAACCACTAGCTCTAGCTGCTCTGTGACACGGCGGCAGAGACATTTTCGACAGAATGGAACACATATGCTCTCCTTTCCCTCAGCCATCCCCAGTCAGAGTGTTTATAGAGAAGGTTTAGAAGGGCAGAAAGCTGGGCCACGTTGGAGCACTAACCGCCATGGAAATAATCACGTGCAATTTAATGGACTGGTATTTAAAAAATAACCAGTTAAAATTTCGTGAACCATCCAGGTACATCCGGGGCCTATTTAACCTCTTTTAAGAGAAATAGAGATATGATCACATTCTCACAAATCTGTATCTAGAGCTGGGCAGGAATCCTCTCTAAAACTTTTATCTTGCGAGTTTGTGGAAAGCTAATGAAAGCATTTGACATTCTGCAGAACTTCTGATATAGATTATTGTATTGGCAGTAGCCATTTTCAGTAATGAATAAGATGAAACAACTATGGAATCAGTGTGGTAAAACACCAGACATTTGCCTGTGTGGGTACGGTACATAAGATTACTTCCTTTTACTCCATCTCTGGATCTTAGAAATCCTCCTTAGCCCAGCTATTGAACTGCATTAGTATGTAGAGACTTTTGTAAACATACTGTAGAGAGCACAGTTTCTTTTTAATAGCTCTTTTGCTTCTTTCTTTTTGTTTGGAGAACATTAAGACGTGCTCTTCCTAGTGAAGCTATAGCCAGGCTCTCCAGGTTTAAGGATGAAGTGTGCTGCTTTTGTGTCTCTCTGGTTTCACTCGATGCTATTTATTTGGGGATGATGTTTTGGTGGCTTGCTTTGATGCTCGTTGTTTTAAATTTTCAAACAGAGAAATGAGCCTTCCCCACAGATGCTCAGACTTCTTATAGAGAAGCCTCTGCACCAGCCCCATCGATTTCAGGATGAAGCGTCAGATGGGAGATGGCAATTTACATTATCTGGACTTAAAAATGCATCTCTCTCTAGAATACTTACATTACGTTAATTCCTCTTTGGGAAAATATAAGGCAGTGTTGCATTAAAACTAGATTTTCTTAAAAGGGGATGAAGCAAATGTTGGCCGGAGTTTGAGACCTAAAGTGAGATCAGGGTGGAGAAGTAAGAAGTGGCAGTCGGCCTGTGTGACGAGAAAAGTCATCTTCTTCTGTACCCCTTCCCAATAACCCCATCTGTTTTCTGGGGATAAATCTGTGGAATAACCAAGTATCTCTCCACAATATCTCCTGATCTTATACTGTCTCTGCGGCTGAATCTACATGACAGCATATTAGGAATGTATTGAAAAATGAAAAATTAAGACAAGTTGACAACATCACAGAAATGGTGAGAAATTATAAGAAAATGTAGCCCGGGTAGATGTGATTTGCAGGCTCACTCGCCCTAATTTGATCAGGGGATGTTCAAATGGTACCTAGCTATTCAATTATTAATATAGAAGCATGGGCTCAAGTTCTCGGAATTTAGTTCTAGATTTTTGGGAAATGTACAAAGTAAAAAGTCAGTTTCCTATTTTTTTGTGTGTGTGTATGTGTGTGTGAGAGAGAGAGACAGACAGACAGACAGGCAGACAGAGAAGTTAAACTAAATTGGTTAGCTGATGAAATTTCCATTGCATACACTTTACCTTTACAAGAAGGTAGCCTATGACATGCAGTGTCCTCAGCCTGTGGGCCACCACCTGTACCTATGGAGTCAGAACAGCTGGAGGCCAGGGCCTGGGAATCTGCTTTCTCATCAAGCTTCTCATTCCATTCTTATGCACAGACCTTTGAGTACCAGTGGTCAAGTGAAATGGGATTCTTATACTAGGAAAAGTGTATTTCCTGCTGTGCAGAACTATTGGAGCCAGGTTTTGTGTTGTTTTGTTTGTTGTGTTGAACTCCCCTGCTGGGGGTTGAGTTAATCATACTCCTTAGTACATTGCGCAGGGTCGTAGTTACTTCCTGCAAAATTCTCTTAATTTTGTGTATTTATCTTTTTTCCCTCACTGTTTTTTAATCCTCATTCCTCTAACCCATGGCAACCATTCTGAAATGTTTAATGAATGTTCTTTGTTAACATGCTTTCATGAAAAAGGTAGATTTTTGTGTGTGCACATGTATTTTAAATGACATAAATGCTATTATGTTGCACATATCATTCTGCTTCTGACTCATTCACTCTACACCATATTTTACTAAGACTTATTTATGTTGTCAAGAGTACCTCTCATCCATAGCTTTTAACTACAGAATGATTCTTAGTGATACAGATCCACTGTGTCTAACCTAGCTGTCTTGTTAAGGCCAATTTTAATTAATGGATTTTATTTTTTGGGTGAAGCATTTCCAAAGGTCTTAGAATATTTTTTAATGTTTTTATTGTCGTCTTCCTTGTTTGTCCTCCTTCCTCTTTTCAGGAGCTCCAGAAAGCCGTGGACCATCGCAAAGCCATCATCCTCTCCATCAACCTGTGCAGCTCCGAGTTCACCCAGACCGGTGGTGAGGAGAGCCGGGATCTGCAGGATCGCTTGTCCCAGATGAACGCACGCTGGGACAGGGTGTGCTCATTGCTGGAGGACTGGCGGGGGCTGCTCCAGGATGCACTGATGCAGTGTCAGGTTTGTAGGAACTTGGGTAGGCCATGTTACAGTGTGAGACATTTCCGGTGTAGATGAGTCTGTGATTTGATTTATCAGGGTCACTAGAGGGATGCAGTTACTCCTCAACGTCAATATTTGAGTGAAATAACTTTGTGCCCCAATTTTCATTTTACTAGATCATGTACAAGTTCTAGACCCCATCTTCTATCCAGCTAACAAGAGATTATTTCCATAAGTTTATCTCAGCCCCAACATTCTTTCTTTGACTCATTTATTTATTTCATTCATTCATTCAACAGGTATTTACTAAGCACATAAGAAGACATTTCTTGAACATCAAAGTGAACGTTACAAATATTTATTTATTTATTCATACCGCAATTGATAAGTAGACACTGTCTGACAGATACTTCCCTAAGCAGTCAAGATACAGCACAGCCTCTACTTCTGTTGGGGAAGACAGACAATAAGAATGCAATTAAATGGTTAACCAAGATGTTGAGGATAAGAGTAACGGAGAAAAGCCACTTCGGGAGGGTGGTCAGGGAAGGGCTATGGATCTTTGAACTGATATTGGAAGGATGATTCTGTGAAAGAAAGAGAGAGCAAACGAGAAGTCCCAGATACAGGAACTTTTCCATCTTTGAGGGCAAAAAAAGGGACAAAAGTGATCATCAGAAAGTCGTCAGAGAGGCAGGAAGTGGTAAGAAGGACTGGGAAGGTGATCAGGAACCAGGCCATGCAGGGCCTTGTAGGTCCTGGCCAGGAGTTTAGATTTTATATGGGCCCCAAGAATAATCATTCCTTGAGATCAGATTCGCAAGCTGTTGTTTCAGCTCTGCACCCACTCCTAGAACGGTGCCTTCTGCATAGGAGATCTTCAAGGACTATATATTGAATGAATGAATGAATGAATGAATGAATGAATGAATGGATGAATAAAGGGGTTATGAGATTGGATTTAGGCCTTAAGAGATGGAACGATTTGCATACATACAGGAGGAGCAAGGGGAACAGAGTTGCTTCCTTCCAAATTATACAGTAGCCCTAGAAATTTCTCTAATATTTTGTATTTTGAATCAATTTTCCTTATGTCTAAATTTTCCATGAAGTAATCAGTTTGATGCTTTTGGTAAGAATGTGACCTAAGATAATTACAACAGCACCAGTGCCTTTCTCAGAGAGACGTTGTGTATAAAATCTTAAAACCAACCTATCTTTGCCAACGGTAGCAATTGTTCAGAATGGAAATTTAAGCTGTAAGGAAAAGAAAAATATGGAATTCAAGATGATTTTATGCTCTATATTTTTTTTGCACTAGGATTTTCATGAAATGAGTCATAGTTTGCTTCTTATGCTGGAGAACATTGACAGAAGGAAAAATGAAATTGTTCCTTTTGATTCTAATCTCGACACAGAGATACTTCAGGACCATCACAAACAGCTCATGGTAAGACGTGTGAACCCTGGCAGCCACTGGCATTCTGAGCAGCGACACATTTCATTTACAGAAAAAGAACATAGGTGGTAATATTTTTTTACCTTTTGAGTTAGCGTCTCTAACTTGCTCTTTCTTTACTCCCTATAGTTTCCAATTTTTGTGAAGCAAACATGTCCGTAGAAGATGATATCCACTAGCTTTAGAATCTGGTTCTAAAGTGATTGCTCTATTGTAGACATTGTAGGTGTGCTTAATCTTAATTAGCTTATTTTTATTAAAATGAGTCTTTGGTGAATTATACTTGTTGATTTAAACTGTATTGGTCATATCTAGGTCCCAAAAATGTATCAGGTGTTTGTAATAAAAGGACATTAAAACCGTTAAAATAGAAAGAGAGCTTTAAGACTTCTTAAGAGGAATTAAGTGTACGGAATTTAACGTTAACCTGAAAGTTAAGACAAAAAAGGAAATGTGATGAGTTAAATTTTCATTGTCGAACAAAAAGAAAACACCTGTTCTCAAGGGGCAGGAAACTTTTTCTAGCAGTGAATTCAAAAGGAAGCTTACAGAATTTCTGAGTGGATTCTTATGCAAGGAACTTTGGACAGTGTAGCATACAGTGTACTCAAGTGATTTTATAGAAGATAAAGAAGCATATTTGAGTTCCATTAGGAGAAAATGATTTGCATTTCGTAGCTTTCTGTATTATTCAAATGTTATTTCTTAACATTTAACACTCACTCACCTAAACAACAGAATTGGTAGCTTTTAATTCAATACTGCAAAGATCTTAGAAACAGAGGAAATTGCTGTGGGACTGCATTTTCACTAGACTTTTGACCTCAGACTTTTAAGCTGTGAATGACAAATCATCCATATATCTTTCTAAAAATCTTGAGCAGATATCAGAGTATACCTAGACATATGTGAGGTTTGCTAGATTTATGGTAATGTTTTACTTTTCTGTTTTAAAGAATACCTTATGTCTCATTTGCATAATACTTTATATTTTAAATTTTTTCACATAGATTCACTAATTTGAACTTTCCAATAATACTGTGGACCAGGCAGGAGATAGTATCATCATTTTACCAAATGAGAAAACTGAGATCAGAAAGGTTCAGGGGCCTTGTAGAATGTTTTCTGTCAAAGGCAGGTTTAGAACACAGGCCCCTAATTCCCAAATGCCATGGGCTGTGCAGCCTTCCTTGCGTGAGCACAGCGTTCTGATCCTCAAGTATAATTTCCCACTCAGTTAAAGTTATGTCACCCCATACTTTCTCCAATTATAAAATATTCTTAGGAAAACATGTCTTATTATGTGCATAGCAAATAAAGCGTGAGCTATTGGAATCCCAACTCAAAGTGGCCTCGCTACAAGACATGTCTTGCCAATTGTTGGTGAATGCTGAAGGCACAGACTGTTTAGAAGCCAAAGAAAAAGTCCATGTGATTGGAAATCGGCTCAAAGTTCTCTTGAAGGAAGTCAGTCATCACATCAAGGAGCTGGAGAAGTCATTAGACCTTTCAAGCAGTCAGCAGGTAAGCTCTGAACAGACATCACTGTGTGGCATTTCTTACAAGATACCAAAGAAACATCATCTTTATCCGTTTTAGAAAGTCTTCGAATGTAATACTTATCAGAACAGAGTTCTACCCTCAGTCGCTGCTCTTACAAGTCCTGTCTCAAAAAAGTGACTCAAACTTTTTTAATAGGACATCATTTTTGATTCTCTTACACCCAAAAGACCTTCTGTAATTATTAATGGTGACCTTATTACCGCCACTATTGTGACATTTTATTTTACCCTGTTTCTTTAAGAAGTCACATGTTTTCAGTATCATAGCTATGGTAGATCACAACCAATCGTTACATATGACTTTCATATTCAGACACTAGAAGGTTGAATTCTCCCGATATAAACAGCAATTAATCCATAGAAAATGTCCTCTGCTCATTTATTTATTTTTTTTATTATTTTTCTTAAACCTACTGCATCACGGTAGTAGTGTTGGCTTTGAGAAATGCATTTGCAGGTACAGAGATGCTTGGTAAAACTTCGTTCTGTTGTGAAATCCCTTTATGAACGCACAAACACTTCGCCCTCCTATAAGAATGTGAAAGAACAATCTACTCCAAGTACCAGCAGTGCTGGA
>NW_011888859.1:1647154-1659527 GCF_000151845.1 Pteropus vampyrus | reverse complement strand
TGGCTTTGAGAAATGCATTTGCAGGTACAGAGATGCTTGGTAAAACTTCATTCTGTTGTGAAATCCCTTTATGAATGCACAAACACTTTGCCCTCCTATAAGAATGTGAAAGAACAATCTACTCCAAGTACCAGCAGTGCTGGAATCAATATAATTTCTCTGATGCTCAAAGGCAGGCTCCTTGAGGACTATGTTTTGTTTCTAAGTCAGGTGAATTGGCTTCTCTCTGACCTGACCTGCAGCTCTAAGGCAGATTCCTTCACCTTTTCCACTTCCACACAGTCACATCCATGTCACTAAGAAATAATAAAACTATGAGTGACATAGTAATAAACCTATAGGGGTATTTTCTGAAAAAGGGACAAACTTACAAGCAAGAAATCCAGATACACTAGAAGAGTTAGATTCTGTTCTTCTTGTGGTTGTCTGATTCTATTTTCCCCAAGGAAAGGTTTGATTTTTATGGGGGATGCAGGTGGGCGCGGGGGGAACACATAGCGTGTTACAGAACCATCATGGCTCGGGAACACGGAGTTGCCAAAAGAATCTCTTCTCCATGTAGGATTTGTCTTCCTGGGCTTCTGCTGATGAACTGGACACCTCAGAATCTGTGAGTCCTACGTCAGGAAGAAGCAGCCCAAACAGACAGAGAACGGTAACTTTCCACCAGTGTTTTTCAGTTGGCCCATGGGAGGGAACCCTGGGGAGTTCGTACCCACCAGGGTCCACAGGCTCTTCCCCCGGACAAAGCAGGGACCCCCATCCAGGAGAGGTTGTCACACCCTGACTCACTGAAGCGCTGTTTCCTTAGCCCTGCCATGTGCCCTCCCCGCCAGCACTCAGAAACGGAAAAGAGAGGTTCTGTTTTCAAAAGAATCAACATGTGGTGGGGACGCAGGGAGACAAGTTACTTTGCTCCAGGGGCCATCTCTAGAATGGTGTTCCCTTGTCCCTTTTGGTGGCTCCTCCCTTCAAACCACCAGCACCACGGTCCACCTAACAAAACAGGCTCCACTTAAAACGGTGCCTCAGCCAGAGGTGGACAGAACTGTGAGCATCTCATGAGGCCATTTATAAGGTGAGTGGAGGTTCTCAAGCCAAGAAGCTCCTGAGTGGCCCTGAAGGTTTTCCGTGACCGTGCTGTCCCCCGCAAATGGCAACAACTTAAGGAGACTCACCCACAGGCCTGCCGGGGGGGTCCATCTTACCAGCACACAAGACAAATTTGGCCCCTGCTACACTCTATACCTTAATTTCTCTGTGTAATTAGAAGCTTGTTTTTTGTTTTGTTTTTTTTTGTCCAGCTTTATGATTATATTCATTTTTATTATCATTCTGTTTTCCTTAGTTTTTAGAAGTACTGATTTCATTTGTATTTTGTGTGTGTGTGATAAACACTTAAGTTCTATGCTGATAAATGTTATGACCTTTTTTAGGATTTTTTTTTTACTACATTCACTAGTTTCCTATAGATCCTAGTTTAAGAATGTGAAGGAATACTGGCTTTTTGAGTCAAATTTTAGCCTTTAATTAACTTGAGCATTTAATGTTTTGGGTCTTCGTGACTCTACAAAGAACAATTTCATATTATCATTGTTAATTTATATTTATCAAAAATTTTAGTATTGTTTCAGTGTTCCAGAAGATGAAAAAAATACGATGTGGCATGGTATATTATTGAACTTTATTTCTATCGTGAGTAAATATCCAGAGATTCTTGGCTAATATGGAGTCACTTGTGTTTCTACCGTGAAAAGTGGGGGGAAATCCACCCACTGGAGTGTGGACTCCTGAACCACAACTTATGTGTCTTCAATGACTAGTAACATGGCTGTCAATTTATTTTACTTCTTCTACCAAAGAAAAGCCAGTTTCCTTAATTCACGGGTACTGATCAACTCGTTTGATTTGTTTTTCCTTTGCCGCACTTTTTAGTTTAATTTTCATCAGTAGCTTGTCTTTATTTGCCTGGACTGAACATTCTTCTTTCTTTACCCCTGTTCATTGCAAACAGCCACGAGGCAAATGTAGTCTCTCACAGCCTGGACCCTCTGTCAACAGTCCACATAGCAGGTACCTTATTCTCCTGGTTTCCACACTGCTCTAGAACTCCAAGAGGATGATGAAAATGGTCCATGATTGCGGTAGGCCTATCTTGGGTCTGCCTCGGGGTAGTTGAGAAATTACTCATTTCGTGCTCACCGTTTCCTAATAAATTGGAAGAGACTCTTTGAAGTGGAAAGTACAAGTAAATCTCAGAGCTTAAAATATTTGGACCCCTCCAAACTTTTGTTTAATGGTACATAGACCATTTGGTACTTAGGATCAAACGCTATTCTGTGTGCACACAGGATTCAATACAACTGATGGCATAGTCGCTATTTGAGTCATGGCAGACTTTTATCATCCTCTTTACTTCTAGATTTTACAATAAGACAGGTAATCAATCAGTGAATTATTTTACCATTCCCAGAACCCACAAATCTGAATAAAATATACTAACATCCCCAGCTTTTTATTTTATTTTCATGTTTTATCCAGATCGTGGGTTTGGGATTCTCAAAATGGCAAGTCCTAATTTGGTATTATTTAAAATTGATAAGCACCTTCACTCTTCTGCTTGCCCTGAAATTCCTCTTCAGCCAGCACACTCAGTCAGTCACCTTCCTAACACCTGACAAGCTCTTTCACTGTGGAATGAGAGCGGCCAGTGCCCCTCCCTGGCACATCCAGAGAGCCTCCTCGCCACTGCCACTCTGTGCTGCTCGCCTGGCTTCCGACGGTCCCTCGTTTCTGTAGTTAGCGGTGCTTCGCCTTCATTGTTGGTGTGCTGTCTGTGCTTCCCTGCCCCTCCACTAATCAGATCCTGTGTCCCCCAGACAACTCTCTAAAAATGAACAGACTGTCCTTGGAGCCGATTTTTCATACCAATCCCAAGTAGCTCACTGTTGAAGCAGTCTGCCCCTCCCAGAGCTTATCACCACAGAATTGGAATCTAGTTCCGGGAAGGAGGGTGGGGGCGAGGAAGTATAGAACCAACTATAAACTGCCCCTGAGTAATAGACTTTTCCAGCTATGGGCTAAAGGGACTGGCTGTTTCCTTTGGTCATTCCCAATCAGCTGAAGTAATGTAGAATGTATTTTGATGTACTTTCTGGTTTTAAACATCCCGTTAGTATGTTTTTTGTTTTTTGTTTTTTTCTTTCCCTTTGATTTGGTTTGAAGACAATTTTGTGGGGTTTTTTTTGTTTTTTGTTTTTTGTTTTTTTTGGTCCATAACAAAATATCAATAATGAAATATGAATGAAAAAAAACTCACAGGGAGTTTTGAAGATAAGATGGACTTCTACAGGTGCTCTGATGTTTTCTTGGCCCTTGTAAGAAAAAAACAATTGTACTATAGACAAATCATTGTCTCATATGGTTCATCTTCTCCCCACAAATTACCGATGTCCCATGAGCTGACATGGGGAATATCCCTACTATATTCCTTTTAGGATAACCAGAGATCAATTCTTTGGTTGGCATAAATGATGGCAATGAGAAGAGGCAAAGCTCTTATGTTATTATGTCATGCCAGTAACAAACACCCTCGACTTCCCAAATATTGCATTGATCTGCTCTCTTAACTCTTCCAGACAGCCACTCGGGTTTTCTGAGAATGTCAAAGACATTGTTTCTTAGGGCAGCAAGTGCTTCGACATGTCTCCTAACAGGGCTTTGCGGCTGGGAAAGCCACATTCTCACTCCGACATTCACAAGGCGCCTTTCAGCTCTGCTCTGCACTGTTTATTAACATCTTTCTGAGCACACAGAACAATGTTCACTTTGCTATTTAGAGGGCCTGGAATCCAAACGATCTTTGCCTGAATGGCAGACTTCATCAAACACCTTGGCAGACGGGTTGTGGTTGAACATTCTTGGGCTTCTTGGTTCCTTGGCATCTGTGTTTGGGGTGCACCCAACCCTGACAATGAGATGCAGAGTCTTCTGGGAAAGAATTAACTTCACTCACAACCCAGGCTGTCACGGTGTTCCTTCACACTGAGACTTGAGAGGAACTTGTGTTTGATCTTGCACTGGTCCAGCAAATTTGAAAGGTTATTGCAGAAACACAAACAGTTTAGAATGTTGACCCCCGTGATCTGCAATGGGAAAATATTAGACACGTATTCATTCTGAAAGAGGAAAGAAGCCGAATTCGAAGAAACTGGGTTTTAGTTGAAAGGAGGGATTTGTATATTCTTTTTGTTAAAGTCAGATATTAATAATATCAGTTGCTTGCTTACTATATATGTTTCAGTTTGATTTTATGGTCATTGTTCTAGGTCTTCTTACATAATATTCAACGCCTACATATGAATTGATGCCACTCTGTTTGGGACCTAGGCCTATGAAATCAATATAATATGGTCCCTGCCATTAAAAAACTTAGAATGTGTCAGAATCTAGAGATTCCCTAAATCAATTACAAGAAGCTCCCCAACATTCCTTAAAATTATAAACATTTGAAAAGTGTCTGTGCATACATTCATAAAACTTCATACTCTTTGAGATTAAATATATTTAAGAAGTACACTTTTCGAAGCAAAGTTTTTGATGGTCCGTCTGGTACGTTTTTTCTATCTTTGACTTAAAATTCTCTAACCTGATCATCAATAACTCTTCAAAACTGTAGATTAGTTGAAGTTGACCAATGGGAAGATTTTACTCTAATTTCCAGCAAGGCAAAGGAATAACCGTCCTGTAGTCTGGAGAGAGTGAATCAATGACTTCATTCCAAAGCTCAGACTTGTGAAATGCAGAATTTCCCGAGGCACCTTTAGTCTCTGGCACCTTCTACACAGAGAACCAAGATGGAATGAGAAGTGGCAAATGACTGGCTGAAACATTGAAAGGCAGTGGGGAGAAACAACACCTCATTTTGAAATGTGTTCACGGTAGCCAAATGTAGTTAGGCAAGGGCAGTGGGTTCTTTGCATATACAGCACAACTTCATGAGATACTATTCATGAGATACTATTCAGTTTCTCTTGAATTTGTTTTTCAAGTCTTTTTCCTCTAGACTCCACCCTGGGGATCTGTTTATTCAAAGTATCCATAGACCCTCAGCCTAAAGCAGTCTTGCCTCTAGGACAGGCCAGCCTAGGGCTGAGGACAGCAGTAGGATAAGGCTCCAATGTGTTTCTTTTATAATATTTGAGGTCCGTGTGCCCAGTGTTTCTGGAGAACTAGGCAGGCACATTGGAAAATGTATCACATCTTCGAAAGCACTGTTGCTAAATCAAGAAGAGCTCCCTGGGAGAAAAAGCTAAATCAAGCCAACCCCTTAAGGCATGAGTCAGCACACCCTTACTTTAGTAATTCAGATAATAAGAAGTAGTTGACATTTATGCTAACCATTTAACACTCACAACATCTCCATGACATGGCTATATCCTCCATTTTACAGACATGGACACTGGGGATTAGCAATATGAGATTTGGATTTGAACCCAGGCCCTGCTGAACCTGGATGGATCCTAGATCGCTAACCACTGTGCTCTTGCAAAGGGCTGTTGGTGGATGGAATGCTTTAAACAGTAGTTCCAGGGCTTGATACCACAGGCTGCCTGAGGTAGCTTAGGACCAGCCAAGATGTTCATTTCAGAATGAGAGGAAACCGAAATCCCAATCTGATTCTGGAAATTTGTCCTCTGAACCACATATCCAGCAAGCAAAGACCACTCACACAAGACTTGGCAACAAGGTCATAGATGATCTAGATATTCCCTCCTGATAAATTCCTGTCACTTTACTGCCAGGGATAGCTAACAAGTAACAAAATGAATTGCACCTTTCTTTTCATTTGTGTTTGAATGATGTATGCAAAGAATTAACCCATTTTATTTTCCTTCATTTTGTAAAATTTTTGCGGTGAGTCGTGCTCTCTGTGCACACAATTCAGGCTGCTCGCGTCTCGGTCAAACTTTGTTTCGTGTGGTGCGTTGTTCTGTTCTGCTCCCTCCACTACTATCCTGCTTTTTACACAATAATATGTATTTTGGGAAAGAGATGAAACAACTCCTGGGGCAGTTATTTACCCAGAAATTTGGATGAGTAAGAGGAGTGAGAAAAGCAATAAAATTATTATTTACTTATGAGAATAAGCCCATTTTCGTTAGGCAGAATTATCTGAAATATCTCCATTGATTAAATTCCTTGAATACATTCATACATTTAATTTTTCCTTTATAAAAACAATCTCGATTGGCATCTATTTATGTAATGAAGCCATTGGCATGCGATGAGTGACTAGTCAGTTATCTTTGTTCTTTCCCTTGTCCAGTTTCCCAAGACTTGAAACTGAGGTGATTTTAGGTCAATAGATAAATATTAAAAGTGCCCCTTTACCCTGGTATTATTAACCTGTTGTCATTAGAAGCTCTAAAACTTCGGGCATGTTGAGTCCCTGGTTACTTATCCCATGGGGCTGGCGTTTTTCTCAGTAGATAAACTGGGAGTTTCCAAGAGCAGTCAACTGCATGGCAGCTCACTGAGCACTTTGTGTTCCCTTTGTCCCTATTTCAGCCCATTACTTCTCCTTAGGTAGGCATTCTTCAATTTTAGAAGGCATGTGCTAATTAAATTTTAATAAAAAATGCTCTGATGCTGTTAAATGTGCCATGTCCTTCAACAGACTCTATAACATATGAGCCCATATTCCAAAGATGATGACTTTTCCCGTTGTCCTCAGAAGTGGACTAGCCAAGGGGTCCCCTTTATTTTGATCTTGATCTTTGGCTTAATTGCTCAAAGAAGCTAATGATTGACAAGCTATTCAGTGCTGTCAGTCAGATTGGATTATCAATTATATGCATAAATCTACCCATCACTAATATCCTTTAATGTTTCCCAAAGAAAAGAAGTCAGAGTAGTAAGGAAACATGGAGCTCTATTTCTTCTGTTACCCAGAGATAGATGGTGCGTGTTGTTTGCCAGGGCATATTGTAAGGGAAAGAGAAAGAGATTTGGAAGGAAAATTCCATCTAGGATTCTTGGGCAACTAGCTCATCTTTTTTGAGACACTTTTTTAAGACAAACCATTGAATTCATAAACTGTCAAAGCCAAAATGGTTTTGAGAGATTAATGTATGCTTCTTCTTTGTAAATGAGAAACCTGAAGGCCAGACCAGAGAGACTAGATCACTGGCCCAAGATTGTGCAGCTGTCTCAAAACAAAATGCCCTGTTGTCCATGTACCGTACTTGATGATTTGTGTAACATCATGAAGCCTTGAGATTAGGGGCATTTATTTTTGACGTGAGGAAGCCACTCACTTCCAAAGTTTTTAGTATACAAATATTGTCTTTTCTTCTACATGTGAGAAACCTGTGACATAATATGACCTGGGTAATCTTCATTCATGTCACCAAACAAACAAACAAACGTTGCAGAGAGTGTACTTGGCAGGCACTTTGGAACCAAGCGCCCGCTAGATCTTTTCCTGTAATTGCAAGATTTGAGGCAAGTCATTTACCCTCTCTATAGATTCCAAATTCTGGGAGTCAAAATCTCAAGGTTAAAATCTTAATTCTACCACTTGCAAACTGTATAACCTCGAGCTTTCTCTCAACATCAATAGTTCATAAATAGATAACTCAAGGAGTTCCTATTTTACCCTCCCTTCCATTAATAAGTATGTGACATGCTTCTTTTATGCTCTGCTGTATTTCACAAAATAGACAACTTTTCCTATTCAGCTCATTAGGAGTAATTTGTAGGTCAGCATGAGGGCAGTATCAGTTTGACCACTAGATGGAGATTGAACTCTTGTGACCTCTCAGTTGGTAGACTATTCACACTAATTACTAGAAGACATGAAATGTATAGAACATGGACCTTACAAGTTGGAAGACCATCTAGTCTAATCAGAAAGGGTTGAGGAAGACATTGGCACTTAACAGGTAAAGTGAGTTGTTGAAGGTTACACAGCCATTAGTTGTAGCCTTCAGAAAAGAAACGTAGTCCCAATTTAGGCCAGTAATTTGTTTTTTCATTACACTACAAGAACTGTGTTAGAAACACAGTGTGCGTGGTACATAGATGCTTTAGGTTTCCAGAGGACCAGTCTGTTTGTCTCCCATATTTCTTCGATGGTTTGAATAGTCCAGCTGAAAACTTAGTGTTTTCTTATGAGAAAAACATAGAGTAACCAATACAGTTTTCACACTTTCATATTTATCTAATGGCCTCACATTCAACACCCTTATGCCTAGTGATAATACTACCTATAGGGAATTTGTACAAAGTGTGGGGAAATGTGTCTCATTGGTACACCTATCCTTTCTGCTCCTGCGATATTGTGTGTATGTGGGTGTGTGTGTGTACAAAACGCCTCTTGTAAGTAACATTTCTTCATCATTTCCACTAGTAACCAAACAAAACGTTAAAAGATGCTCACAAATAGAAAACGGTGGCACCCCACCTAGAACCGACTTCTATATTCAATATTTCACAAGTTGTCTTATGAAATCTGGAATTCACGCTTAATCTCTAATGTACAATTTAGTAAATAGGAAGATAAACATAGATAGGAAAAGTTGGAACTTTGAGTAGAAGGAGCCTACAAGATGACAGTCTGTCCTCCTCATAAAAATTATGTCCATATCCCAAAGTCACAGCACTAATGAAAGATAGGATCAGCCTAGAAATTGTGTCATTCAACACCGGTGTTCTGTACACTAACCCCACTGCCTGCCTTATTCATACAGCTTCGGAACCCACTAACGTCAGGGAGGGCCAGGTGCTGATCCAGTGCAAGATGAAACCAGGATGTACTCTAAGGTCAATTAAAGTTTATGGGTCTGTGCAAAAGGACTGGGGTTGTCCTTATCCTTGCCGCATGGATTGTGGCACATCCAGGATGACTACATTGGATACTTCATATGATTCTGACAGCAACGAATTTGGCCTAATGGTATTGCTGGTAGCCTTAAACCAAAAATGTACTTCATCAAACAGTCATGTCTTAATTATCCTTGACCGACTTAATTCATGCTGGTAGAATGTGTGTAGAGCAATTATCTTTGTTGGCGAAAAATATTTTACCAAATGAAGGGGTAGAATTTGAACCCGATTGGTTACCTTTAGTTGACCGACTAAATGTTAATTTTTTAACAGAACAGTTTGTAGGCAATTCTTCATTTGGTGGTGGGGAGAGGACCTGGGCCCACTGTGGAGGGCTGGCAGCTAATCGCCAGGTCTGGTTGTGTTTGGCATGGGCCTTTAGCTTCCAGGAAGGTGAGGGAGGTAAGAGCAGCATCCTTCCAACATTCGAGATATTTGAGTTATGTCCATTGTTCTCTCAGGTCCATAAAAGGTGGCTCCGATTCCTCCCTTTCTGAGCCTCAGCCCGCTCAGTCCAGCCGAGGTTTCCTGTTCAGAGTGCTCCGAGCGGCTCTTCCCCTCCAGCTTCTCCTGCTGCTCCTCATCGGGCTTGCCTGCCTTGTACCAATGTCGGAGGAAGACTACAGCTGTGCCCTTTCCAACAATTTCGCCCGGTCATTCCACCCCATGCTCAGATACACAAATGGCCCTCCTCCCCTCTGAACCAAGCGGATGCTATCTGCAGCAGTGCTGGCAGCATAAAGGAGGATTTGGCCAAAAGCAAACCCAAAGTAGCAGAAAAGAGGACCTGCATCTTGGCGAATGCCATCAGTGTGGCAGCTTTAGCTCTCCAGATCCCGTGTGTGTGTGTGTTGTGGTTTCAGAGATGGGTGATAAACAATGACAGGAGGAGAACAAACAGAAGACAGAAGGTTTGGGAGAAATATTGTTTGAAACGCTGAGCCTCAGTACTAAAGAGATGAAGGACCTCCAATGTTCCCCAGATGAGGGAATTCTGGGCCTCTGGCCCATCCTGTGCACGCCCAGGGACTGCAGCACGCCGTCTGGGCAGAGTTCCCACGGTGCCGCCCCATCCATTCATAAATGACACTCCCAGGCGCCATGATAGTGTCAAACAATCTTCCAGCCAACCAGTGCTGAAGAGATTTTAGAACCTTGTAACATACAGTTTTTAAGAGCTATATAACAGCTTCCTTTTTACCTGGTTTTCCTTTTGGGCATGATGGTTTAACTTTTGCTTTAGAAGCATAAGCTGTAAATCTAAAAGGCACTTTTTTAATAAGTATAACAAAAAACTGGATGTAATAAATAAGATCACGGAAGGCTTTATGTGAAAAAATAAGTCGAATGTTATAGTAAAAAAAAAGATATTTATGTATGTACAGTTTGCTAAAGCCAAGTTTTGTTTGTATTGATTTCTTTGCATTTATTATAGATACTATAAAATATTTTGTCTGTGCTTTTTTTTTTCCTCCGCTAAAGAAATGACTGTTAAGTCATTTCTATTAAGTCATTTCTACCTCTATTCATCTCTGTTAAGCAGGTACTCATCAGAATGCAATCTAAATTATCTTTTTTGCTGAATGAATGAAATCAAAACATAAGCATATATTAAAGAAAGAGCGATTAGAAGTAGTGTATATTTAGAATTCTAGAGAATTCTAGAGAATTCTGGATGACTTCTCTCTTTCTCTCCCCCTTCCACAGCCAATCATATCTCCTCAATTCTCGTTTCCCAGCATCTTTCATACTCTTCTTTCTTTCCTGTTCCCTCTGCACGACTAGAAGAACATCCTGTGATCTCCTGGCCGAGACCCCTCCTCCATTTCATCCCAAGGATGCACAACAGTCATGTGAATTTTCTTAAAGCAGTCTCTTGTTCAGCTCCCTTCTTTGCTCCAAAACCTTCTATTGTTTTCCATTGTCTTCCAGAAGAAACACGACTTTAATCTATCATTCAAGTCTACATCTAATAAGAGATGATTCTTCCCCTCAGATCTTGCCAGCCAGTGGCCTTCATAGAATTGTTTGGTGCACATGGCATTTTAATCCATGATTTAATCATTGGAAGGGGGAGGATTTACGTAAAATCCAGGTTTCGGGCTTCTCTTGAAAATGGAAAGCTCTGGTATCCTGGGCCCTGACTGAAGATAATTTCTGGAGTGTGATGTGGCTGCTGTCTTTGGACTGGAGGAAGAGACAGCTTTTATATTTGCGCTTATAACCTAATAACCTCTCTCACCGCCTGTACCACCCTGACTCCTGTAGGTCTTTAAGTTACAAGTCCTCTAAATTGAGAATTTAAGCCAAATGGGTGCTCACAGTTACCAGAAAATGCCTTCCATAGTTTCCATGGTGTCGCAGCCTGAGCACCTTCTCAGCTAGGGGTCCTGAGGCTTTCCAGTCCCTGGGTTCACTGGGGACCTTCTGATTTAATCTCTGTGGGGTATGACCTGGGAACTTGCACTTGAAACAGACGTCTAAAGTGATTTTAGATCTGCTTACTGCTGAAAAGCTCTACCATGTACCTGCTCAGCTCCATCTTTTCATTCTTACCACTCTTAGCTCCATCTTTTCGTTCTTACCACTCCTCTCCTCCCTCACAAGACTCCGCTCTCGAGCTGCCTCCTCTCCAAAGACTTTCCTGATCGCTGTTGGGCTGCATTTAAGCCTTCCTTCCAGTGAACTTCCCTCCTGTGGCATTGCTGTCAGACTCGTTTTGCTTTATACCATCAGGTGATTCTTCTCCTGTTTCCCCTGGAATCCCACTCCAGGAACAGATTGCAGTTGTGTTCTTTTCTAAAGAACACAAACCCGTAAATCACAGGTTTCTTATTATCATGCTCCCGGAAAGGCTGTGAGCAGTGATGGAGATTGGAGTTGGAGGGTGGCCTGCGCCCTCATCCGAGATGGGTCAGCCTTCAAGCCTCGCTCTTCCCTCGCTTCGCTGTCGCCCCTGCTTCAAGTACCCGGAAATCACAGTCTTGCTTCTAGAGCAATCCAGCCGTTCAGGAGACACATGTTGCCAGTGTCAGGAAAATCACTCGATGAGACTTTAGTCACAGAAAATGTTGGCACAAAGAGACGTTAGGGCCATTTCTTCTCCACATTGCAATGAACTGAGTTACTAGGTATCTGCCATCACTGAAGAATCCAATGTTAAATGAGTGACTGAGAAAAAAATTGGTTTGGTGTGAGAAAAATCGTAGCATATAATCCCATTTGTGCCTTTCTAAAAAAAATTCACAAAACACCCAACAGGATGTATGATATACATTTCTATTAAGTCTTCGAGGACTTAAAAAAGTCCTCACTGAGTATAGGCATTGAAGCCATGAGATGATTTCTTTCCCCAGATAATATGACCAGTCTAGCAAAGACCTAGACAGCCACAGATGAAACTAAGATTTCTGCCCAAAGACCTCACAATCTCATATGCCTAGTGAGGGAGGGGACACAGGGTCATATTAGGAGCATCCTCACC
>NW_011888859.1:1619199-1643984 GCF_000151845.1 Pteropus vampyrus | reverse complement strand
TCAATCTAGAGCTGTAAATTCCAAGTTATGGAAATCATTCCCAAATTATTAATGACCAAGTCTATACATTAAAATCTTTCAGGGAACTTTTTAAAAAAGTAGAGCCCAGTCCTCACGCCAAACCAAATAAATTATAGTCTCTGGAGATCAGCATTTGTTTGAAGTTATTTGGATGATTCTCATGTGCAGACAAGTTCAGAGGGCTGAACTAGATGTTAGCAGTTTTCTAAAATAATGCTCATTTGAGGGCAGTAGTAGCCCTTTGTTTATAAAATGTGCATTTCTATTACCAGTTCATATTTATTTTTTATATTGTTCTACTTGTATTACCTCTGTGTGAAGTCTATTTTATTCTCTATTTTTTGTTTTTTTTCTTTTGATACTATTTCCAAGGAACTCTATGTATATTAGAAAAATAAACCCTGTATATAATTTGTTTTAACTTTACAGAGTTCCTTTAGTTACATAGAATGTTTTAATTTATATGTCATTAGATCTGATAGGTCTCTTTCCTTTGTAGATTCTGGATAGTCCATTAAAAAGGCCTTTTCTACTCCAAGACGATGTAAATATTTGCCTGTATTTTCTTCTAGTCGACCTGTAATCAATCAGGACCCATTTTGTAGGTGATGTAAAGTAAAGAACTTCTTCGTCATTTTCCAAAAAGATAACTGTCCCCATGCCTGTTAGGAATAAGACAGGGATATCTCCTTTTATCATTAGTGCTCAGCAACTTACATGTCAGTCAGCAGGAGCCTTGTTGAATAAAATATAGTATATACATGGTATTTACTATAATGCAACAATTTTTAAAACCAAGATTAATTTGTGTACTGGGGAGATGTCTACCATATATTCTTAATTTAAAAAAAAATAGAGAGAGTAGTTTTTATAAACTAAAAAAAAATAGAGAGTGGATTTTATATTTTTAAAGAGTTGTAAAACAATATGCTCTCATTTTCATAAGAAAGAAACATTAATTGTATAAGACGAGGAAAAGTTGAGAGAGATCTGTGAAATTCAAGGCTAACATTGTAAATAGAATCGTGACGGGAAGAAACTATTTTAAACACTTATTTAAATTGGGACAAGGAGTATGATTTGTTTTTAAGATCCAAATTGCTGCAATAATAATGATAATTTTAAAAGACAAAGAAAAGGGTATTTCTTAATGAGACTATTTTGCTTTTTAGTTAAAAAAATTTCTTTTGATTTGCTTTTTAATTTAAAAAAAAAAAAATCTTGATATGCCCAAAACAAACGGTGACGGGCTGTTTATTAAAAGTAGCAGAATCCTAGTGGCTGACTCCACCCTAGGTGGCCATCCTGAATTTATTGTTGGTTCCAGGGCATAAGAGCATAGGCGGTGCGAGCCCCAATTTCCGATAAGAAGGCTCCCTCCCTGATAGGGAACTTGCTGAATCCTGGGAGAAGAACTTTCTTGGGAAAGACGTCCTCCGAATGAGACTCATTTATTCAAGGAAAACCTCAACTTCGATACCACCGCCATCCTCCAAAAGTCACCCTGCCTGCAGGTGGGATCAGCCCATTAGCCTGACCACCGGAAGTGATGGGGGCGGGGCACCAACAGCCACTCTGAAGTCACGGGCAGCTTCTACTAGTAGAGCCTTTCCTCTTTAGTATAGGACCCATAGATTTACTCCGTTTTGCTTTTTCCTTGAAATCTGCTCCTACTCAACAACCTCCCTCGAGATTCTTCCCTGTTGCTTTGACGTGGGATTCAGTCCCTCCCCTCCCCCACCTCCCGCAGAGTCTGCTGATCAGAATGAGAAACTGGTAGAGAAAAAGGGATCTGGATGTTTCTAAAGTCTTTGTTATTAGAGATGTCCTACTTATAGCAGAGACTCCTGAGCCAAAACGTCTGAGCTCAAGCAATGATGCAACCTGTCTGTTCCTTAGTTTTCTCCTCTGTAAAATGGAATAATATCAGTGCCTACTGCCTGGGGTTGTTATGGAGAGTAAATACATCGATGTGTGTGTGTGCTGTACGATGCAAGGCAAGTCCTGAGGGACGATTATACTAACCATTTCATTGTCATTTTCTCTAGTTTCAGATTGATTTCAGAAATGGCAGCCAGGAAGAGCTTTCCAGATCTTCCCATGCTCAAAAAAGGAGGGGAACTTTTCTGGAAGGAGAAAGGCTCTTAGAATTTTCAAAGCCGTACTGCCTGCTTTGGAATCAGCCAGAAGGCACAGAGGTGCGTCTCCCAGGTGTGAGCATTTCCAGGCCCCGCCCCCACTGCCCTTTCCAGGCGAAGTGCCCTCAGGATGTCAGCTCCCAACTCTTGCCCTCTTCTTAGCTGGGTGGGGAGGACTGGAATTGTGGCCGGATGACGCTTGACACAGGTCACAGACTTTAGCCTGTGGCCTGTTTCTGTAGGCCCTTGACCTAAGAGTGGATTTTATATTTTTGAAGAGTTGTAAAACAAAAACAGACAAATGAAAAACATTTGCAGGCCACTTTAAGTAAGATACTCCCCAGCACTTTACAGACCAAGCTCGCTGACCCACAAGATACAGTTGCCCAGGTCAAACACCATTCGTGAGAGAGGCTTTAGGTGTGACTCTGGGCCTTTCAGACTCCCCTCCCCCGACAAGACTGCTCAAAATGACATCCCCACTGGGTCATCTCAGCACTCGACCAAGTCTCGTACATTTCAGTCTGGCTGTCATTTGGTGTTCTTCCCTGAAAACACTTCTATGGCTTCCATGAAGAATTCTTTCTTTCTTTGGTCCCTCGAGTTTCTTCGTTGTTGTTGTTGGATTTTGTTAGGGGCGGTGAGAGGCCAGGGTTTTAATGTTTGTCTTCAGAATGGAAATGGTGTCTTCTTTCATACTAGGCACAGAGGGTTCTGCAAATCCTTTGGCCTCAGAGAGTGCACGGCTCATGTCCTATTTGAAGCACCTGCCAGGCCAGCAGTCCTTGCTGTTCTCTCAGCCTCGGGTGCCGACATCAGCAAGGCCAGGGCCTGGCCACTCTGCAGAGCTGCTTTTTCAGGGCTGGGTACTGCCCTTTGGCAAAGAGAGTGTACACATGGCTTTCGAGAGTTCAGCGGGAATGAGTAGGATGGGACCGGGGTGGTGACATCGTTTGGTAGATGATAAAACCTGGTTTGTTCATGGTTTTGAGCCTTTTTTTATTGGCTTGATGAGGTTCTGGCACCATTTTCCTGGGGGTTTCATCAAGCAGTCTCTTCTCTTAGTGGCTTTTGTGGTACCCCAGGGAACACCACATCCCTGGGAGCTGCTGAGAGCTTGAGTCTCCAATATCAGAGGATGGGGACCTAGGAGGACTCACCTGTCAGCACACTTTCCTGGAAATGGGACATGGGAGATTCAAAAGGGCGAGGCTCACTTCTTCTCCTTGCCACGAGACAAACTTCTTGTTTTATTAATAAAGCAATATTATTAATTAAACAATATTATTAGTAAAATATAAAAGAGCATCTATTTTTTTCTTCCTGCCTCTGTGCAATCATAGAAAATAAATAAAAAATATCCACATTGCTTCAAGTTCTTCGATACAGGCTTTCCATTGTTTTGTTAAACCTGGGCCAAAACTTAGCAGTTTTTTCCACAGGAAGGAGCCAGGAGCCTCGTTGGGTTTTTTTCCTTTTGAGGTCCAGGTCATTCTACTTCCTGGACCCAGATTCTCATGGTCCTGGGCTAGACGCAGTTGGTACCAACATTGCCAAGTGATTAAAACAAGCTTCTCTAGCTAAACCTCCTGTCTTTCATAAACCCACTGATGCTTCTCCTTATGCATTATTATGATCTTATGTTTAGCATTCAAGAATGGATTAGATTGTAAGGATTGTTAAGAGGTGTTTTTAAATATTTAATAACAAATTCAAAGATAACGAAGAAGTCATTTGCTCTAGCTTGTAATCATTCTTAGTGACACATGTAGCACCCCCAGTTAGGCACCTCCCGCACCTGTAGCTGAGCCTCAGACACCCTTCTACACCTGGTGTGCTCGAGGGACCGGGGCAACATGCAAAGCAGCTCCCAGAGGCCGTGTCAGGATCCCTCCTGCTGACTGCTCCCTCCCCTCCTGTCCTTCCCTGTTCCCTTCTGGCTTGTGGTCTGGGGCCCTGGGTATTGACATACGCTCTCTCTGGTGGTAAATGTGGAAATACTCAGGAATATTTACAGCCTAAACGCGCTGAGCCTGGGGGGACTCAATAATTTAATCATCTGTTAAAAATGTTAACCGGCTCACAAACCTTTCATTGGCCTTTCCCACAATTATTGATTTCTCAATAAAAAGGCATCTGATGACAGTTCCAATGCTGCAGAAAGGTCTAGCGGTACGCCGAGTCTGCACAGTCACTCGGAGTGCTGTCTGTCCACGGCCTCTGGATCACTGCCCAGAGTCGACAACTTTGGAATCTCGCCCTCTGATGCTAGCTGGCTTGGCCACTGAGGTTTTCCCACCCCATTTCAAAATCATTTTTAGAAATGTTTGCCCAAACGCTTCCTTGCTCCATCCAGTCCCCCAAGCCCACTTTTATCTACCTAGGATAAAAGGTACTATTTCGTCAGTTCTATACAGATACCAAGTGTCGTGGGCCATGAGATGAGAGCTGGCCTTGTGGCTATGCGGGGGAGGGTGCTTGGCCCAAGTCACCTCTGAAACAGGCCCTGCTGCTAGTGAGGGTGCCATTGCCTCAGACTTCAAGGTCTCAGGTCATCAGCTAGAAATAGAGCTCCCGCTTACGCCAAGGAACAGAGGAAACTCACCCTCGGCTCACCTGCCACTCCTGGCAGAAGCCAGGAGCAGGAAAGATACCTGGTGTGACCTCGGAAGGCAAAAGCACTGGCACCAGGTGCCAGGGATGATAGCGGAAGAGCTTCTCAAGCTTTCCTGCCCAAGGACCACCCACTGGGAAGGGAGGAACGCATTTCTTCCTAACCTGAAAGCCATAGCATGAAGCATCCTGCCCGAAGTGCCATATTTCTTTGAAGAGTCACATTTTTACCTTAAAAGTTTATATGACTTTTTCTTGCTACTCTTAAAGTATGAAATCTTGTTTACATACAAAGTTTATCCCTTTCTTTGGGCTTTTAGTAAAATTTCATCTGTACTCTGTGACTTTAAGTAATCCCCAGGGAGCTCAAACCTCAGTTTAAGAAGTACCCATCACATTTACAGTCAGCAGGACTGAGCCAATTCATGAGATTTCCGATCCTGGGAATCTTACTTACCTGGGTTAATCCTGTCTTTATTTGTAAAGTAAGGATAACAATATATCGACCCTCATATCACAGCTGTAAGGATTACATGGAAAATTTGCATAAAGCTAGTACTTGGCATAGTGAAGCACCCGTAAATGGTACCCTTCTGTGTATGCGCATGCATTTGTTGTGACTCAGGGTTGAAAGGAAAGTCAAAGATCATGCCACTTGCTGAGAAAACCTAGTCAGCATTGTGGCTTAGAGCTCATCCAGTCTCTGCAGAGGTGCCTCCTGTTGCAGAGGATTCAGCATCCCCATACCTATACCTTCAACCAGGTATTCCGGATAATCTATAGGCAGTTCCGTACGAAAGTATGTTTCTATCTTGAATGAACATCTCACCTTGACTTAGCTCTCCTCTTTTGGTGGTAGTTGCAAATATGTCAATTTTAAGTGACCATGATTGTGAACTTAAAGCTAGCTTTTTAATGCATATAATCCAAATAATAAAGTCATGAAATTTTGCTGACCCCAAATTTGCTATATTCTTAGAGAAACAAATCTAAATATAGTAATCCTAAATTTCAATGTTCCCAAAGGCTTAAGAATACATCACATTGGAGAATGTGCTCTGGAACCAGTGTGTAAGTTGAATCTATCCGCAGTCAGTCATTCAAATCTACCCCAACAAGTAGATTTAAAAGTTCCATAGATTGCTAAACACTCTCCCAAAAGCTCACTGAACATTGGAAATAACACATGGCACACACAGACAACTCTGTTCCTTGGTATTTCAAGAAGAATGATAAGGGGTGAGAAGCTATGGCTGGGTGAGAAGATTGGTAAATCCTTGCTTCAAAAAACAACTATAAAGCTGAACAAAATTGGCAAAAACAGCCATTTCAGCACTGCAAAATAACCAAAGGCATATAACAAAATGAGAGATGTTTAGGCTTGAAAAAAATCTGTAGCATTCTTGGCCTGGGGCTGCCCTCATCCCCCAATTCCCACAATTCCATCAGCACCAGAGCAGGGCGCAGTGTAAGGATCGACAACTTTGTTGCTATGGCCATGGTCTCGAGCAGCTCACCCAATGTGGTGGATGAGCAGGGAAGGCCCAGGCTCTGCCACCCTGAGGCTGTCGCCACCCTGAGGTTCTGGCAGCTTATTCCTGGCTGAGGCTGTGTACATGCGTAGTGGAGACCAGAAAATGCCCAGGCAAAAAGTTGAATCAGACTTAAAAACAGCCTAACAATCGAATGTGCTCCTCTATCTACACCCAGGGCAATCAGCTGAGGATAGAAGCCTAGCTGGCTCCAGGTGTTGGATAATCTCTGTCCAGTCATTGGATGACTACAAAGCTATGCAGACACAAGTGCAGGTCCTAGTCAGGCTTAAAAACCAAAACAAGAATAATTTAATGTTCTAGAAGAAACATCAGAGTCCAATTGCTGTAGGAGAGAAGATTTTCATATATTTAACCCAGATGAGTTACAAAACAAAGAAACAACAGAACACAGCACAAACAGCAACTACCATGGAGGATCTGAATCCAGAGTTGTTGTAATATAGTGTCTAAAACATTCCATTTTCAATAAAAAATTAGATATGTGAAGAAATAGGAAAATGTGACCTATACTTAGGAATGAAAGAAGTCTAGAAAAGCTGTTTATGTGTCTCCCCAGATGTTGGTTTTAACTGACAAAGACTGCAAGCAGCTACTATAAATATGTTAAGATAGCTTTAAAAAAATAACGTTTAAAGAATTAGTATGACAAAGAATCAACCTATAGGGATTCTCAAGGAGAGATAGAAATTATAAGGGGCAAAAGAACTAAATTTTTATGTTAGAGCTGAAATAGACAATAACCGAAATGAAAAATTCACTGGAAGAGTTCAACCTCAGATTCAAGATGGCAGATGAAAAAGGGTCAGTTCCTTTGAAGACAGATGAACAGTAATCACCTAATCTGAAGAACAGAGAGGAAAAAAATGATTAAAGAAAAAAGAACAGAGCCTAGAAAACTTGTGAGACAACATCAGATGTACCAACATGTAGATAATGAGAGTAACAGAGGAGAGGGGAGAGATAAAGGGGGAGAAAAATTATTTGAAAAATAATGACCGAAAACTTCCTGAACTTGATGAAAAACATCAATCCACACATCTAAGAAGCTCGGTGAATCCCAAATAGCCTACATACAAAAAGATCTACACCTAAATACTTCATAGTCATGTGGTTCAAAAACAAAAACAGACAAAGAGAAAAATCTCGAAAACAAGGAAAGGGGACTCATCAGATACAGGTGAACATCAAAAGGATTGAAGTAATGGAAGCCAGAGGCAGTGGGCTGATACATTTCAAGGGCTGAAAACAAACAAATAAACAATACTGTCAACCAAGAACTCTACATCAATTCTTCAAAAATGAAGGTGAAATAAATACATCGCCAGATAAAAACGACAGAGGATTCATTGCTAGTAGACTTGCCCTATAAGAAAAACTAAAGGAATTCCTCTGGGCTGAAAGAAAATGATACCAGATAGTAACTCAAATTCACAGGAAGAACTAAAAAGTGGTAAATACGTAAATTAATATTTTAAAAGTAGATATTTTCCTCATTTTTTTGTCTAACTTCCTTAAAGAATACAAAGTTGCATAAGCCAGTAAATATAACGTTTTATTGTTGAGATTATAATATATATAGATGTAATATACATGACAATACTATTACGAAGGAGAGAGAGAATGGAGCTATTTTGGAGCAAAGATTTTAATTTTATTTTTATTTATTTTATTTTTATTTGATCAGATTTAACTTACTATTAGTCTGAAATAGACTGTGGTAGGTTATGGTGCACAGTGTAAGATCAACCACTAAGAAAAGAATTTCGAAATGAGAAAAAAATAAACAGAAAAATTAAAATAATATTCTAAAATTACTAGATTAAAAAAAAAAAAAAGAGGGGCCAGTGAGGAGGAGAAGAAAAATGAAAAAACACAGAAGATGTACAAAACAATAACAAGATGCAAGATATAAATCTAAACCTATAAATGATTCCATTAAATGTAAATGCTCACTTAGGGAGACAGTTGCAGTACTGATGGCTAATACGTATAGAGAGCTTTCTATGCTCCATCCTCTACGAAGCGCTTCAGATGTTTATCTTTCTTAATCCTCACAATAGCCCTATAAGGTGAGTTTTGTTCTTATTTCCATTTAGACATGAAGAAACCAAGGAAAATCGGGATCGAAGAACTGCCCGGGGAAATGAAAATTTCCTGGAATCAAAATGACTCAAACAACGTGAAAAACCTAAACTCATCCTAAAAAAAGATGTGAGTGCAGACGTGGAGAGGACTCGGGCAGGGGAGAAGCAGGGCAGCCACTGTCCGTATGTGCTGTCCATGAATTAATCCAGATAGTCTTCACAGCAATCCTTCCAGGCAGGTGGCACTATTAGCTCTCTTTACAGGTAAAGAAGATGAGGTACAGGCAAATTACCTTGCCCAAGGTCACACAATAAATGGCAGAATGAGGATATGAACTGAGTAGTCTTACTGCAGCTCCTGTGTGCACATTATGTTGACTAAATAAATCACATTAGTTTTTTTCCTCTGATTCATCGGTCAACTCACAGAGGAAATGGGTGAAAGGGAAGGTGCAGGTAGCTCTGCAAAGGGAACAGAGTCTTGAAACTGAAACCTGGGGGTGGGGGGCATGGGTCATTCCTGCTTTACCTGCGATGGGGGAATTATATAAGCTTCAGGTCACTCATTCATGCATTCACTCACTCATTCATAAATAATTACTCTCAAGCTTCTTTCTTCTCCTTCACAGGGAAGGGTTTGGGGTTAGGCACTAGAAAACAGCTACCATTTTAGTGAGCACCTCATAAAATCCTCACTCCACCCTACGAATGGGGTGTTACTATCGCCACTTCATTGATGAGGGCGTGGAAACTCTATCATAAAATTTGTACGTGGAAGAGGTAAGAAGTAGGGCCAGGTCTGCCTGACTCCAGGGTCCACATACTTTGTCCTGTGCCAGGTGGGTGGATGTAGACAGGGATCCTGGCATCAGACCGATTATCAGGATTCACTGTGTTCTTCTGATGCACTTTATCATCTTGATCTCAGGCGGTCAGTGGTGAAGCATTAGCAAGAGGCAGAGCTTACAAAAAACAAACCTGTTGTCTTTTGTCTAATTCTTTATTTGAACATCAAATGAGTTGAGAAAATTGTTTACAGGTGCTTGAGCATCCCACTGGATTCTTTTCAAAAGTGCAAAAGAGGTTTACAAGTGTGTTTCATTAAACAAAGCTAAGCTCAACAAAACAGAATTACATCAATAATAGTAATGCATCAGCGAAAGGGCATATTAATCCATCAAACACAAATTGGCATTTGAGCCTTTCCCCATAAAACAAGAGCTCTACACTGAAGACTATGTAGTGCACAAAAAGCATCTTTTATACATTGTGAGAGAACATAAACTGGCATCATGTCACTTATTAATTCAAGTCTCTATAACCAATGACCTCTCTGTGAATGCAAAGGGGTCCGTGTCTCAGGCACCGGCTCCTGGGGCTGTATGTTGTCTCCAGGGTACACAGCTCTGTGCAAACACACTCAAGATGGGTTTGGAACACGGCAGCATTTACACATTTTAAAAGTTCAGGCACATTTGGATGCAAAAAAAAAAAAAAAAAAGGAATAGAAATTTTTCTTGAATATCTAAAAGACAGTGCAAAAATTGAAGTGCCATAATAGAGGCAGCAGTTACTTAGAAAACAGTTGAAAATGACTTAAGAGGCCACACTCACTTTAATCCAAATGGAAAGAAAATGTCGTCGGAAACAGTGCAGTCACACTAATGAAAAGATGGGTGTCTGGGACCACAGTTAAATTCATCTGCTCCAGCTGAGAGTGAGTGAGTTTTCAGGTAGTTCGCCTAAGGAAGTGTGTAGTGTATTCGGGCTCATCCTCCCAAGATTGGCTCCAAAGAGAACCACGGTTGCCTCATAATCTACTGTAACAACTGGTTTCCAGAAGCAAGTCTGCCCGTGAATGTTAGTCATGACTACGATCCTAGTGATGGATCATCGGTATCCACAGTCCATCTCAGAGTTGGAGAGTATGAATAGGAAGGGATTTGGATCTGGTTTTATGTAGGGGTACTCTAAACCGATGGCCTACATCAGTGGCCATTTCAGTGTATAAGACTTTAAGGTAAGAACACCTTGACGTGACCACAAGTAAATCATCAGTAAGTCCCTTATTTGTTCAGCCCCCAAAAGGCATAGGATATGGCATGGTTAAGCATCCTTGCGAGGTTAATAGGGAAATCTAATCACAGACTGCACTTCCTTAGAGATTTGCAACCTCCATAGGGTCTTTTCTTTGGGTGAAGTAGCCTCTCTGATTGTTGCATGGCAGCATTAAAGAATCACTACAAGCCTCGTGCTTGGCAATGGCTGAAAGCAGCACAGACCGCTGGCTATTCCTTGGACTGTACTGTGAATGTCACTCGTTCTTCCCTGGAATTCAAGCTGCCATTTTAGAAATGGCTCAGATAGAGCTAGCTATTTGTGGTTTATAGGGCAGAAGTCGGAACCCTGGTGCATGCCCCAGATCCCAGTATCGATGTGCCTCACAGCACTTTCCAGATTCTTATGGTATTTTCCTTCTCCAAATTCCTGAACCCACGTCCCCAATCTACCTCACCACCCCCGCCCCAGGTAGATCATGTCTTCCAAACTCTGAATTGTCCCAGAGTGGGGAGAAAACACAGCACGTTCCCTACACCCAATGGCAACATCAGCTGCAAAGTGTCAGCTGTCCATTAGTGGCACTTCAAATAAGAATAAAAAAAGAGATTTCTGAAATTATTTGAGACTCCTAGGCTAACATTCCAGCCATCTGGTGTTCTCTGCCCATTTCAAATATAGTAGTGTCTTAACAGAACGCAAACACATTAGATGAATAACGTAAAACCCTCCACTGTATTATTGTTTGGATTTAGCTGGTATTATATCATCTAGAGTCCTAACATTTTTTTTGTTTGTTTTTATTTTTTTAAAAGAAAATCTAAGTATAAACATTAAAAAGAACCCACTGACCCAGTAGCTACTGTCCAAAAATATTACTACTAATATTTTGGTAAAGCAAAATTAGCTGCCCTGAATAAATTTTCCTTTTCAGGCATAATCTCTGCTACATAAGATTGTCTATCATTCAATATCCAACAATAGGCATATGGATTAGTGCTATTTTGTCTACTGTGGATATAAAAGTTGATATGAAATGTGATCTTCATTTAAATGAATAATCACCAGGCCTTAGGTATCAATGACTGCATACAAAAAAAACTGAATATTTTTTTGTTTGTTTTGCAGGTTAACCCAGTCAAATCAAATCCAGAACAGAATTACTACATTCAATTGTCTGATAAACAAGCATTGCAATTTCAAAAATATATATATATTATACTATATAAGGTGCTTCTTAAACAAAAACAACAACAAAAAATATGTTCTAAACATATTCTTAATGAAGATACATAAAATTGCCCCCAAATTTAGATTTTAGATGCACATATATGAAACATCCCCCCCTTTTATTTATTTATTTATTTATTTATTTGTTTGTTTGTTTGTTTGTTTGTTTATTTATTTATTTATTTTGGCCCTCCCTGTTTCCCAGTCTTTGGCCATCACTTACTGGGCAATTAGAAATAAGGGAAATCCTCTTTCCTGAATGGACATCCCGGGAGAAGCCCTAGAAGCTTGGCTGGGTCGTTGGCTGACACATCACCTCTCGATGGGGTTCAAATTATAGACGATGAGGTCACTGGAGGAAACCAAACTTTCTTTTTGGCTGAGAAGAGGAAACCTATAATTGCTCTAGAGAAGAAAAGGCCCTAGAGAAGGCTGCCCTGTGGCTGGAGAGAGACTTCCTTTTTTTTAGCCTATAGATCAATGGATTCCTGTGGCTCACGTCTAGTCCCGTTCTCCTGGGTTATAGAGTTGAATGAAATAAGTTCTGAGAGAAGCTCTTTTTTCTCCCCTCAAGGCCAAACCCTTATCTTTAGATGAACGACCTCTAAACAAGGTGTGTGTAGTCTGACCCGGCCCCAGGAGCCTGAGGAGGGCTTGCCCCTCTCCTTGACCTCCTCCCTGGCTCCAGAGTGAGCTCGGCCACCTGTAGGAACGCGGCTGTCCGCCACCGCTGTTTGCAGTCAGGGCCACGTGGGGAAATTAAGAGCAGAAGCGCCGCCCGGGATCCTGGGGCTGGATCCCAGGGAAGCCCCACGGTGCAGTGGGCATTCCTGCGGTGCTGCAGCTTGTGGCAGGGCCACCCTGAGCCTCACAGGTTTATCCAGTGTCTAGCCTGCTTTCCTCCTTGTTCTCTAGCACCTACACTAATCATGCACATTTACTACTGAGCCCAGTGTCCCAGGGCTCACAGTGTCACCAGGGTTCCGGCTCATTTAAACTGCTTTTGGTCATAGGCTGGACCCTCCCCAGGACTAACTAGTTCACTTTCTGTGTAAGTTACAGACCGGCAAGATCCAAGTAGAGCGCCCTCTGCTGTTAAGTGTGAGCCCACACCAGAACAGGTCCTGAAGCTAATTTACTGCATGTCCTGGGGGAAGAGGGCTTTCCCTTATAAAACGAAAACAAAAATTTATCCCTCACAGGGACACTGGTGTATGTAGAGGTGACTCAACGGGAATCAACTGGTTGTTTTCCACAGGTCCATCCATGGGAAACGAGCATTAACCAAAAGCCATGACCTGGACATAGTGCTCTCAAAAGCCAGTGGAAGAGCATTGGGTAAATCTGAAGGTGCAAGGTATTAAGCTGACAAAGTCTCGACGAGTAGGGGATCGTCCTTCCCTGTGTGCATCTTCTATTCCTATAGGGGAAATGAATAATCTGAATATTCTGCTATCACCAAGCAACAGAGCAAAAGCTTCTAGGTGTTACTTTCATAAAATGGTATATTCCTATAGGAATACAAGAGGATGCTATAATAAACCCTGATCTAGCTTTCTCCAAGTCAGCAGTTAAAGGAGCCACTTTCAATCCTTTCCTGTGGCTTATTCTTAGATTCATTTAAAAGTGCTTCCACAGAGGTGAAATCACTCTCCAGGCCTGGCTCTCAACAAGGAGCTCCAGTGCACAGTCATCTGAGCCTCAGTTCAGTCAAAAAAAGCTACAGGAATCCTCAAGCTTAGTCATGTAGCAAAGGGGGAAAGAACTGTTACAAAGAATGTAGCCCTGGAATCCCTTCGGCTGTCGCCAGAAGAAGGTACGCCACTAAGAACTAAGCAAGCAAATGAATGGCCACTCGTGTCGGAAAGCCACGGCGGTGGGTGCATGCTGGAGTGTGCGCAGGAGCAGAATTTTGCTGTCGTGATGTATATGACGTGGGTAAAACGCTGAAGAGATTCTCGGAATCTTGGGCGAGCCGGGGAGCTCTCAGATTGTGCTGGGGAAACTCTCTGCCTCCCCACTGATGTAATATGTTTGCAAGGAATGTGACGAGGTGGGGGCCGTGGCGGCCATGTGGCTCTGGTGCGTCTCCGCCATCGGGGTGTCCCCGCGGTTGGTCGAGCCGCGCAGGCGGTGGGCGTCCAGCATCTCCAGCAGCAGGTCGTAGAGGGGCACCACGTTCTTGCACTTCATGTTGTACAGATGCTCCATGCCTTTGTTACTGTGGGCGGAAGGACACAGAGAGGGCCACTTTAGACCGTCGCAAACCAGGAGGTCTGCTGAAACTCTTAGATGGTGGAAGTGGAAACTGCCAATCTTGCTTCCTGTTCAAAGAGCCATTTTAGGATTCGCTGAGCAGGTGACTTCCTACCAGTGACTCAATTGAGATCCTATTCCCTTCTATGAGTTATTACATCTCGAAAGAGAACAGATGAGAAATACAGCCAAATAGAAGGGCATTTTTTAAATGCAGCAAACAGTTTAAGAAGTTCCCTTGCTTAAAACTTTCAAGCGTCTTCCCATTTCGCTCGGAATAAAATCTAAATTTCTTTCCGCGCTCTACAAGGTCCAACGCATGTGGCTTCCGCCAGCCTTTCAGAGCTTCTCTCCCAAACGCACCCTCTTTTAGCCACGCTGGTTTTTGTGTTATCCCTTGAGGAAACTAAGATCTCTTTCCTCCCAGACTCGGGATATCGACACTCACTCTTCCCTTTGCCTGGAGTGCACTTCACTGAGATCTGCAAATGTCGCCTCCTCTGAAAGTCTTTCTGCCACCCCAACGGGCAGTGGCCTGAGCCTCTGCAGCTTCCCCACCCTCTTTTGCTTTGCTTTATTTCCCTGCCTTCACTCCTGACAACCTGAAATTTTTGTATGTATGTGTGTGTGTGTGTGTGTGTGTGTGTGTGTGTGTGTGCGCGTGCGCGCGCGTATATTTATTTATTCTTGACCACACACACACAGGAACACACGCAGTGCATGTTCTATGAGGGACAATGATTTGCCCACCCTGCAGGCCTAGACAATGCCGAGAATGTGATAAATGTCCAGAAAATAGGGAGTAAATGGACATAGGGAAATACAGGCACATGACATTTCTTTTACCACTCTCTGCCCTCCGCCATCCCCAATTCTGCTCTGTCCCCACCACACTACCAGGGAAAAAAATAAATAAAATAAAATAACTGTTATCTAGATTGAAAAATATTTAAAAAGTAGCATGAGTAGGCAGGACCAAGAGAATGTCCTAGAATATAACCGCATTTTTAGTAGGGGAAAAGTCAGCACAAGTCGGAGCCCTGCCATGAAAACAGAGCATCAAAACTATTACAACACGACAACCTGTATTACATTTTTTTAAGTGGTAATTGGTTTTGGGGGGGTTTTATTTTAATTTAAAATAGTGGTAAAGTGAAATGTCCCCCGGTTCTGACACTGTCTTGCTCGTGCACCCTCGTGAATCACAATTACGGTCAGATGAAATCTTGTGTTAAATTCTTTGAGCAACAACATATGGCTGGGGTAAACTTAAAACAGACTGCTTGTGATTTAGACGGGCCATAATGAGGCACCCAAATATTCTGTGTGTGTGTGTGTGTGCATGTGTGTGTGCGTGTGTGTGTGCGTGTGTGTGTGTGAGAGAAAGAGAGAGAGAGAGAGAGAAGAGAGAAGGAGGGAGGGAGAGAGAATGCTCAAAGCTTTCAACGGAATAGCAATTTGCTCCAGTTTTTCACACAATTCAAACAGAAATTCTAGAGAGTTCTCTCTCTGCTGCACTTCTCCACCATACATTTCCGATAAAACCAGCAAGACCTATAAATTTAGGGCAAATATATTCGGTATTAACTAATTAGGGTTGCTAATACTAAAGAGCAGTTAATAGATTTGAAAATTCAGTAATTCCCACCAACAAATAAAAATCCTCATCTTCAATATATGGTTTCTGTGACAGCTTTGAAATTCCTAGCTCGATACAGTTCTTCAAAGAGAAGATCACTCTCTTAGCCAGGAAGTTTGGTAGAGGATTATGTTGTTTGGATACAGTCCCCACTGTCCTCTTTGTAATGATCATCACAAGATACAGATGGGAAAAGATTGGAAATGTGTGCTCCAAATGCAGTCACCAACTCCACCTGGCCAAGGTGAGCCCTTTGTCTGTGACACTGGGGATTCTTGGGGAATCCCTGAGAACAGAGACTACTCACTTTCTCCCAAACTTTGCCAAATGGAAGTCATCACTTGGGAATTTCAAATTCATAGGGTAGGGGAAATACTCAAGGAATTTGTTCATTCATTCATTCCCTCATATAATGCCGTGAGCATATATGACATTAAGACTTCATGTAGGGCACTATGAGGGATACAGAGAACAAAAAGTACATTTATTTTCTCAAGAAGCTAACAATGTAAAGGTTGTCTCCAGAAAGGGTAGCACTTGGGACTTTAATGGGACAAACTTCTTGCCATGTGACCCATAGTCTCAAAAGCCCCTTCAAAATTAATCCAACCCTTTTCAGACACTTGGCCCTTCCCTCATAACAACTAGGAAAAGGAATCTCTTTTTCATTCCTAGGGTCCTTGTGTAAGCCCAAGGTCACACTTATTTCTGTAGTGTCAACACTTCACCTCATTTTTGAAACCTTCATGGAGTAAAAAAATCTACCACTTTCTTCATCTCTTCCCTGCAGGCTGAGTTCTTTTTATGGGAAGAAAATCCACTAAGCCTGTGGCCAGATACCCTACACGTCTGGGTTTAGATCTGTAAAACCTATTTAGAATAGAAATGTGGCCACTTTCACCTTTTGTCACAGAAAGGCTCTATTTCCTCTGCTAATGTCCTTCCTTAGCTCTTACAGAAAATATTTATTGAGTAGTTACTATGTGCCAAGCCCTGGGCTAGGTCATATTGGGTACACAGAGTACGGAAGATGGATCGTGATAGCTGCCTCGCATTGCTTACAGTCTGAGGAGGCAGGAAGATCATACAATGCCTAATAACGATTGGGAAGAACAGGTACAAGTCCAAACTAGATGTTACGGGTCAGGAGATGCTTCCTGCAAGGAGTGACATCTAAGCTATGATAGATTGGTTTACTGTTCAGGAATATTCACTCCCTGTGCCACGTGTCTATGATCTTGACTTTGAGCTCCATCATGTAACTTGCTTGGCCAATAAAATGTTAATAGATGCAACTTAACTAAAAGATTAAAATGAACTTGCCCAACCCGGCTTGCTTTCTTGTTCCTCTGCCATCGCTATGAGAAGAATATGTCCCAGCTAACCTGTAGGTACAGGAGGATAAGAGACACATGAGACAGAGTCACCTGGCCAACCTGCAGGCCTGCAGCTTGAAGCAGAGTCTCCCAGCTGTGTCCAGTCTAAATCAGCTGACTCACAGATGTGTGAGTGAGCCCAGTAGAGATAGAGCAGCTCAGCCCATGTGCCGCCTGAAGCAGACTTCTCCATGACTCATAGAACAGTTGTTTCTGGCTAGAGATCGGACTGTGAGGAAGTCCTGGAAAGTTAAGTAGGCGCTAGAGCATAAGAAGTAATATAAGCAAAATAAAGGGTCTTATACTTTTACCTAAAAGCAATGGGAAGTCATTTCAAGGTTTAAGTGAGGTTTAATATGATCAGCCAGCGGGATGATCACTCTGGCTTCACTGTGGAGAATGGATTATAAAGATCAAGACTGGAAGCTGGAGAAAGTGCTAGGTGGCTGGTGACACCCTGAAGGAAATGATGGCTTGGCTAGGATAATGCCAGTGGGGGTGACAAGAAGGGACTTGAGAGGGCTGGAAGAGTCAACGTTGACCCTCTGTGAGGCATCTGGACCAAGACTCTCTCATTTAAGATTTCTAAGTGTAAGTCGGTAGCATATGACACAGGATGTACCCAGTGCCTTTGGAAGATGGGTGTGCTTCCAGACTTTCTTTGATTGGGTGGGACAAAGCGAATGACCACACATTGCCCTTCCCCCTGACCTGCACCCTGCATACTCTTCCCCCTTTAAGACCTCACACGTTTCAAACTAAGTGCAAATATCATGTCCTCTACGAAGCCTTCTCTGACACCTGCCCTGTGCCCCAGACAGATCTAAAACCTTCTTCCTCCATCCTCCCAAAGCATTGATACTTATTATGTGCCAGAAACTGTCCCAAGTGTGCTAGCCACATCCAGGCATCAGCCCTTGCTGGACCAGCTGTAACATTCACTTGGGGGCTTGTTACTTTGTGTCTGTCCCATGGGGAACCCGAGGGTGCCTCACCTCATGTGCCTGATGTGGGACAGGATGAGGAGGAGTTGGGCCAGGCGCCGGTGCTGCTGCTGCAGGGTCAGGCCTGCTTTGGCCATCAGATGGATCAAGGTGTCTATGATCTTGTCCAGGACTCGGTGGATATGGTCCTTCTCTTCCAGAGACTTCAGAGTGCTGGACAGAAATGTGTATACTCCTGAATATGCAGAGAGAGAGTGAGAGAGAGAAACTCAAAGAAGATGATGTCTAGGAGACGGGGGGTGTGCATGGGACACGATACTGACCCAGAGCCTTTTCTACTTCTGCACAGCAAGGGGGAAGTTTGGGACTCATTTGATCCAAGCTGCCTACGTGTGAGCCAATTTCCAGGTTTTGTCATCAAGATTCCCAGGAGCGGCACTATAAGCCTTTTGGCCATGTGATTCCACAAGTCCCCCTTTCTCTGACAGGTCTGACACCGACACGAGCTATCCCATTAATGCTGACGACAACCCTGTGAGAGGGGCATTATTGTTCCTTTTCACACAAAGAAACCAAAAGGCAGAGAGGCGCATGAACCAAGATAACTCGTTAGAATGGAGCAAAGCTGAGAATAAAGCCCAACAAGCTGAGTGCAATCTGGTCTTTATGATGGGGACGCTCAGGAAACATGGGACCTCTTGGCAAGATGCACAGAGAGAGCGAAAGTGATTTGCTAAGTGACTGACAGGTAATTTGTCCAGGTAGGCTTTAACTTGCTGTTATGTCTCAGGTCAGGTTGAGGGCCTTAGTATGTTTCATTCTCAGCTGAAAGGTTTACGATAGGGATAGAGGACCATGGAGCGTGCTGTTTTTTCCCTGTGGCCTTTCTTCTGGCAACAGATCCTGGGCCGCAGGTAGACACAGGACCGAAATGAGATGCTAGGGCAACTTTATTCTTTTGGACAGTTATCAGTCCTGTGCTAGACAATCAGAGCCTTTTCTGGAATTGCGTGTGGAAGTTATGAGACAGATATTCTTTCCTCTAGTATTGCTGACCTGGGAGGAGGAGAATATGGGACTTTTAAGTCGTAGCATCTTCTCACTTTGGAGGCCCTTTCTGCAGAACGGACCAGAGTAACACTAAGCAGAGGTGACAGTTATTGCGGGGAAAGAAAGGAAATCCTGGTTCCAGTCCCATGGTCCTACTTCTTACATCTGACCTTGGAGCTTGGTACCGTAGTACCCTTCCTGACACGTGAATCCAGAAATTCCCTCTCACTTAAGACAGTGTGAGTTGGGTTACTGTCCCCTGTGACTGAAAGGATCCTGACTGTATGACTAAGTTGTGAGCTCAGCCCAAGGACCAGAAGAAGGAGATTGATAAAGAGGTAGGAAGCTCTGGGAGCAGGAGGAGGGCAGGATGGATTAGTCTTGTCCTGGGACCACAAGGGTGCATTTTCTATCCAGCCAATACTCCAGAAATAAGCTCCATTCTGCCTAATCGTTCCACCCCTCAGGGAGCAGATGATGTGATATTTTCTCCAGATGATACGTATTTAGCAATATTTTTTTAGTCTTACTTCTATTCAGCCCACTGGATCGAAATAAATATAATTCTTATAAACACGTGTAAATATTTATAACATATTTATAAATAAACAAGCACATTTAATACGTTTCCTCATCAATATGTTTCTTAAATATCTTTCTTCTCCTCCTCTCCCTCCTGTCCTCACTGGCACCTTCAAGTTAAGGCTTCCAAGTTAATCACCCCCTGACTTTGTAGTGGCAATGTGGGGACCGGTTGAGGCTCACACAGCCACCTGTAGGTTAGGAATGGAGAAAATATTTACATAGAGAGGAACTCATAGTAAACAGAGTTGCAACTGCCCAAAATGGAAAATGGCTAAGCTCTAAAACAAATACAACAACGACGAACCCAGAATGGTCAGGTCTGGGCTTACATGCAGTTGAATAGAATAATGTAGCTTTTGGTACCCAGAGGCACTTTGATCCAAAGCAAATAGAGCACAGATTGAGTAAGCAGGAGACAGGCAGTGGGATTAAAAGGAAATTGCTGGATTGCTTCACTTATGTCTCATGTGGGCTATGGATAAAATATGTGTACATCAGAAAAATGTCTAATGTCCAGTGGCTTTGGGGTTGGCTAGGAGGTAAAGGATGCCAGGGAAGGTGTGCACCGGTGGGTCGGGGGCAGGGGTGGCCTCCGCTGAGTCCCCATGGCCCTGCCTCTCGCCATGCTCTATGTCATCACATATATCCTAGCCTCATATCTCCCAGAGGCCGTGCGTCTGGCTGGACGTCCTGGGAGCCTGCCCAGGCCACAGAGCTGAATTAATCCAACTTGGATGATTCGTTTTCTACCAACTTCCTTTTTGTTACCACCCAGGATGCTGGCCTCATTCACTAGTAATCCCGTCCTTGCTCAAGGAGCAAACAGCCTTGATGTTTCTGCCTGGGAAGGTGACGCTCAGTAGCACTTGGCTTCCCCGCTCATGCACACAGGGTTAGAGGAGACCGTGCAAGAATCTCAGACATCCCGATGGCCAGCGTTGCACCATGCCCTTTGCAATGGAGGAAAGAGCCTTGGCATCCAGACTCGCGTGTGTGAAGCTTCCTCTCGGGCTGCTGATCTCTCCGTCTTCCTGGGTGTGCACGTGGATTCTTTTCTTCAGCATGCTTTCACGGAGAACCCACGGTGTGCGTGCAGTGTGTCAGATGATAAAGCTTCCAAGCCTTATTTCCTTCTAAGTGTTAATGTGTTAAGAGAAGATATTGCCTGCGGAGAAAGAATTTTCTTAACACCGACTCGGGAGGCAGGCCATTCCCCGAACGAGCCTGCTTCTCCAGTCCTGTTTGGCACCAACACAGTGTATCTTCTCATTCTCGTCAGCAGATGCTTCCTAGCTGTGCTTAGAAATATATATACTTAGAAATAAAAATACAGTCTTATTGAAATGCCAATACTTGGCAACAGCAGCCATCACCTTTTTGGGCTTTTCTGGCAAATTTCGGTCCATGTTTACTCCCTATTGCATCTAACAGGCCATTTGAGAGAAACGACAGAAATCGAAATTCCCAGGATGCTTCGGGTGTTCTGGCAAGAGCAACACAGGGCTGCCGATAATTTCTATATCCCAGGTGGTCTGTGGCCCCCCGAACTACTGGACCACTGTTCCCAGCAGCACGGAGCCAGGGATCAGACACGGAGGTTGGCTTCAGAAACATTCTTGTGACAAGCAGGCTTGTGCCACTCTCAAGGCTGCTCCAAATCCCAAAGATGGAAAAAAACAATCTGTATGTCATTATCCAGTCTTGATGTGTTGGCAGATCTGAGCTTCTGTGTATTCTTGCAGCCAGCATTGGGAGTTGTAGGAAGAGTCTGAGACCACAGGGGCACCCCCCAAAAAAGAAGATATCTCAAGTCAGTCTCTCTCACTCTCTTGCTCTCACTGACTCTTGATTTCTGCGCCTTCTCTTTCTTTCTCTCTCTCCCTCTCTCCTTTTCTCATTCTGCTTGGATACTTGCTTCCTTCTTCCTTTTTGCTCTCCATTCCACAGGAACCCCCTCTCCACCCCTCATCCCTTTTCCAAGCCATGAAGTCTTCCAGAAGTTGGAGGAATGCGGGCACGGAAGGAAGTACTAGCACAGCCAGGGGTGCCCGGCATCGAACTAGAAAAGTGAGGACTATGGAGGCCCATGGCTTGCCACATGCCTGAAGACAAATTCTTCAAGCAGGGCTACATCGTTTCTTTTTTAAAAGGACCCTGACAGGGACCTTCAGACCAAAAAGAAAAAAAAAAAAGGGAGTGGCAGGGGAATGATTCAAAGAAAAAAGATAGT
This sequence comes from Pteropus vampyrus, assembly GCF_000151845.1. Lineage (NCBI taxonomy): Eukaryota > Metazoa > Chordata > Mammalia > Chiroptera > Pteropodidae > Pteropus > Pteropus vampyrus. The sequence goes on along the minus strand of NW_011888859.1, from coordinate 1,622,204 downwards.
GAAGAAAATTCCTCAAGTCCACAGTTGTAAGTGTCTGGGCCAGAAAGCTGACATTAAAAGGAATTTCTCGTTTTATCCAGTTTACCCAGTGTTTAATCGGCAGATCAGCCTTTAGGGTTTTCTGCTGCGAATCGCTTCCACGACCACATAGCGCATCTGCTCAGGAGGGCCTTCAAGGCTGACAGTTCGATATTTGTTTTGAGCTTCCTCTGTGACCACTCTTCTTCTTGGGGATGGTACTGTCCCTTGTGGATGTTTGAACAGCTCTTGTTTGCTGCGGCCACTCAGTGGGAGTTGCCGTGCAGGAATGATGGAGTATTTTTTTCTTTTTTTCTTGAATGCCCTATCGAACTAATCTTACTACAAATAAAAATTCATAGTGAAAACTTTTAGAAAGCTTTTACAAGGTTGTACACAAAAGGTCCAGCGTGCAAGTTGGCTATAGAGAGGGAAGCTTAGATGGAATACATTGTCTCAAAATTATTAAATAATTTATTGACTTTATGCAGTTTGCCAATTGAATGCATTACGTAAGTTTCAACTCTACGCTTGGCTGAAACGATTTCTGTGCAATTGAACAGGTCCCACAAAGCAACACAATTGGTTGCCAATATATAGAAGAGATATGAGGCTCTTCTAAACAAAATTAGAATCGATTATTATAAAATAGCAGACATCAATAAAATATTGTATTATGCCTCCTACATATTTTTAAATAATATTTTAGCATGATAAGCAATCCGTTTTGTGAAAAGTACATATTAAAATTATTTGGGGGTTCTTACAATGACATCGTCTCCAGAAGTTTTCCACACACCTCTTGATCACCTCTAATATGTAGTATTGGTTCTTTTTCCAATTTATCTCTTCTCGATTGCTTATGCAAAGGACATGACTTTTATAAGGTTCAGAGAATGAATATTTACCTCGAATGTCATGGGCTACTAAGAAAGGATATATGTTTCTGTATACTTTGGCACTTCCTCGTCCTATATTATAACAAAGAGAATTAATTTGACAATACGCAGAATAAAGCCCAAATCATTTACAAATTTATCTTTATTTATTTATTTATATTTTTCATTGACAGTCTGTTTTTTCTTGACATGTTATTACTAAATCAAATTCATCTCTCTCTTCTTATCGTATGTAAATAGATCTTGGTTAGTTTTTAGTTTTCTTATTCAGGTAATCCACCTCTACTTCGGCTTTCTCATATGCCTGTACTCACTGTATAGAAAAGCTCCTGATCATCTTCTTATATCCAAACATTTATTATCAATACCTGTAAGCATTTTATTACTTTATTATATGTTTTATACTATAGTCAAGCTTGGGCATTTAAATACATATCATTTTACTTTAAATTAGTTTAATACTATTTTTTCTTTGTATGACAGTTATGAAATTGCATTGATTTTTCTTTAAAATACTATGCGTATAGATAAAGTATGATATTTTTATTTTACTTCCAGATATTCAAAGGGATTTGCATGTTTTATTAGACTAGTATTTTTACTGGCAATTCTAAGATATTTTTCTCCAAGGCTGATGATTCTCAAATGTGGGAGTCTTTCAGAACCTCCCATGGAGTTCCACCTAAACCCGTTGACTGGCCGCTAAGGGTGGAGATCTGATACCTATGTTTTCAAAATCTTCCCAAGGATGAATCTGATGTGCAACTAGAACTAAGAATCTCATGATTACAATGGTTTCTCTATAACATGGCCACTAAAATGTAAAATCTTGAAATCATGGACTGCAATCTTCTTTCTGTGAAAAGTACCTTATCGTGATGCAAAAAGATTTGGAGGATGTCCTCTTCATGCATTTCTTCACCCCATGTGTTCACCTCCATGCTTTTTTCCCCCTTTGTCTCTGGCTGGTTAAATGGAGATACTGCTTAGGAAGACCTTGGAAGCCACCCATTCTGCAGAGCCCCCATCGGCCTGAGACCCTGAATGACCACATGGAAGAGGCTCTGTCACTAACTTGTTCATGCACTCAGCACTGCAAAGTAAACAAGAAATGAACCTCTATGTGTTTGAGCCGTTATACATTTTGGAGCTTGTTATAGAACTTGTCTTACTTTAATGCAAAATGAGAAATATTTTATGGTTTACTGATTGAATAAATGAATAAATTTGTATAAGAAGAGATAAAGCTACAGGAATGTTTTGCATGCCTCTTTTTGTTGCCATTTTCCACATTTTTAAGGCCTGAGATTGCACAGTCTACTTAGAAGTTATTTCCCTTTTCAGATGCCAATATTTCCACATTTTATTATAGAAACCACAATCTAGATTCTAGAACCACCATATTATCCCTTGTCATGCTAACCATTCATTCTAAATACTAACATACTTCATAGAAACTGATAAGTTGAGGAACTAAGGGGCAAGCCCAGGACATTGGAATGTTTAGTTAGTTATGATTCAAAGATACAGCTCCCATATCACTGAGGATTTCAAAGAGCTTGCTCTGTACCAGGCAGGAAGTGACTTCTCATTTCGTGAACTGAACAAAAAGAGTATTGCTTTGAGCAATATTTTTCCATAGGTAGGAAACTTCCATTCTTTTACTGATGTTTTGATTATTTACCTGAAAAGTGAAGAATCTGTCCATAACCCAATCCTTGAACAATGTTTACTATTCACTAGTATTTGTAAGATCACAAACTCATCCAAAGTACTTTTCTAAGTGGTCTCAAAACCAAAGGGATCACAGCGAAAACAAATGTTTTTGCCAGAACCCAACATGGGAGCATGGCTGTTCTGTTCATTTGGCATCACTAGATACCCACGAGTGTCTTCTTGGCACAGATGACTATGAAATCATATGCTAATGATCCAGTGACATTTATCAATTTAGTATAATTTTTAGTGAAATCTACTAGATGTTCTAGAAGATAAATACTCATTATGTCAATACATTCAAGCTGACTCAAAGGACAAATCTCTTAATGATGATTTCAGATCGTGAAACTGATGAACTGATTCAACTGA
>NW_011888859.1:1596449-1617539 GCF_000151845.1 Pteropus vampyrus | reverse complement strand
TACAATGGTTTCTCTATAACATGGCCACTAAAATGTAAAATCTTGAAATCATGGACTGCAATCTTCTTTCTGTGAAAAGTACCTTATCGTGATGCAAAAAGATTTGGAGGATGTCCTCTTCGTGCATTTCTTCACCCCATGTGTTCACCTCCATGCTTTTTTCCCCCTTTGTCTCTGGCTGGTTAAATGGAGATACTGCTTAGGAAGACCTTGGAAGCCACCCATTCTGCAGAGCCCCCATCGGCCTGAGACCCTGAATGACCACATGGAAGAGGCTCTGTCACTAACTTGTTCATGCACTCAGCACTGCAAAGTAAACAAGAAATGAACCTCTATGTGTTTGAGCCGTTATACATTTTGGAGCTTGTTATAGAACTTGTCTTACTTTAATGCAAAATGAGAAATATTTTATGGTTTACTGATTGAATAAATGAATAAATTTGTATAAGAAGAGATAAAGCTACAGGAATGTTTTGCATGCCTCTTTTTGTTGCCATTTTCCACATTTTTAAGGCCTGAGATTGCACAGTCTACTTAGAAGTTATTTCCCTTTTCAGATGCCAATATTTCCACATTTTATTATAGAAACCACAATCTAGATTCTAGAACCACCATATTATCCCTTGTCATGCTAACCATTCATTCTAAATACTAACATACTTCATAGAAACTGATAAGTTGAGGAACTAAGGGGCAAGCCCAGGACATTGGAATGTTTAGTTAGTTATGATTCAAAGATACAGCTCCCATATCACTGAGGATTTCAAAGAGCTTGCTCTGTACCAGGCAGGAAGTGACTTCTCATTTCGTGAACTGAACAAAAAGAGTATTGCTTTGAGCAATATTTTTCCATAGGTAGGAAACTTCCATTCTTTTACTGATGTTTTGATTATTTACCTGAAAAGTGAAGAATCTGTCCATAACCCAATCCTTGAACAATGTTTACTATTCACTAGTATTTGTAAGATCACAAACTCATCCAAAGTACTTTTCTAAGTGGTCTCAAAACCAAAGGGATCACAGCGAAAACAAATGTTTTTGCCAGAACCCAACATGGGAGCATGGCTGTTCTGTTCATTTGGCATCACTAGATACCCACGAGTGTCTTCTTGGCACAGATGACTATGAAATCATATGCTAATGATCCAGTGACATTTATCAATTTAGTATAATTTTTAGTGAAATCTACTAGATGTTCTAGAAGATAAATACTCATTATGTCAATACATTCAAGCTGACTCAAAGGACAAATCTCTTAATGATGATTTCAGATCGTGAAACTGATGAACTGATTCAACTGACTTGAGAAGAAATTTTAAATGTGTGCTTTTTAAAAAAAAAATAATTTAAATGGCAGCCATGTCTCTCACTTTTACATATGAAATTGCATTTTTTCATTTTTGTAATAAATAGTATCTTAGATCTATTATACCTTTCAGGAAAAAGCCATTACGAATCCATATTTTACTTAGGAGTCTTATTTTTGTTAGTCACATCTGTAACTATTAAGAAACAGCCAGGGTTTTGATTTTCCTAACCCTTAAACTGTCAATCAGTCGGGTTCTGAGGTCAAGAAGAGGATATTCTAAAGAGACATTTGATGGCAAGTATACAGCTCATCTATTACCTATGAGGGACTTCTAGTCCCAGTGAGCTGGTCTCAGGAGGTCTGGAGGGTTGCATTTGTTTTCCCAGAAAAGGCAGACCAGAAACAGCCTGGATGAATTCATCTCCCTGAACCTCACCTTTTCTTGCCTGGCATTTTAAGGACAATAGAGCAAAAAGCAGCTTTTACACTTTGGGGCAGACGGTATTTTTCTGAGATGACCACGGTAAGCTCTCTCATCCAACATGCTTCTCTACGACATGATCTCGGCATTCCTCCATGGAGTGTACACCCTACGCTCCTCCCTTGAGTCTGGGTGGAGCCATGATTTGCTTATTTAAAAAAACGAGCTGGAAATGACGCTACATGGCTTCTAAGGGGCTGTCATATGAGGCCATGCAGCTTCTGCCTTGTCAGCTGGGGCACTTGCTTCTGGAGCCCTGACCACCTTCTGAGAGGTAGAGTGTACCAGGGTATGTCAAAGCCCAGGCTGTGTGGAAAAAACACAGATAAGCATCCCAGTTGACAGATCCAGCTGATGCCCCAGCCAACAGTCAGCATCAATTGCCAGCATGTGCATAAAGACATCTCAAGATGAATCCAGCCCACGACTATCAAATTACCCCTAATTGATGAGTCTCCCTGTCTGAGGCCCCAGACATTGTGGAGAAGAGACAAGCCATTCCCTCTGTTCCCCGTCCCAATTTATGACCAATAGAATCCAAACTTTTTTTTTTTTCTTTTCAGATCTTAAGTTTTGGGATAATTTATTACATGCCAGCAGTGAGCAGAATACACCTGAACATCTGGACCAGATGCTTAGGGAGGAAAATGATACAGATTAGGCAAATTGGAGATTAGACTTCTGATCTAGAACATCAAGAGATGAAATAGCATTTTAATATCCGCCGCTTCACATCATGCATCTATCCTACTGCCTACAGTGCCTCAGCCCAGGTCTTGACCTTCACATTTGTTGGCGTAATAGTAAAGGCTTGAGCTCATCCTATCAGATACCACATATAGTTAACAATTTTCATAGGCAGTCTTCATCCCTAACCACTGCCCAGCTGATCATCAAAACCTATGGATCCTCTCCTAACTGGCAACCCAAAATATTTGAACTCCGATTTCTCACCAGTGGTTAAAACTTTGAATTTTCAGTTACTCAATCTTTATCAAGTCCTGGTTGTGAGAAATTGCCTTCATGGAGATTTCCCTGAAGGAAAGTTTTTATGTTGAACAATTGGCTTATTTTATTTTATTTTTATTAAAAGCCTGTGAACCTAATAACAAAATGTGTTTTTCTCTTTTCTTTGGCCAAGCAAAGCAAATTTAGAGCCAAGTCTGTGGCCCACTCCTAGAAACCATACAGATGTACTTCTGTGTGCTAATCTGACTCTTGGGTTTATTATTTTACTGATATTATTTTCCTTTTTTTACAGATTTTGTCAATTACTGATTTACTCCTTTCGCATCACATAAAATTGAGTAAGCCATTTCGAATCCCCTGTGGAATAGGCAATATATGAATAAAATAACAAGAAAGTCATTCCTCCATCCTCTGCCAAATCAATAATCAGTGTTAGTATGAATATAAATGTTTACAAATCATTTTTAAACATTCATCTGGTTTAATGTCAAATCCAGAAAAAAATGACACACTTCTAAGAACATATAGTTGGCCTAAATGCACATGTTCATGTCATCCTGAATGGAACAGCCCTGCTTAAATCTCCTGTGATATTCGGCGCTGCTTGCTTGTAACGAAGGTCACACCTTCTTGATCCTGATTTGTGTGTTTACCTCCAGAGCCACAAAGACTCAGATATACTTTCCCTCTTTTTCCTAAATATAGAATTGAAATGGTGGATAGTTCTCTCTGGTTATTTTGAAAAAGATAATTAGTGTCAAAAATTACCATCTCAGGGAGATAAGTGGGCATGCAGATCGCACGAATATTCTTTAAGTATACCAGTTCTGTCATTTCGACTAAACACTATGGTGGATGAAAACTGTATTGAAAAAAATATCACATGACTGTGACAGTTTTGTCTCATTTTTGTTTAAGGAGAGAAAGATTTTATTATATCACAAAAAGGAAATACAGAATTCCAGAATTATGAGTTTAAAGGGGCCTGAAGTTCATCTAGTTCAGTGGTTTTCAATCCATTTAGAGAATCCAAACTCTTTGAAAAAGGAAGGGAACCTCATGTGAAACCCTCACCTATAAACTATGTGTAGTCAAACTTCTCTGATTAAAGAAGGAGAAATGGGGGCCCTGAGCCCTGCTCACTTGGCCTCTCGCCCTCTACTCCTTGTCCCCAATCCGGTGACCCAGAAGCTCCTTCTGGAACACAAGGCTTCAGCAAAAGAAGGTTTGAAAACCAGCTATTTGAAGATAATGAGAAGATAAGCCACAGTCTGGGACAAAAATATTTGCAAAAAGACATATCTGATAAAGAACTCTTATGCAGACTATACGAAGAACTTTTTTAAAGTCAACAATAAGAAAACGAACAACCCAATTAAAAAACAGGCAGAAGACCTGAATAGACACCTCACCAAAGAATAAATATGTAAATGGAAAATAAGCACATGAGATGTTCCACATCATATGTTGTTAAGAAATTGCAAAATGAACAACAATAGGGATACCATTACACACCTATTAGAATGGCAAAATCTGGAACACTGACAACACCAAATGCTGTTGAGGACACAGAGAAACAGGAACTCTCATTCATTGCTTGTGGGAATGCAAAATGGTCCAGCTACTTTGGAAGATAGTTTGGCAGTTTCTTACAAAACTAAGCATACTCTTACCATATGATCCAGCAATCATGCTCCTTGGTATTTAACCAAATGAGTTGAAATTTACAGCCATACAAAAACTTGCACATGAATGTTTATAGCACTATTATTCATAATTGCTAAAACTTGGAAGCAACCAAGATGTCCTATGGCAGGGGAATGTCTAAACAGTGCTACATACAGACAATGGAATATAATTCAGCATTAAAAAGAAATGAGCTATCAAGCCATCAAAAGACATGGAGAAATTTTCAATGCGTATTACTAAGTGGAAGAAGCCAGTCTGGAAAAACTCTATGCCGTAAGCTTCCATCTATATGACATTCTGGAAAAGGCAAAACTATGGAGACATTGAAAAGATTGGTGGTTTTCAGGGGTTAGAGATGAAGGAGGGATGAATGAGCAGAGCACAGAGGACTTTTAAGGCAGTGAAACAACTCCATATGATACTATAATAGGGATACATGTCATTATCAAAACCTATAGAATGTACAATGCCAGAGTGACCTGTAATGTAAACTTTGGACTTTGGATGATAATAGTTCGTATGTGTATGTTTATCAAGTGTAACAAATGTACCATTCCGGGGCAAGGTTTTGATAGTGGGGGAGGCCGCATGTGTGGTAGGGAAAGACACATGGGAATCTACGTACTTTTCACTCAGTTTTGCTGTGAACCTAGTAGTGCTCTTAGAAAACAGTCTATTAATAAATAAATAAAATTAAAAATTTTTAATGTAAAAAAAAAAAAAAAACTCCTGTTGATCCACTTTAAATATTTCAATCATTGGGAAACAGAGGCTCAGAGAGTTTAGGAACCCGGGCCAGGGGACACTCGAACTGGGAGGGGTTTCAGGCAGAGCAGCTGGCTGGACTTGCCCAAGGTCACCTTGTCATCTGTAAATAAGTGGCAGAGCTAGAACTAGAACCCAAATATACCTCACTCCTGGCCCAGGGCTCCAACGCTACACAAAGAATTTCCTAACTTCAAGGTTTTTGAGAAACGAGAAACGACTGCCAATGGACTCGCCTCCTGAGATATTTGAGAAAACTAATAATTTTCCTGGAATGAGTTAGCAATCCAGCTTTTCAAAACACGATACAAGATGGAGTGGAGCAAAGAGCTGGCGTACACAGGCATCTTCTAGAAGATTCTTTAATTAAGAGCTCTCACCAAAATATTAACAGTGATTACTTTTGTGTGGTGAAATTATAATTCCTTGGGACATTATTATTATTATTTTTTGGTGGTGGTTTTCCTGTATTTTCCAAATTCTCTGCTTTGGGCATGTATGGCTCTCCTAGTTTGATGGAGGTACCTGTTTAAAGCTCCCTCTGAGAGCTCTCACCAGAACTGCAAACCACTGATTTAACTGATGCTCCCACCTCTCTCTTCCACTTTGCATAATAAGGTTACATGATAAGGTTACATTTATGTGAAAGGGTAATTTGATAAAGAAAGCTTTCTGGAGCAGGCACTATGTATCAAGAGCCTTAAAGATATTTATACCCTTTCATCCAGTGAATCCACTTCTAGAAACATATCCAAAGTAAACATCAAAAGTGGGCCAAAGACATATACATAATGTTATGTCCTCATGAATAATTATGCAGCCATTTAAAATCTTATTTTTAAAGAAAGTACATATGTATTATCTTAATTAAAATGCATAAATATAAATATGAATATTAGTATGAAAAGAAGAAATTAGTACCTAATACGAATTGAGTATCAGTCTTACGTAGGCATTGATTGTTCTAAGAGTTAACTCATACTCACAGGTAGGCACTATTATGCTTTCTATTTTATGGACCAAGAAATAGAGGACAAAAGGCTTAAGCAACATGTCCAAAGTCACACAACTTAGAAGTAGCAGAAAAGAGGTTTAAACTTGGAACTAGAGTCCCTTGTACTGTATTGCAATATGATTCATCGAAACGTCCACATAGCTGGTTAACTTTGGGTTGTTGTTTATTTCCTTAATAATACATATTTTAGTCTACGCCCATACCACCCTGAACAAGCCCAATCCCGTCTGATCTCAGAAGCTAAGCAGAGTCGGGCCTGGTTAGTAGTTGGATGGGAGACCACCTAGGAAGACCAGGTGCTGTAGGTGTAAAAAATTTAAAAAATAAAAATAAATAAAGGATTGTAAGCTGACAAGTTCCTTGCAATCTGTGAGGTCAACCAAGGGTTGCCTCACCTAAAAAAAAAAATACATATTTTATTCTTCATGGATGTAAACTGAACCTGTTATATTTTGTAATCCCAACTTTCTTTTTAAAAAGAATAGTTCTCTTTTTATATCTGCCTTTATCTTTAGACCATGAAATCCCTGAGGTAAGCACTGCCTTCCTAATCACAACGACTATTAACCTCTTTTGGTCCAACCACTGAGTCACCTGCTGGAGCAGTGCCTAGGCCCCGGAGGGCAGTCCGTACGCTCCACTTCATGCAAACCCCAACGTAGGTGCGACCATCTCCCATGTCATAATAAGGCCACTCGAGGCAACTTCGTACTTTCAGCACTTAACACAATGTCTGGAAAGTAGTAAATCCTCAAAAAATGATAGTTAAGCTCATAGTAGCTCCTTTCTAAAGCCATGGATATGACTCAGTTTGGTGGGGTATTGCTGCCTTTTGTATATGCCAGAAGAAAAATAAAATCTAACGAGTAGATATAAACTAAAAACTCTGCGAAAATAGAGCTGAGGTGACCTCAGCTTATCTCAAGATACAAAAGTCATCCTATGCTCTCTGGGAAAAAGTCGAAGGAGGCTGAAGTTGATGCAATGGTCCACGACACCATGGGAGGGGCAGGCATAGATGGAAGTCTGAGCAGGGAGCTCGTTTCTCCATCTTTCTTTCAATCCAAAAGAAGCCATTGAACTTGGTCATGGGGCCACGAGTGAATCTTCAATCTAAATGCAGGGATATTTGGCTTGAACTCAAAATGTTACAGGACAGTCTACGTTCCCCTTAAATGTTTCCAGAAACCATACATATTCTATTATGGCTTTTACTTGTTCAATAAGTAAGTATCTGTGAAGAAAGAAAAACCCATTGCGAAACAAGACTTTATTTCACTTCTGAGCTCAAGAAATCGGCAAGACTTTGTTGTTTTCTCATGGTTTTCTTTGGTTCAAAAATCAACACACTTTCAGACTATAGTTCCGTATACCAGCCATGAGGGCAGGGGGTGCATCTAAGGCCCTTCCAATTATAGGGCCAGAGTGTAGTTCTAGTGTTTTGGTTAGAACAGGGAGACCCTGACACCAAAACCTTATTGGATATAAGTATTTTCCCTTAAAAAAAAAAAAGAAAAAAAGGAAAAAGGTCATAATAGTAATAATGATATTAGCTTGTTTTTAAGCTATCTCATTATGTCATAACAAACTTATCCAGTTAACAGCATCATTTCCACGTGAGGAATCCAGTTAAGAGAGGTCCAGCGACTCAACGAGACTCTCGCTATTAGTTTAATGGTGAAGCCAGAACCTTCTCCCTTGCCTGTCTTCTCACTTCAGCTAAGTCCTACTCATCCTCGAGACTCAGCTGAAGCCGTCCTCACGAGGACCCTGTTGTAGTGTCTCTGCAGCACTCAGTGCTTGCCTTTATCACAGACCTTATCTCACAATATTGAAGCAATTAGTTAATTGTCTGTGCCCCCTGCCCAACTCAGAATGTAACAGAAGCAAATCATACTTACTGATTTGTTTGCCTCCAGCACCAGGCACAGTTCTAAGCATGAGCAAAGGTTCCCTCGTAGTTTGCAGAATGCTTAGTTTTATAATATACTAGAGAACTATCTGATTTAGTTGAAATTTTATCATCTTCTCACAATAGTTTTCAAACTAGATTCTGCATATTCCTAAGATTCGAAGACGGATTTGCAAAGGCCCTTAAATTGTCTTTTAGAATTTAACATCTTTGTGTTTTCATCCTAATGATATTCTAAAAATATCATTAAGGCATTAATATCGGAACGTTCCGCATCAGTTAAATCAATGGTTTGCAATCCTGATGAGAGCTGAGTCTCAGTGGTAGCTTTAAACAGTTACCGATGTTCAGGCCCTGCTCTAGCAAATTGCATCGGAATCTCTGGAGGCGGGTCCCCACATGCGGATATTTTTTAAGACCCCCAGATGACTGAAATGTGTGGAGTACTGAGACACACTCATCTAGATATTCATATAACCTTTGACAGTTTCCTAATTAACACCTCCCACCCATGCTTATGAGTGCCTTCAAATTTTTTTCCTGTTTATGGAATTTTTTATTAAAATTATTGGGGTGATATCGGTTAATAAAATCATATAGGTTTCCAGTGTACGATTCAATAATATGTCATATGTATACCGCATTGTGTGTTCACCACCCAAAGTTAAATTTCCTTCTGTCACCATATATTCGACCCCTTTTTTCTCTATCTGTCCTCAATCTCTCCCCCTTCCCTCTGGAAACCACTGATCTACTGTCCGTGTCCATGAGTCTCTGTTCATTCGTCATGCTTGCTTGTTGCTCTCAGTTTCATATCCCACATATAAGTGAAATCATATGGTTCTCAACTTTTTCTGTCTGACTTATTTCACTTAGCATGATAATCTCAAGATCCATCCATGTCACAAATGGCAGTATTTCATCTCTTCCAATGGCTGAGTAATAGTCTATTGTATATATGTACCACATCTGTTTCATTCGATCACCTATCGAAGGACACTCCAGTTGTTTCCATGTCTTGGCCACCATGAATAATGCTGCTGTGAACGTCAGAGTTCACATATCCTTGTGAATAAATGTTTTCAAGTGGGTAAATGCCCAGAAGAGGGATTGCTGGGTCATATGGTAATTTTATTCTTAGTTTTTTGAGGAACCTCCATACTGTTTTCCATAGTGGCTGTGCCAGTTTACATTCCTACCAGCAGTATACGAAGGTTCTTTTTTCTCCACAGCCTCTCCAACACTTATTATTATCTGTCTTGTTGATAATAGCCATTCTAACAGGTGCGAGGTGGTATCTCATTGGGATTTTGATTTGCATTACTAGCTAGTGAAATTGAGCATTTTTTTTATATGCCTGTAGGCCATTTGTATGTCTTCTTGGGAGAAGTGTGTCTGTTCAGGTCCTCTGCCCATTTTTCAATTGGAGTGATTTTTTTTTTTTTGTATTGTTGAGTTTGCCTTCAAATTTAACAGTTATAGTGTAAGTATTTCAGATGAGTAAATATAGCACAGGAGCAAATGAAATACATAAATGATGTGCTCTTGCCAAAGCCAGTGACGTCACAGCATGCTGTGCAAATAAACGTTTTGCAATTGTTCTGGAGCCTGGCAAGTGGTGGGGGAACCGAGTCATCCCAAGAGCAACTAGTAGACTAGCCACTAAATGGTGCGCACCAGGCATGGTGCAAACAGCAGCTCAGTTTCTGCCAAAACACTGTCATCAGTCTGCTTTTTAGTTTGTATTTAATTTGTGAATTTGTTTTGGTTTTATGTTTCTATAAGAGCTAGAAACATGGAGTTTATACTTGATTGTCCTTTTATTCAAGCAGCATCATAATACATGTAAATGTATTATACAAAGAACATTTTAAGTCAGCCCTGGGGGAGTCTGTGGCATATTTTTTTCCTTTTTTAATGGATCTGAATATCATTCAAACTTAAGAATACCTATTTACATAATTTCTAGACCCTAGAGAAGGCAGGCCAACATGATTGTTGAATCAAGGACCTAGGAGATGGGTTCCCCTTCGTAGGTGCTCTTGAGAGTACAAAATGATAAACAAACGCTCCTCGCCCTGAGGTTCTCAACAGGAATGGAAAACTGCTCTTAAGATCCAGAATGTTGCAAGAATTTCTACTTTCCCAGCGGCTGCTGCCTTTGACCCTCCGAAGAATTCACATTAGGACCACTCAGGTCTTCCCCAGGCTACAGGCACTGGGTCGATTTCCCTGGTTCCTGAGAAGTTCTAAGAGGCTTCTGTAACACAATGCAGAATGCCTCCCAATCCCTACCTGTGGCCTGAGACTAGCACATTCACAAGAAGGACATCCTTGTTATGAAAATGTGGGGTTTTTTTTTAACCCCAAATGGGAGATGTGAAGTTTCATCTCAGAATTTCCAGGCAGAAATTTATTATTTGCTAAGAAGATCTTAGGAATTCTTTTATGGAGATGAAAGCCAGGGGTTTGTATTTGGAGAGCACAGATAAAGCAAACTAACTGTTGTGTGCATCTGTCATGTGCCAGTTACTATGTGGTCATTCTTTCAATAGTCGTAACAATTCTGTGAATTCGCTTTTATTATTTCCATTTTACATGAGGCTCTGGAGCTTATCAGAGGCTGTCTCCCACTAAGTCAATGGCAGAGCTGCCTCTTTTGAATGCCAGGCCTCTCTGATGACAAAGTCCATGCCACATCGAGTTTTCAGGAAATTAACAGATCCCATGAGGCTTGTTTCTGGTCACACCAGAAGCTGATAGCAGGGTAAAGCTCCTAGAGATAAGTGACTGCCTATAGAATCCAGCCAGCCAGAGCGTAGAAGATGATGAACCACTTAATAATCATGAAATGCCATTTATCTCAAAATAATTATAATAAGGAGGCTCCCTGGAGAGGAAGCTTGGCATCACAAAGAGCTCAAGAGCTAATATAATTAAATCTTCACTGCGACAGCAGTGGGCACACCTGACAACGTGCCTATTTGTGATTTCAAGGCCTGTGCCTATCAGAAACCTCCGCCTGCTGAGAATTAATCATCTTCAATGTTCAAGGTCAATATGTTTTAATAATGTTCTTTTATCTAAATACATGGATTTTTACGATGTTCTTTTATCTAAATATAGGGACTCTGAATCATCGTCTTATTTCTAAACTTAAAAAATACAAATGCTCTAAGTAATTGTCTAATAATTAACAGAAAGAGAGCGCAAAGAATTCGGCTCTGGAAAGAGGAAATATTCTTTGTGATGAGAGCTTGTGATAATTAATCACGAAATAAGTGCTTCTCTGACCAGAGTGTGGCCTCTGAGGAATACATATTAAGTGGATGTCCTCAGTGTCAGCATTATATGTTTCATCAAGTCAGCAAGATAGCCAGATACGCCATATAAACATTGCAGAACGAGATGACAGACAACATCTGGCACTGTTTTTACGTTTATGTTTAATGTATATGCGCCTGTTTGCCATTCCATGTCCTTTCTCCTCTGAGTAAACACCAGGGTACACACATTACAACTGTTGCCATAGTTCTTTCTGGGATCTTGTTTTCCTTTAACGTTTTGGCTTACGGTTTTGAGCTCTTTATTATTCCAGTCGTTGAAAGAGTACTGTCTGCAAATCAGTTTGGGATGAACAGGAAATCAGGGGTATGGCATTTCTACAACATGAGATGTCTCGGGAGCAACGCCTGGAGCTGCTGAAGGTAATGCCGGGCGCAGCCAGCACAGGGGAGGCGTCGGGTAATTGGAGGTGGTTTGTGAGTCGAGAGAGCAAAGAGGATGCACTGTGAAACAGAAAACAGAGATGCTGAGTCAGGGGGCTGGCAGGCTCTCCAGGGAGCCAGCTGGAGGGAAGTCTGTAAGGCTCTTCGGAATTACTGGGGAACAAGAAGAAGTGTGGTGAGGAAGGGGTTCAGAAAAGGAGTAGAAATAAGTATCGAAATTGAATTTGAAGGCCAAACTGCAGATTTATGAGAGAGTGTAGATTTCTACACATTAAGCTTTGACTTGTGAATTTTTCTGCGTCTTGAAAAACACTCACCCAAAGGGTAGTGTTCTAAACGGGAGTGGATTCCGAGGCAGTTATGAGGGTCACGTATGCGGGGACGATGATGAGAAGAAGCAGCGAAGTGGTCAATGAGCACACGGGATTGTCAAAGGCTCACAGCAGTTTCCACTGAGGTCGGCCAATATTAAGGTTCAAACGACAGGCAATTATTATCCATGAGGTAAATCTAAAATTTCTCTCAATATAAATCAATGCACGCTGACAAAGTCTCAGGGGGAACAATCACAATCTCTATATTTTTTTTATTACCTGGGAGTCCCCACGTATTTGTAAGCCTAGCAGGAGGCCTCTAAACTAAAAGCACTTAATTATGTTGAAAAAGGCATGAACCGACTCCGTTTAAGCCAGAGATGAATGATGATGAGTGATGATGACAGCTGTCACTGACTGAGGGCCTATGCTCCAAGAACTGCATGAGACACTTTAAACACAATTTCCCCTTTAGCTCATGGTAACCCAAGGAAATAGACATAGTTTTTTTTCCATTTAATAGTTTGATATTATCTACATCCACAATACACTGAAAAGGACAGTATGTTTTGGGAACATGGGGACTTTCCAGGTCCTCCTGGTCCTACCCAGCAAATAAGCATCTATTAAATGACCGAATGGTGTAAAAGTTATTGACAATTCACAGACAAAAGGCTGTGAGGAAGATGAAAAAGGAAGCATTAATGGTTTATAGGGAAATTGGGACACACATGCATAAAGATTCAAGCCAGGTTAAACTCAAAAACTAAAAGAACAAAACGAACAAACAAAAAAACTCTGTCATTCATTTTTGTATATTTGGCATAAAGTTTACAGTAGGAATTCAATGGTGATGAATTATTGGACAAATGAATGAAATTATTGAACGAATGAATGAAATCAGGCAACCAACTGACCAAATGCTGCATTATACAGGACTGGCTTTAAGAATTAAAATAGCCTAGAGAAGGAAAGCTCATTATGGACTTGGATGGTAGCAAGATTTCCTGAACGAGACGAGATCAGACAGGAACCTGGAAGAATGAGATATATTGGATTTATAAAGAAGAATCAAAGTCATACAGGGTAGCAGGAATGCTGTAAACAGGCACAGAACCTCTTTCCTGGTCCCCTTCTGTAGCTCCGTTCTCTCCCACTGCTGCTTCTCACAGCCTTTTGCAGTGAGCTCATCTGCTCTGTTCTCGTTTGCCCTGCTCTCGAGCTCTATCCAGCTAGTTCTCAGAATGCCTTGAAGCTGGCATTGACTTTTGCTAAGACATTTTTGGATTAACCAGGAACGCCTCTCTCCTTTGGTGGGGAGTGGAAAAAACAAACAGAGAGCTTGTCTTATGGATGATTCTAGGCTTTTGCAAGCAAAGTAATAAACTATTCTAAATGAGGCGGAAATCATGAGGAATATCTCCCACTCCCAAACAGCATTTGGGAGACCCTCTCAAGACTTCCAGAAATACATTCCTAGCAGGTCCTCACAATGACCTTTCCACTCCCCTTGTGCCTCTGCCCCAAAGTTAAGGCCAATGTAAACACACCCTTCTCAGACTTTGGTGACGGGGCTCTACATAACACCCAAGGTTCTTCCATTCACTGAGATCTTGTTTCCTAGGGATCAGAAAAGCATCTTCTAGCTCAGGTTTCCTGAACTATTTCCAGTTTAACTTCTGTCAGAGATCCCTGGAATTAGAGCCACTTTGTAATTTGTCTCATGAGCAACGATAACGGTAACCCTCACATGTCTGATGGCTTTTTTTCCCCCTCTGAAAAAGGCTGGTACCATACCATCCTGTTTCAGAGTCTTGTCCTCTTTGATTCTGTTTTTCAGGACCAGTATGAGATATGAGGAGCTGTGCTCAGCAGCAGATCTGCTTGAGCAAAACATAGCTCGCTTTTGGAGTGAAAAACGTGATTTCGCTTTTCACGGGCTGAGCGACGGCTTCTGTTTTGTTACTGCTCTTGGGCTGCAGCACCATCCTTGACAGATAGACAAGCTTCCACACCGATCTCTCACGAAAGAGACAACTATAAACTCCGTCAGTATACAGTGGCTCGTATTTCGAAAATAGCGCCCTAATCCTTCAAGTACAAGGAAGCTCTCAGCAGATCCTGAGACAGAGAAGGAAGAACAAGGTCAGAATAGGAAAGTTAAGCTACTGTGAGGAGGAGTCAGATGGAGGGCCACATCCTGCAGTGGGAAATACTGTTTTTGAGAATCTGCCGCCAGTCTTTACTAAAAGACTTTCTTGTGAGAGCTGAAAGGTTTTTAGGATTAAAAAAAAAACACACAAAAAAAACCTAGGTCTGTGAATCTAATATTTTGATGGCGAAATTGTGGCCTTTTGTTTCTTAAATAATGTTTTTTAAAAAAAGAGTCATGAAACAAGAATTCAAAAACGGGCTGTAGGAATCTAAAGAAAAGATGTTTGGTTACCAAGATCAGAGCATCTACTTGCATTGATTAGACAACTCTGGCTAATTTCATTTCCTGTCTTGGGTATTATTTCCTGGTAAAAGTGAGAAAAAAAGATCCAGCACTTGATAGGCCCGCTTTCCCTGAAGTTAACAGATTGCCACACGAAAACCGTCAGCGTGTGCCAGCCCTCCACTGAAGAAGGAGCAGGTTCGGGACCTGGCACTGTGCAGCCGAGTGGCACTGCTCCCAGAACTCTCATCCCATAAAGAGCCATTGAGGGGTCCAGACCCCTCAATGTACAGGACAAATGACTAAAATGAAAAGCACAATGCATGTGAGTAGAACCAGAAACTTGAATGGAGTCGTAATCACTTCCTTAGTGTCGATTACATTATTTTTCGTGCAACTTCATTCCGTAATTCAGTCCTTGGCTAGTGGAATAGTACAGATTTCCATTTATCTGTTGATAAGTGAGAATGATTACTATGATGACCACTAAGTGATATAGGTTACAAGCATCGGTGGGGAAGAGAAGTGGAAAATCGTTAGGGGAGGTGGGAAGGGACTGGCATTCATCAGGAACAAGACGGAACATCTGAAAGGAGGAGGAAGTGCCTACTCTCTACACATGCGACCAACAAAAACTGCTGTCCACCTGCTGGGAATTCAAAACCATACCTAATAATGTAAGAAACTAAATCTAAATCAGGCGTAGGTCTTCAAAATAGCTACAATTTCTATGTGAGAATGAGGTCCGAGGCATGAATTAGGGCCAGGATGGGCATAAAAAGTTCAGGGCGTCTCCTGTGCAGCTGACACTCAGTTGTTGAGCTTCAGGTCCCACAGATGCGATTTAGTGCTTAGAGGGGGCAGGGAGGAGTCAGGGTGCTAATTCAGGCTGAGCCACAGTTTCCATCTGGGTGACCTGAAGTGACTCTTTATACAACAGCCAACCTCAAAAAAAAAAAAAAGATGCCACTCTCAGCTAAGCTCTCTCAAATAAACAAATAGGAGGGGACAGTTGAATTAGATACCATAGACCAAATGAAAACTGTTCTTTCAGCTGAACCAATTTACCACATTCCATCTTCCTCAGTTTTGGGACCAGAATTTTCTATCTCTGAGCCAATCATACTTTTCAGCTAATCAATTTTGACCCAAAACTTGATCTGTCTCAAATAAGCCTTTTTCCTCATGATCTGGAGCTCAGAATTGGTCACAATTTCTTAACAAGACACTTCGTCGACTTGCTAACTATCGATAGACGTAATGTCTACATACACTACCAGTTTAAGAAAAACATCATCAATATCCAAAAGAATGCAAATGTTTCAACAAAAAGATCATTTGACTCAATGTCTAATTTTTATTTTTCACTCACTACACTTGACCAGTGCGGTTCTACCTCCACAGTCTACAACGACAGTAGGTTATTTTAAATGTCTGTCAGTTGTTTCTTTCAGTTTATGATTATGCCTTTGTTGTAGGTAGCTTGTATCCGGCTGAAAACAAAAATAAACTTTTCTGCGCATAACCCAGCATTAAATTCTCCCATATTATCAACTCACCAGAATTAAGCAAAATGATGGATTTGAGGCACACAAACTCCTCTCCCTGGAGATTAATCATACGGAACCGAGATGATGTAGCTAGTAACATGTCAAAGATCTCCACCATGCCCTCCACACATTTTCCTTGGTTCCTATAAAAACACAGAAAAAAGAAATTTAAAAAAACTAGTAAAGGGCAGAGGAGCTTCCAGAAGACATGCTAAAGTTCACATTTATAAAAATCTACTGGCTCCAAATCTGTTCTCTGTACAGAGCATGAACATTCATTAGAATTCTAAAAGGCAAGACAAAAACTCATTTTCCATTAATAAAACATTTCAGTTCAAATTCTTAGAAGACATATAGTGTTTAATCCCCAAATCTGTCATGTTAAATATAGAGTTCTTCAACCTATGGGTAATCAAAAATGAGTAAGATTTGAGTCAATGATTTTTTTCTAATGAATCTTTACCGATCTGCTGTTATACTCTAGATATTGTAGTATTTAAGAGAATGAAAACTGGGCTCCTACTCTCAAAATGCTCACGGCCTTGAAATAATATAACCAAGTCTAATAGGTTTGTACAAAGTGCCTTCAAAGTAGAGGAGAAACTCTGAAGACCACGGGCTCTAGCTGGGCTGAAACCACTGATGCTGCCGAGGATGACAGGTAAGGTTTGCTTAGGAGGTGGCGTTTGAGTTGACACTTTAAGAAAATGTAGGTGTGAAAGCATCATTGAAAGGAGATTGTAAATATGGAGAGGGAGAGTAGTGTTAATATAGGTTAATATAGGAAAGAAGGAAAGGGTCCAGTGATACAGGATGCCTACATCATTATGAGACGTTTAGGCTTCTTCCCTGTACAACAGAACCTTGGCGTCAAGGATTTAACATTCATAACCTGACGTGTAATTCATAACATGTAATATTTTAAAAAGAAAGAACTGTGTCAATATCTTTTGCATAGAGTTGTTGCAGAAATTAAGTGAGACGCTGCATGTGAGAGGAACTTACTTATCTTTTATGTTCACAAGCTGAATTTGGGGCATGACAAGTTCGAGGTGGAGAGGAAGAAGTTAAAATATCATGGGCATATGCAAACATATATTTGTGAAATATATACAAATTTAAAACACGAATGCTAAACGCATTGTCTAGACCTTGTTTTGTTTCATTTTTAATTAATATATCTTGGAGTTCTTCATCAATTGTTTTAACAACTGCATAGTTTTTCACTAAACGAAATGTTGTAATTTCTTTAACCACATTTTTGTTGATGGACATTTAGTTTGATTTCAAGTATTTTGCTGTTACAAATATCTCATGCAGTGATTATTCTTACGTTTATGTGTTTAGGCACATGTATAGATAGCTATAGAACAAATTCCTAGTAGAATCGCTATATCAGAGGACTCATATTTTTAATTTTGATAAATAGTTCAATTATTGTTCCCAAAGAACTTGTACCTACAGGCTTTTGGTAGGAGAATATATTGGTATAAGCTCTTTTTCTGAGAGGCCAACTCTTGTCCTTTGCCCATATTTTTCTATTGGGTATTAGTCTGTATCGAGTTCTTTATATATTAATTAGCCTTTTATCCTGTGTGCTTTCAGTATTTTTCTAATGGGTCATTATGTTTTTGTTTTTATTTTGTTTTTGGTATTTTTCTCTGCAAAGCATTTCATTATTACATAATCAAATTTATCAAACTTTTCATTTATGGCTTTACAATAATATATTTTGCTTGAAAAGCTCATTCTCCCTTCCAATAATGCATAAAAAACAATCTTATGTTTCCTTCCAGTATAGTTCCGTGGTTCTATGTCTAAAGCTTTGCTCTTCGGGGATTTACTTTTTACAGCAACTTTATTGAGATGTAATCACACATCGCATAATTCACTCATTTAAAGTACACAGTTCGATGAGCTTTTGCACATTCACAGAGTTGTGCAAGCATCATTTGGGGTTTACCGTGACGTAAGATGTGAACAAGGATTCAGCTTAGTATTTTGCCCAGGCTGCCAGTCATTTTTCTTAACACTTTTATGGGATAAACCATCTTTCACTGACTTGAAAAATGCGAGGTACTTTTGATAAATTTATTTACTTCTTACAACTGTTCTCTAAGGTTAGTATTATTTTCCTATTTTCCAAACAGGAGACTTAGGACTTGTCGACCAACACCACCTATGCCAGAAGAAAGAATTTCGACGATAAAGTTTTCTTTGTCTCCCATTCTTGCTTCACTTTAGTTCATTCAAAAAGATTTATTGGGGACTCATTATACCCAGACTTTGTGCTAGACATTAGGGTAAAGAGAAGAAAGCCATGGGTCTTGTTAATAAAGAGATTCATAATAGAGGCAAGACAGACAAGAAAGAAAACAGGGGGCAATACAAGATACGTTCCCTCAAAAACGTGTAGAAAAAAAGTCTCTTACAAATACTGTCAGGATCTCCAGATTTAACCCACATCGATATTGAAGCAATTGTCATAATATTCTCAGGTAAAGGTAAATGAGGTTTTATATAAGGGGCTTAGAATGTTGTGTGGCACACAGTAGCGCCCTATTTACCTACTAGCTATAGATACATTAATAAATAGATAAATCTATAGATGTCATGGGGGAGATTGGCTTATGGACCTGAAACGTCCAAGAGACAAATGCCATGGTCTATTTTGCTTTGACTATGGAAAGCACAAAAGCTCTACATAAGCAGAGGGAAAACTTTCAAAGCTACCTTGCTGAAGAGAGGGATGAGACGGTGTCACATCGAAGGGTGCGTTGGCCTTAATCAGAATTGCATACTAGAAGTGAGTTTTTCTTGTCCTAGAGTTGAATTTTTTTTTTTTAAGTAGCACATTTTCTTTCTCATGAAAAAAATAAAGATAGGAGGAAATGTTTGGAGGATAAAGCTTTAAAAATAACAACTCATAGCCAAAATAGAGAAATGTTCCTTTCTCGGTGTAAAGTCTCTGTTTACTTAACAGACTGCACAGAGGCAGGGGGGGAGAGCACGGTGTGGGAGGGAGCCTGCTTCACCGGCTGTGAGCGAAAGTTCAGTTCAGAAACCGAGAAAGTGGAGTCTTAACAGTTCTCCGTTCTTCTGGTCCCTTCTCAATCGTCTCCCATATTTTCTCACGAGAAGCTTGCTCTTAACTCTTCCAACAAGAGTGTATTCTTCTCAACCTCTTCTCGCTGGATATCCTGTTATTTCTCACCAGCAATCATTCATTACCTGTCGACAGTACAATGCTTGCTCTTCGGCAGGTACTAGATGCCACCCACTGAGCCCTCAGAGATAGGATGGCACATCCCACCAACTCTCGATTCAGTTCTCACCGTGTGTTTGTGTGTGTGTGTGTGTGTGTGTGTGTGTGTGTGTGTGTGTGTGTTTCCTTTAGAGGAGGTGAAGTCTAAATCATTATGACATTACGACAGGAAGACCCTGGAGCTTACTTTCATGCAAACAGTAGTGCTTCGGGTTTGCTGCTGTCTCAACTTTGAGGGCTCCTGGAGGAATATTCAATCTGCTGAAGCTGCAATTTTTAAATAGTGCTGTAAAGGCTAGAAGAATGTTATGCTGATGTCTCCATAAGGATGAACTCAACTATCCTTTCAATGGGAAAAGCTCACTGGGTCTAAACACCTCAGCTCATTCACTGATGATATTTTCAGTAAATCACTGAAACGCCTGCACAGAAATGAGTGACTGATTACATGGTACCTGTGGGTCCCTTGCTAGCAGTGTCACAGGTGAAAAGGTTTGCAGTGTGAGCTGATGAATAGGTGATTTTTCACCCTGGGTTCAGGTACAAATTTATCTGGACTTTGGAGGCTGGACAGACACTTGTCGCCTGCCTGACACAAAGGAATCCTTTACTCTCTACTGAGGTCTTTATACCTTGGAATCAGAGATTCATTTTTAAAGTCCCACTGAAATAGTCTATAGTAATCTCACAAAGCCAATTGAACTAGAGCATTTAACTCGTATTCAGAGGGAAGAGGTGAATCAACAGCCTCAGAAATGGGCTGATTACTAAGAATCTGGCAGTAACATTACTACAAGAAGAAAAGATGAGTCTACATCCGTGAGGTGCTCCTGGGGCTTAGAAACACATGGGGTACGGAAGAACAAGATTTATTTTAAAGGAAGCACAGCTTCAGTCATAGATCAGCAGTAGTTTAGCAAGCAGACCAGCCCACGACTCCCACTGTGAGACGTGACAGCCTGCAGTGACAAACTCCTGCACTGATTATTTCTGGCGTTTACAGCACCTCGAAATCCCCTTGTGGGGAAACCTTGCTCTTCCCTATTCTCTTCAAATACAGTCTGTTTGCACTTAAGCGATGGGGGAAGAAACAAGACCGAAAGAGTATTTGTTCATGGCATATCTTGGAAATTTCTCCTGAAAGGAAAGCCTGTTTTTCAGGAACCCTTAGGTTTCTGTTCCTCCAAGTGAGAAGTAAAGAGCTGGGATGTGGATGCACAGATCAAACTTGCCCTTGTATATCTTCAAAAATAACCTTACAACATGTAAAGTTACCCCATAACCTCTCTTTGTATTAAAGGACATTGACAGATGGAAACAAAAATCCTGGGAAGACAACATAACACATTTAACTTAGCTGTCCCGAAAGAAAAGTACAATATGGTTAGAAACAAGGGTATAAATTAAGATGCTTTTTCAAATCAATAGTGGCATGTTTTGTTGTATTTAAAGAGAGTCTGTGCTCTGAATCAACTTGGAAGGCAGACCTCGTGCCTGGGGAAAGAGAGTGATGGTGTGTAGCAGGCACTACGACTGTCTTTAATACGGTGTTACAAGAAAGAGGTGAGTTCAGGTGAGAACCGAATGGTTCTCAAGCAGAAACTGAAGAGAATGCGAAATCTCAAAGATAAATAAAGTCTTGCAGGTTTGGAAACG
>NW_011888859.1:1587202-1596399 GCF_000151845.1 Pteropus vampyrus | reverse complement strand
ACAGCACCTCGAAATCCCCTTGTGGGGAAACCTTGCTCTTCCCTATTCTCTTCAAATACAGTCTGTTTGCACTTAAGCGATGGGGGAAGAAACAAGACCGAAAGAGTATTTGTTCATGGCATATCTTGGAAATTTCTCCTGAAAGGAAAGCCTGTTTTTCAGGAACCCTTAGGTTTCTGTTCCTCCAAGTGAGAAGTAAAGAGCTGGGATGTGGATGCACAGATCAAACTTGCCCTTGTATATCTTCAAAAATAACCTTACAACATATAAAGTTACCCCATAACCTCTCTTTGTATTAAAGGACATTGACAGATGGAAACAAAAATCCTGGGAAGACAACATAACACATTTAACTTAGCTGTCCCGAAAGAAAAGTACAATATGGTTAGAAACAAGGGTATAAATTTAGATGCTTTTTCAAATCAATAGTGGCATGTTTCGTTGTATTTAAAGAGAGTCTGTGCTCTGAATCAACTTGGAAGGCAGACCTCGTGCCTGGGGAAAGAGAGTGATGGTGTGTAGCAGGCACTACGACTGTCTTTAATACGGTGTTACAAGAAAGAGGTGAGTTCAGGTGAGAACCGAATGGTTCTCAAGCAGAAACTGAAGAGAATGCGAAATCTCAAAGATAAATAAAGTCTTGCAGGTTTGGAAACGTCAACTGCTTCTGGCCATGAAATATCAAGAGATAAAATCAGAAAGGATTCTGAGTATAAAAAGTCCAGTGAGACTTCTCAGTTTATAAAGTCACTCACTCTTCAGCACACCTCAGGTGGTAAAGGGTGACACCAAGAGGGTGTGACATCCCCATCCAAGTCTGTTGTTTCAAATAGCCTCAAGATAGTCACCAATAAACAGGAGGGAGAGGCCACAGAACAAAGAAGCAAATCGAAACATCATATTTGAGAACCGTGTCTAGGAAAGGACTCTGGATGTGATTACAAGCAGTTAGAACTGACGAGAGCAAACAGAATAGAAGCATGCTACTTTTTTGAGACAATTGTACTACCAAAGAAATCTCAAGCCTGAACTGAAAAACAAAAGAGTATGATTGTTCAAGGCTCCAGTCCTAACATTTCAGCTGCTAAACACGATGAAAGTTCATTTCTTCCTCCGGTCAATGTCCAGTGTAGGCCTCTTCTACAGTTAGTGACCTTCCCACTCAGAGATCCAGGATCCTTCCCGTGTCTAGTCCTGCTGTGCATAGGTCCTTGGACTGTTCTTCATTCAGATGGCAGGTTGGCAAAGGACTGGGACAAGCCCAGGATGTGCACTAGCAGGAAGAACTGTGACCACTGTATAGCTCACTGAAAGGACAAGCTTCTCACCACACACTTCAGATGTGGCCAAGGAGAATAATGGAAAGAAAGAACCGCCCAGAAGACGAAGCCAAGGTTCACCGAGAAAAATAGAAAGTTTCCTTTTTTTTTTTCCCCAGAGGGCAGATTTAGGGACTAATCAAAGAACTTTCAGGCCCCTCAGAGCAGAAGCCTCTTCATTCTGTGCAGTAAGATTTCAAAAGAGCCATGACAAAGTGACATGACTATTCCCTCTTCCTTTTCATGGCAATTATTCTATCCTTACACCGACAATGGATCTGAAGTGTGTTTGGGAGTGGAGGCTGCCAAACCAGGAGGGCTGCATCCATGCTTGATGGAGTGGACCACGCATCACTGAGAAATCTTTGAGCCAATAGACTTGGAGTTGGGTCCAGTGATTGGATGCAACCATTAGCTCTGACCTCATGATCAGAAGGTCATCTTCTTAGAGTCATTCTGACAAAAATGAAATAAAAACCACGTTGTATGATTCATTTAGAAGGACTGGACTTCAAGTGGAAATGACTTTTGTCCATTACCTTGAGAAGAATTGCTATGAGACTAAAAGTCGGTGCTATCTCGACTGAGGCTTCAAGAAATAAATGCATGGAGCAATTTAGCAGCATTTGAGAAATGTAAAGTTCTCAGAAATCACATTCCAAGTGAAGCAGATCTTGCTGAAGAAGTTGGAAGGCATGGCTATAGGAAGAAAGTTTTCAGCTCTCTGCTTTTCTTAGCTTAAATCATATTTAGCTTTGTTGTTGTTGTTTTTGTTGTCATTTGAAACACAAGAGACTTTACCAAGAGAAGCCGATCAACATCAGGGCCAGTAAATGAACTTCCAATGAAAAGAGAAAACATCTAAAAAGATTCTTTCATATAGGAAGTCCATGCTCGTTGAAATCAAAGAAAGGAGTGAATATTTCCTTCAGCAGTATCCTCAGGATATTTTCAGCTCAAGAAAATGGCATTCTCCTTCAGAGTCTAAAGCACTAACTCACTCATTACCAAAATGTGGACGTGGCCACCATAGGTTACTAGGCCATCCACACATGTGTAACTCCATACACGACCCCCTCCAGAATGAAGGCTCTGCTTATGCCCCCTAGTCATGCCCCAGCACAAAGCCAAGAGGACTCTCATTCCCTCCTCCCTCTCTTTACTGCAGTCTCCAAGGGTGGCTTCAGCTTTGCAAGAGTCGTTGTAAGCCTACCTCCAATCTCAGTGACAGAGTATGGATCATTGATACACCTGTTACTCATCCAGAAGGATTCAGACCCTCTTTGTTTGTGCTGGTACAAGTGGTTGTCATAAAAATTGACCTATATAAAAGATGTGCAGATATCCGCATCAAACAGTCATCTAATGTCCAGTTATCTTCATTCAGCTATCTGTGATACAGGAGTAAGAGTCCAGGAAACTCTTGCTATTTACTTTTTTCACTGATAGTCAAAAGAGTTTTTAAGCCAAGAGATATTTTATAATAAATAGAAGAAGCCTCAACATGCACTCTTTTCATATACTTTTGGGTGCTAAAGTGGCAAGAAAGGAGGTTAGAATTGGTTATTATAGACACTTCTGTCAGAATGTGTAAAACACACTTCTGGGTTTGAATGGTTTGCCAAAGGGAGATGGAATTCTGCACTTCTATAGATAATAATCCACTTGAGGTTGCTTGTACCATGTATACAGTTTAAGAGCTAAAGTAAGTCCCTGGAGGAAAGTCCTCTACTGGTTGTGTCTACTCAAATATCCATCTGAAAAGAGATTTGTTCTTTTAAGATACCCACATCAAGTATATAAGCTATAAGGAAGAATGCCTCAGGAACTCGCTTTTCTTTTGGATGGTTTGGTGTTGCACAGACAAAGCAATCAGGTAATTTTTCTCCACTCTACTTGGATGAGCAGATTCTGTTAACTGGAATGAAGGCAAATGAATGAACAGAGAGAGTGCCGTGCTTGTATGTGAGAGCAGGGTTTCTACTTTTGATGAACAAATCACGGTTTCCCCATAAAGAACATGATTTACATTTCATTTCTTCATTAACCCAATTTTAGTTGTGCACCATTCTTTCTAGCCCATTATAGATGCCAGACTCTGTGCTAAACATTAAGAATTCAAAGATCAATTTTATTCATTCATTCTATTTTCTTTCAGTAAATATTTATTGAGAAGGAATCTACTGTGTTCCAGGCCCTGAGTTAAGTGTTGAAGACATAACAATAAGCAAAACATTGTCCTCCTGCAGTATACAGTTAAGTGAGGTAGATAGACATTAAATACACGTATGCACTTGCACCAAAATACACATGCACACGCACACACACACATACATACACACTCCAATAAAATAAAATGAAATAAAACTATTAATTGCAATAACGCCAAGGAGGAAGAGTACAGAGTCTTACAAGAGTATAACAAGGGGACTATCTTAGATATGGGGAAGGTGGGTGTCAGAGAAGACCACTTTGAGGAGGTGACATTTAATCTGAAACCTAAAGAACTGGGAATTAGCCACACAAAGAATGGGAAGAGTGTACCAAGGAAACGGATGTGTGTAGGTTTTGAAAGTAAGAAAATGTTTGATGAGTTTGAGAAACTAAAAAACATCAATATCCTGGAACTCTGGAACTGGATGATTCCTGGCACAAGTGGTCCTGGACGAGGCTGAAGAGGCAGTCGCAGAAACAGGGCCAAAAGGTGGACTTTATCCCCAAACCAAGAAAAGCCATTGCAGTTTTAGGAGAATTTCCTAGGAAAATTTAAGGGAAGAGTGACAAAGACTTATGTTTTTCAAAGATCAGATTCACAGGGAAAATATTTCCTCAAGTCTTTACAGCAAGGACAACATAAAATTCACATTCATTTTTTCACCTGGTCATTTCAATTGCAAAAGTTCTTATATATACAAAACCAGAACAACAAAATACACCACAATTAGTCATGGTCATTGAAATGGCTGAAGTTAAAACAAGTTAAGACAAGTTACACATATCTGATATAGAGTGTTGGAATTTTTAATAAGTAAACTAATGACCTAGGAATCCTCAGGGATTCTAGAGTCACTCATTCAACTGAAATTTATTAAGCTCTTATTAGATCCCAAGCATTTTGCAAGTTAGTCAAGGTCCCTACTTCCTGGAGCTTCCATTCCAGCGACAGAGACAAATATCAGACAAGTAATATGTGGACAAGATGATCTTTGATTGTGCTAAGTGCTTTTAGGAAGTAAAACAGGGAGCAGCAGGCAAGTTGGTCGAAAACTAATTTAAGCTTACCCTTGAAGAGGTGACATTTGACCTGAGGTCTGAATGACAAGATGTTTTGAGATCATCCAGACTCTATTTTTAGAAGAGACATTTTTAAGTGTGTGTTTTTTTGTTTTCATTTTTTGTTTTTTAATCAGGATAAGAAATAAAATGAAGTAGTTATATAAATGCTGGTTTTAGGGCTAAGAAAAAGTGTTCTGGTTTTGAAATACAGTAAGAAAGACCAAGAAATGTAAAGCATTGTGCCAAACAATCCAAGAAGCTTGAGTCGAAAGTAGGAGTGACCTAACATTGACTTCCTCTTAGCCTCCAGACTTTTCAAGCTGAAGTTGGAACTACAACCATTGCGAGAATGATGGCTTTCCTTGGAAGTCAGTTCACAAAGTGTAGCTAAGAACAGAGTCAACGGAGATGGCAGACTTAGCTCGTATTGGAAGCAATCCTTTATACTGAATACATTTAAGGGTTACCGCTCTTCTGCAGTTCTTCTGTTTCTTCTATTCTTTTTGTCTTTTCGTTTATCATGGACAATCTTTGTGTTGAGTTCATACAATTTCCACTTTCTAACTTCATTTCGTGCTTCTGATTCTAAGTTTTAGTCAAATAAAAATATAGACATAAACATATTTATTTGAAGATAGGCAAGTGGAACTTAAAACTTTTTCCAAGTGGTGGGGGGAGTTGTCATGTATCTGCTGAGTTATTGGCAGTTGTTATCTGTAGCTCTTGCATTTACGTGTCAATATAGAAGTGTATTTTTAAATGCTTCTTTTGATTATGCTAAAATCTAAAAAGTGCACTAACCTTGCATTGTGCAGCAATAGGTAACATTATCTAACAGTAAAGGGAATTGTAACAGAAGGAGTGGAATAGTGTTCTTGGCCTCACTCTGTCAGCAAACAGATGAAGGACTGACTCAGGCTTTTTTTCAAGCAACATAATCTAGGAAAGGGAAAGGCACTAGCTCACGAATGCTAAATTTTAGAAACTAAAATCAAAATTAGGGAAAATGCACCGAGTTTCATTAACAGCGATGCTCAATATCATCCATGTGACCTCAAAGGCCACGTGAACCTGTTCTCCAACAAGAATCACGCATACTGGCATTTTCAAGAAAGAAATGAGATTATCGATGTGTTCTTTATGGATAAATGTGTCTTTTTCATCATGCTTACCATAAGGAGCAATATTTTGGTTTTGTTTGTTGTTTACTTGTTATTCATTTGTTTCTCTCTCTCTCTCTCTTTTGCTCCCAAATATTTCAAAGTATTGAGGCCACAGTACATGCAGAAATTATATTGTTAGTCTAACAGAATAACACTAAACTGGGCCAATGCCATTGCTCTCATTTACCAGAAACTTCTTTAAGAAACTAAACTAGAGATCGAAATCTAATCCTACCATTTCATCAGCAGTTGGCACCATAACATACTGTTCTGGAAACGTGTGATAAACCAAATATGAACCCATTTCTGGGCTTTTAGAAAAACATTTTTATCCCTTCTTACCCTGCCCACTATATTTCCAAGGACTTCAGGCTGCACTCTGATTCCTACTCTTGAGCCTCAATGTTGGTTAAAAATGACTCTGAGCCAAGGTAAATAGGGTTCCCCCCAACAACCTGGAGAGTGCCAGTTCAGAGGAACCTAATGAAGCTCCTGAAGCAGCCTGTTCCTCTGACACCCACACTTTACTGAAATGCTTTTGAGTCTTACTATACAAAACTCAACCAACATCTTTTTCAAGGATTGGGCCTATGACTCTTAATAAAACATTTTAATTCTACTCTCCTGAACATACGATCTCTAAATGCATCTGCGAGGGCCCACATCTATTTCCTTTTCGCATTTCAGAAAACTTAAAGCAATGTAGGTTCCTGACTTAGCTGATGATGGGCGTAAAGGGAATGCCATCGTGAGCTATTTAAGTTGTTCTCTCTTTCCTTAATATATTTTCAGCATCATATTTGGCTCATACAAAAGAATTTTCATAACGCATGTGTACTTTATAAAGCACTATTTAAAAAATGCCGATTTCTCCAGCAACTTACCTTCTTTTCATTTTCTTTATAAAAGTTTAATTTTAGAGAGATCGACTTTTAATTCTCAATTCCAAAATATATATATATGTATTTTCTTATTAAAGTTTTAGCTTTGTCTCTCAATTAAGTCCTTAATTCACTTCAAATTAATTTTTTCACATGCTATGAAGATCGAATTTCTTCTTTTTTTTTTCCTATGTAGATAACCATTTGTCTCAGGACCATTAATGTAATGTTTCTTTCTTTCCCTCACAGTCTCAATGCTCTCTCTACATAGACCAGATGTTCTTAGATGTAGTTCCTAAACTCTCTTTCTATTTCATAAGTCACTGTGCTTATTTCTATGCCAATATCATACTGTCTTATTTATAATAACTTTATTACCTTGGAAACTATTATTATAGGTCTCTACCCAATCTCCCCATCTTCATTTCAGTCTTCAGAAGCATTTGGCCATACTTGGTCTTTGACCTTTACCATATAAATTTTAGAATGAAGTTGGGATTTTGATTGAAAATACACGGCATTTATAGGTCAATTTGTGCAGAATTGATATGTTTTGAATAATGAATTTTCCTAGCCATGTTTTATATTCTTTTAAATGTTTTATATTCTTAATGTCTTTCAACAGAGGTTTCTAATTGTTGCTCTAGAGCATCTATAATTTTATTAATTTTATTCCAAATACATTATACTTTTTGTTACTATCATAAAAAGTATATATAATTATAAGTTAAAGTACATATACTTACATATATTTAATTATGTTCAGTATTTGTTGCTGGTATAAAGTAATAGATTTGTTTTTTGTATTAGCAGTTGTCTATCACTCTAAAAATCAAAACACATTTCAGTGAAGAAAAAGGGTCTTTTAAAAATTCCATCAGATGGTTCAGAGTGCCTCCAGTGGCAGATGATGCTGTGTTTGTTTATGCCCATTTTTAGCTTCTATCCTTTGCTAGTTGTTAGTAAAAACTTGGTGTGGTTGAGATCTATGATTCATTTGGATGTGCTTTAACAATTAACTCTTCGAGAAACTGCCATCTGCAAAGCAGATGAAAACTGTAGCCTAATATTTCAGAATGAATTACAAATATTGAAGAAAATGATCAAAGGTTTGAAAGAGTTGCACATTTCAGCAACAGAAAATGCAGAAATGATGGCCAAACAACAGGAAAAAAATAAAACAGAAATAGGAAAAAAAAACGATAAAATATATTTGAAAATAAAGAAAAAAAAGCCAGAAACAGACTAAATTAGGACATGACAGCAAATAGACTCTATGGGACAGCACAGTGAGGAGGAAAAAGAATATAAAGACAAAGAGTAAAGAAAAGTAATAAAAGGATTTAAGAGAAAGTCATAAGTATAGAGTATGGCTAAAGGGTATCCTTTATACGTATAAATAGGCAACTAACTAATCGAACCAAAGCAATTTAGCAAAACAATTATTTTAAACTACAAAGCAAGAGAGTCAAGAAGTAAAAGAAAATTTCAATCTATGTATTTAAAAGACACACCATGTACCTGGGAAAACTGACCTAAAATAGTCAACGCAGAGAAATACCTTAATAAAATTACTGAAATTTAAGTCTATTAAAAAAAAAAAAAAACCACTATAAGTATTCTATAAGTGAACTATAAGTCCAAATCACTAACAAAAGAAAGAAAATCAGCCTGTCATCCAACTTCTTGACAGCAACATTTCATACTAGAAAACAGTGGAGCGATCCTTTAAAAATACTTGAGAAAAAATGTGAGCCCATGGTTTGGTATATGGCCAAACTTTTCCCATGAAAGAGGCAGAAAAAGAATTAGAAACATTTTTAAATTAAAAAAAAATTTAGAGAGCCACCAGCATATGGTCTGAGGGGGGACATTAAACATATCTAATGACAGCATTAAAACTAAAAATTGGAGGTAGGGGTGACAAAAAGTATTATAAGCTCTAACAATAAATTAAAAATACAAGTAATAAAAATAAGATGAGAAAGGAAGAGTCACAGAAATTATTAGATTAACTCAGATGTTAGCAGAGTAAATTGACATTATTTGATTCAACAAATCAAGTAGTAAAAGCGTTAAGTACTTTTAACACCACAAAATTTAACATTGAAAAAATCCTAATGGCTAAAATTAAAAGGTAGTTGAGGAATGTTAAGGTACTCGCTAATTTTACTACTTCTCATAGTAGGAAACTAACAGTTTCCAAAGGAAAAATTGACTCAATATATATTAAATGAACAAAGAGCAAAAATGCAACATACCTAAAAGTAAAATAAATAAAACAGCAAAGAAAGGAGCCCACTTAATAAGTGAAAAAAAAAAAAAGAACTTGAATCAGACATAGTGGCTATATCCATAAATATAAATTGGTATAATTCATCTATTAAAAAATATTCTCAGATTGGCTAAAAAGTAAAATCCAACTGTAGACTGTATAAAATAGAGACTTAAATGCCCTCTCAACTTAAACTCTTCATTAAGTAACTCTTGAAGAAAAGGAAAAATAAATGTGAAATTGCTGAATTTTTAGAAATAAGTATATTAAAGCAAGATATATC
>NW_011888859.1:1570120-1587152 GCF_000151845.1 Pteropus vampyrus | reverse complement strand
CCCATGAAAGAGGCAGAAAAAGAATTAGAAACATTTTTAAATTAAAAAAAAATTTAGAGAGCCACCAGCATATGGTCTGAGGGGGGACATTAAACATATCTAATGACAGCATTAAAACTAAAAATTGGAGGTAGGGGTGACAAAAAGTATTATAAGCTCTAACAATAAATTAAAAATACAAGTAATAAAAATAAGATGAGAAAGGAAGAGTCACAGAAATTATTAGATTAACTCAGATGTTAGCAGAGTAAATTGACATTATTTGATTCAACAAATCAAGTAGTAAAAGCGTTAAGTACTTTTAACACCACAAAATTTAACATTGAAAAAATCCTAATGGCTAAAATTAAAAGGTAGTTGAGGAATGTTAAGGTACTCGCTAATTTTACTACTTCTCATAGTAGGAAACGAACAGTTTCCAAAGGAAAAATTGACTCAATATATATTAAATGAACAAAGAGCAAAAATGCAACATACCTAAAAGTAAAATAAATAAAACAGCAAAGAAAGGAGCCCACTTAATAAGTGAAAAAAAAAAAAAGAACTTGAATCAGACATAGTGGCTATATCCATAAATATAAATTGGTATAATTCATCTATTAAAAAATATTCTCAGATTGGCTAAAAAGTAAAATCCAACTGTAGACTGTATAAAATAGAGACTTAAATGCCCTCTCAACTTAAACTCTTCATTAAGTAACTCTTGAAGAAAAGGAAAAATAAATGTGAAATTGCTGAATTTTTAGAAATAAGTATATTAAAGCAAGATATATCGAAATCGATGGTACATAACTAAAGCAGAACTTTGAGAAAATTCTTTGTATTAATTACCTATTTTATGAAATAAAAATAAATGAATTAAATATGAACTCCAAAAGCTAGAGAAAGAACCACAAAGTTAACTGACTGAAAGCAAAAGGAAAGACTTAATAAAGCTAAAACTATAACAGGTTAGAAAGTAGAAAACGATTAGAACAATTTTTAAAAATTTAAGCTAGTTCTTTGGGGAAAATAATTGACACAACAGCGAAACCACTAGCTGACCTAAGTTTTCTAAAAGAAGGATAAATACACAAAATAAATTATAAGGTGAAAGTAACCATCAAATCAGAGAAAATTTTTAAAAAATAGTCAGAAACTACTTTGTCCAACTCAATGCAATAAACTCGAAAATCTAGATGAAATGGTAACTTTGTCAGATTTAAAATATTAAAACTGACTCTAGAAGACATAAAACGTTTAAAGAGACCAATTATTACAGAAGAATTAAAAATTCTAGGGAGGTCTCCTCTGAGGGAGCCACTGGATCCAGATGGTTTCAAAAGAGATTTCTGCCAACATTTTAAAGCTCAAATAATCCCAGTGCTACTTAAACTTTCCAGAGTATAGAAAAGGAAAGAAAAAAACTTCAAGCTAGTTTCATGAAGCATGTGTAACATTGGTAACAAAATGCGAAGACTATACAAAGGGAAAATTTTACAACCAACTTGCCTATGAATTATGATGCAAAAATGACAGTTACCTTCATTCTTAATGAAAACACCCAATAATATAGAAGTCCATAGAAACTCTTATAATATGAATATATAAGAACAAAGAAATGATGCCCACTGTTTGCTACTATTTGCTACCTATAAGATGTTAGAGGTATTATTTGATGCAATTAGATTTTTTAAAAAACATTTAGATGCTGGAAAACAGTATGGAGGTTTCTCAAAAAATTAAAAATGGATATACCTTTGACCCAGCAATTGCATTTCTGGATATTTATCCAAAGAAAACCAAGATAATAATTTGTAAAGATCTATGCTCTCCAATATTCATGGCAGCACAATTTACAATAGCCAAGATATGGAAGCAACCTAAACGCCCATCAACAGATGATTGGATAAAGAAATTATGGTTCATATATACAATAGAATATTACTCAGCCATTAAAGGAAATGAAATCCTACCATTTGCAAAAACATGGATGAACCTAGAGGTTATTATGCTGAGTGAAATAAGTCAGACAGAGAAAGATAAATACTATATAATTTTACTTATATGTGGAATCTAAGGAACAAAAAGAACAAAATAATCAAAAACAGACTCACAAATATAGTAGACAATTTGGTGATGGACAGAGGGCAGGGGGTTTTAGGGGGCTGGGAGAATGGGGTGAAGGGTTAAAGAAGTACAAATTATTAGTTGATAGATGGTCACAGGGATGGGGAGTATAGCATAGGGAATGCAGTTAGCATTACTATATTGGCTAGGTGGAAAACCAGAGGAGAGAAGGAGTAATTAGGGGGATCGTTTTATAAACTATGTAAATATCTAACCAATGTACTATATACTTGAAACTAATTTAAATAAATAAATAAATTTATTTAAAAAAACATTTAGATGCTTAAGGATAGAAAGAGGTAAAACAATCTTTATTTGCAGATGAGACAATTGTATATTAGGTAACCCCCCAAATAATGAAAAACTAAACAAGAAGAGAATTTAGTAAGGTTGTAGTCTATAAGAATAACATGCATAAATCAATTATTACATACGTACTATATATATTTATTTAAATTATATATAAAATATCTAGACATAATCTTTAACATATATGCAAAATATATATAAGGATACTTGAAAACACTTCTGAAAAATACGATAAAAGATTTGAACAAATGGAAAGGCACACCTTGGATAGGAAGATTCAACATAATAAAGACATTAATACTCCCTAAGCCAATTTATATTTAACACGATCTCAACAAAATTATCAACAAACTTTCTAATGGAGTTAAGTTCATTCTAAAGTTTGCATGGAAAGAAAAAAAAAAGGAACCTATAAAACCCTAAAATATCAAAAGGCAGTATTGGAGAGATATATGAGAAATATCTCTCACATTAATTATGCTACAATTTGGAGCTGCTATAAATAAAGCTATGTGATGTTGACTCATAGACAAATCTTAGCAGATAATTAAAATTTTATAAAAAGACTTAAGTTTATAAAGAAATTCAGTGTATAATTAAGGGTCCATCTCAAAGCACTTGAGAAAAATAGTGACTTTTTTATAAATGGTGTTGGAAAAACAGAAAAGCCATCTGGAAAAATATAAAAGTCAACCTTTCTTGCATACTGTATATCAGGATAAATTCCAAATGGACCCAAAATGTAAGATTAAAAAGTATCAGAAGCAAGAAGAAGTGAATATAATTATAGCTAAGGGACAGAAAAACCCTCCCAATAAAATAAAAGATGAATATATTTCTGCTATAAAACTTATTTTATGAAAGCTTTTTACTCAAAATTTAGCATAAACAGTTTAAATGAAAATGAGAATTCGAGAAAAGATATTGACAATTTATATCGAGAAAAGTTGGTCTATACGGAGCTCCTAAAAATCGAGGAAACAAAATCCAAAAGTTTGGCAACATATTCTGTTGGAGAGGCTGTGGAGAAACAGATTGGTAAAAAAGCACTATGATACGATATCATCGATAGTAAATTTTTCAATATCTAGCAAAATTGCATATGCATGTACCTTTGAACCTACTTTTAGTAATATGTCACAAAGACAACTAAGAAAAGTACGAAATGACTTATTCACAAAGTTATTTATTATGGCCTTTTTGTTGTTGTTGTTTATAGCACAAGATTGGAAATAACCTACAAACCCATGGATAAGGGATTCCACCCAACAGCTTATAAAATAATCATAAAAAGGAATAAAGAAGATCTTTAAATATATATATGTAGTAATCTTCAAAACAATGTGCAGATTATATATAATATGTTATTTTTGTGTATGGAGTCAGGATACGATTACATATAAATATATATACATACTTATATTCATCATATGTAGCCAATCTTAATTCAAATATGATATTATAAGGGGCATCCAGTGGAGGGGCTAGTAATGAAGTTAGACTCTGAATAACCTGGTTATAAAAATTTTGACTTTGGAAACAAATATTTTATATATTCAAAAAAATTAAATAAAAAATATAAAAAGGAAAAGCAAGTTGAAATGAATGATTCTTACTTTATATCAAGCTGGTGGCATCAGAGAGAAGAGTTATTTCAAGCGTCTGCAAAACACAATATTTTGATTTTCTATTCTCAGTGGAATATAATTGAAAGACAAACAGAGCTACTTAGAAATCTTCAACTGTATTAACTGGTGTAATTGTTAGTAGAAAGACTGGAATTATTATTTTTTAAATATTTTCACACAATGAAAGATAATGAAATGAGTAATAATATTTATGTTGTTAGAAATCAAAGTTTGAATTGAAAATATCAGTATAAAATAAGGTGCTTATATCCGAATTTAATCCATTTAAAAGGCGAAGAAGCTAAGGCAACTCTAAAGTAGTGAACACAGCACGTGCCAATCTTGAGTTCTCAATTCCGATTTCTCTGAAATAAACAAGGGTCCATTATAGAAACAGCTGATTCCAAATCTGGGGCAGAAAATTTGCAATATGAGGATGAGAGATGTTACTATGCTCTTCAGCAAAGAGGCACCGGAGATGAAAGGCTTATATTCAAATCACACAAAGGCCGACATGAAGGAATTCTCATCCGCCAAAGATAGGACTACTTGAACATCAAAAAAGGATAACAAATCAATCGATTCATACACACTGAATAAGCAAAAATCTATGCGCTCATAATGCTACCAAAAAAATTCTCACTGGACATCATTGCATGGAGATAGGATACCAGTTGCCCCTTCATAGCACTGCTGTCAAGAACTAGAGCTCCACTGCTTCCCATTACTGAACATCTCAAAAAAGCGAGTTCGTACTCCCTCTCTCTCATTTTCCCTACCCATTTTCTCATTCATACATTATGCTTTCATTTAACAAATGTATACTGCTTTCCTTACCTTTTCACTAAAAATCCTCTCTTTAGAGACAACGTTAACCCCATAATTAACAAATCCTTATTCCCCCTTCTTATTCCTGCCCACCTCTCTGTAGTATTTGGTATAATTCACCATGCTTTTTTTTTTTTTTTTTTTGAAAGCTAGCCCT
Source organism: Pteropus vampyrus (assembly GCF_000151845.1). Classification (NCBI taxonomy): domain Eukaryota; kingdom Metazoa; phylum Chordata; class Mammalia; order Chiroptera; family Pteropodidae; genus Pteropus; species Pteropus vampyrus. Next base: position 1,582,121 of record NW_011888859.1, on the reverse strand, counting down.
TCCTTGGAATCGGAGACTTTGTGCTTCTACATCTCAAACAACTCTGATTTAACACCAGGCTGGGATTTTTTTCTACTTATAACTCCTAAAGCTCAGCCTTTTAAGAGGCCTTTCCTCAGCCCTTTGGACACCTCCTTCTCCACTGTCATGCCTACTTATTACATCCATTCCACACTTTTAACTATGGAGAAGACTCAAATCTTTTATTTCCAGTTTTTTATCTCCATCTCTCTGTGAGATCCAACTTTCTGCTGGACATGACCTTCAGTATATGCTCACTATATCTTAAGCCCAGAATGTATAAGGAAAGACACATTTAATTTCCTCAACACCTACTCTTTCCTGTCTTCCTAATTCCTATCGATAGCACTGCCATCCTTTCGAGACCACACATTTGAAAGCTTCATCCCCACATGCCACACCATAGCCACACTGAATTAAGGGCTCAGTCAGGCTCTGCTCGCCTCAGAGGCTAAGATGGATTCAGTCGCAGGCTCACTTGGACATGTATCAAATGATATAGGAGAAGCCCTTGCTTTATCAGGGGTATGCAGTAACTTTTTCTTATCATCATCACATTTTGGGTACCTCCTATTTTCCAACAATGAAGTCATGATGGATCTTAGAATCTGTGCCCACGGCGAGTGGTAAATACGTAAACAGATTAAGAAATTGATTCTCTGCTGTGATAGACAACCAAAGAAAAACTGACAGTGTGCTTTTTATATCTCCTTTTCATTTGATAAAATAAAAATGCAGGTAAAATAACAAATAGGAATATTTAATGTCTTAAAAATGCCTCTAGAAGCATCAGAAGAGAAATCTTATCCTTATTCATTGAATTAAGAGCCCACAGGGAGAAATCAATAATATCAAGAAAAGAGATTAGAACTTAATTATAGATCATAAGGGCTTATAACCATGCCACTAATAATAAAGACAATTTCAACTTTCAACAAGAAATGGAAATAGACCTAATAACTTAATTTACTTTGAAGTCAAAACTCCATCCACTCATAAAATTAAGAGCTGTCATATAGGAAAATACTCAACCAGTACTAACATCTTGATATAAGTAATATTTCAAAGATGTGTAAACTGCGGTTATCCACCACAGAGATTGATAAACCTCTGCCAAAATCCCCTGCTACCCTCCTGCCAGCTCCAAAGGACCAATATATGGAATAACCTCGCTTTTACAGTTATATCAATAACATAGTATGCTTTTAGTCAGGATCAATGAATAATAAGTATCTTCATGCTAGCATAAAAATGTCAACAGTGGAATCAGTTTATAAAAAGCAAGCATAAAACAAGAGATTGATTTTTCACTTAGAATCCATATCCATTAGAAAATGATAGAGCTACAGCTGATAGCACAGAAATCAAAAGGATTATGAGACTACTATGAACAATCATTTGCCAACAAATTGAATAGTCTAGAAGAAATGGATAAATTCCTAGAAATATACAAATTGTCAAGACTGAATCATAGAGAAAAGAAAATCTGAGCAAGCAAATGACTAGTAAGGAGATTGCATTAGTAATCAAACACATGCCAAAAAAGAAGAGTCCAGGACCAGACAGCTTCAATGGTGAATTTTACCAAATGCTTAAAGAAAAATTAATCTCAGTGCATTACAAACGTTTTTAAAAAATAGAAGGGAAGAGAATACTTCCAAACTCATTTTATGAGACTAGCTTTAGCCTGATACCAAAACCAAAGACACTGCAAGAAAACAAATTACAGATGAACACAGATGCAAAAGTACTTAACAAAATATTAGCAAACTGAATTTAACAATACATTAAAAGGATCATACACCATGATCGAGCAAGATTTATTCCAGGGATGCAAGAATGGTTCAACATTCACAAATCAATCAATATGATGCACCATATTAACAAAATAAAGGATAAAAATTTTATGGTTATCTTAATAGGTTAAAAAAAAGATTTAACAAGATTCAACATCCATTTATAATAAAAACTATCAACAGAGTGGTGTAGAGGGAACGTATCTCAACATAATAAAGGCCACATATAACAAGCACACAGCTTACATCATACTCAATAGTGAAAAGCTGAAAGCTTTTTCTCTAAGATCAGGAACGAGGCAAACAAGGATGCCCGCACTCACTGCTTTTAGACAGCATAGTTTTGGAAGTCCTAGCCAGGGCAATTAGGCAAGAAAAATAAATAAAAGGCATATAAATTGGAAAGGAAGAAGAAAAACTGTCACTATTTGCAGATAACATAATATTATATACAGAAAATTTTAAAGACTCCACCAAAAAACTGTTAGAACTAATAAACTAATTCTATAAAGTTGAAGGATAAAAATTAGTATACAAAAAGCAGCTGAGTTTTTATACACTAATAAAAAACTATTAGAAGGAGAAATTAAGAAAACAATCCCATTCACAATTGCATCAATGCAAAGAAAATACCTAGGAATAAAATGAAACATGGAGGTGAAAGACCTGTACACTGAAAACTAAGACATCGAGTTCTTAAAGAAACTATAAGTTCTTACTACAAGAAAAAAAATTGTAACTGTTTTGGTGACAGATGTTAACTAGACTTATTGTGGTGATCATTTTGCAATATATACACATATTGAATCATTATGTCGTACCCCTAAAACTACTATAACGTTATATGGCAATTACATTTCAATTTTTAAAAAGGGGGGTGATGGCAGAAGATAAACTAGATATAAATAATGTGGGATGCAGTGCAGGCCTGCTTATAATGGCTTGCTTTTTCTTATATTCATTTGTACACTAATATCAGTTAAGCACTAGACAGTAAAATCTCTGAGGATAGATGAATGCCTCTTACACATCCCTTTTTCATATCTCCAGTATCATGCACAATCCTAGAGATATGGTAGTATTCAATAAATAAATTGACTTAAACTGAATTCCAACTAGCACAGACTTGAATTTGGCCATTTCCCTTTATCACTGGGCTTTAATGGCACTCACTAAAACAAATAAAGATCTTTTTTGGTAATTAGGATTAAAGCAGATATGAGAGGTGGATTACTTGATTTTCCCTGTGTAGCATGATGACTTAAATAAGATTAAGATATTTTAGAATTACATCATCAAAAACACTATTTTGATTATATTTTAAATCTATTAAGCTGGTGGTTTAGTGTTAATAATACATGGTAAACACAAAAATAAAGTGGTATATAAAATGTAAGAAAAGTCAAATTAACCTCCCACACAGGATTAATTCTTTGGTTGGAATTATGCCTTTTCCTCTGGAGCGATTTTATACTCAGTGGATCCTTACTATTTATAAGCTTATTCCTCTTGAGGAGTTAAAAGACTTGTGCCTTAGCAAGCTTTAGAACATAATGCTAGCTAATTGCTGTTGTCTTTAAGGAGAAACCTTGATTTGAATGTTTTGTTTTTTACCTTTTCCAATAGAACCCCTATAAGCACTTTTATGATTGACGATCTTGTTGGTCAAATTGACTTTTCCTGAAATTCCATTGTGTGTGTGTGTGTGTGTGTTTAATATTTTTATTGAGATGTAATTCACATATCCCATCATTGACCCATTTACAGTGTATAATGCAATTTTTTTTGTCCAATAGATACTTGGAATCATTTTCCAACAGAGGTAATATGACAGTTTGGCTAATTTCTCCCTTCTTTTGGCCTCAATTTTTTACAGTTTCATTTCCCAAGATTTGTCAGAACGCTAATCCAAAGACTTGTAAGAATCAATCAATTGGTATCTGCTATTAAGTAATTAGGTGCTCAGAACTCAAAAGAATCAGTGGATTTGGAGTGAGAATACAAACTAGTAAAACTCTTTGCTACCTATATTCTCATCCGATGGTTGAAATATAGAAAGTATAGAAGATAATCCAGCACATTACTTCCAGCCATTTCTGTAAGGTAGAGCAAAAATAAAAAAAATAAAAAAAAAAAACATTCTGAACAAAGTTCTTAAAATACAAATGGGGCCAACCAAAGCACTTCTGGAAAGTTATGGAGGGAATTCAGGGCAAAGGTACTGGAGTAACTAAACAGCCACGGATTGACTTTGCCGATAGGACGCTCACTCCCTCCTCCCACATCTGCTCCCCTAGCTACTGCTCCCTGTCAGTGTAGCACCCATTTTTCAAAGGGGAGAAATCTGAACAGGGAATTGAAAGGGAGGTCTTCCTCTTCATGCCCGAGAAAATTTGGAGGGAGGACATTCTGAATTCATCAACTTACTTCAGAACTCTAGTTTTCACTTTTCCAAGTTAAAAAAAAAAAAAATCTGCAAAGAATTTACAAGTTTTACATGGGAAAAAAAAAATCAATTATAAAAGAAAAGCTAATGAAAGCTCTGCTGGAAACATTATTTTGTTTGCATATTTTTATTCACATTTTTCTGAAATATTTACAATAAACAGGTAAAATGAGAATGCTCTTTCTTCTAGAAAATGACTTTTTTTTCCTATTTAAAATGAATTTATCTCCTCAAAACGATCTGCTATTTAGTAGAAGAGGCAAACTGTTCTTTGAGCGCAGCAAACTGTTTTTCTCTTGAGAAAACTTATTCCTCTTCCATGCCTACAAATAAAAGAACTTTCTGTTGTCCAGAACTATTTCCTACAGGCAAAGCCTCCTGATGCGGGAGTGATGGAAAGAGCTACATCAACAACCCTCTGGCCAGAAGCTAGGTAGAGGGAATATTCTGTATGTCCAATTAAACCCTGCTTTTCAAATGGATGAATAGTTTTTTTCTCTGAGAGTGAATAAGAGTTGAAAGAGAGTGCTTTGGCTTTACTGAGAAATCCACAAATATTTTTCAGAATTTGTTAGCCCGATGGTGCCTGCAAAACAGAATTACACAGTGCCTTGGAAATTGGATAGTCTCACTGAACAAGCAATTTACATTGTTTCTTCAACATCACACCTGCCTTCCAGCGATTGCAAACTTTACTCCTGCGAAAACAGAGACCCCACAAGGAACAGTCTGAGGCAAACACTTCTGCTTCTGTTTTCCATCTATGTTTTTCTAGTGTGAGCACTCAAGCAGGACTAAATGAAGAGGTGCACTCGGAGTTGACACAGAGGACATATTTTGTGTTTTCTGGTGCCAAAACACACCAAAGGATTAGGTGCTAGAATGGAAAATGAGTTTTCTCCATTTCCCAATTACTTTCACAGGCCTTCTTATTATCTTTAACTTTCCTCTTATAAAACACACACACACACACACACACACACACACACACACACACACTAAAAGAAATTACTGGGTTCTTTATTTATACCTTATAATAACCTTTATTTCTTGGTTTTCACAGAAAGTGATGACTGCATTAAGTGCTTGGAACTCACTGCTACGGGATTCAGGGGAGAACTGGAAATTGTGGGTAGGCTAAGCATGGCGAGGATAAAATTAGCTTTCAAGCATATGACTACCAGGAAAGTTACATGCTACCAGAATCAAGATATCATGCGCTGTCATCAGGGTTGTAAATCAGGCATAACGTTTTTTTTAAAAGGATGCAAGATAGAAAATGTGTCCCGTGCTCACAAATGCGAGATGGCAACCCAACAGGTTTTTATGTTCCTGTAATCACTAAACCCCATTTGCCAATACTAACATTGGAGTAATTACAAGGAAAGCCTGGGGTAAATTCTACCCTCTTGATAGCCTTGGAAAGCACAAATGCCAGGATTTGCAAAGGTTTGTGAGAACAGGACATCATTATAATTAATCACAGGCAAACCCCTGTCTTCAGTTAGTAACCCTGGTAATCCATGGGCGACAGGCCTGCTTGACTTCTGGCCTTCTCTTTTCCCTATTTCTATGCAAAGGTAAACAGCCTATGGAGGTGGCAGAATTTTCAAAGTTAATGTCAGTAAACCTGAGATAAAATAAAAATGATAAAGCTAACACTCGTCTTCTGCTTATCGGCTTTCAAACATTTAGCTTCGAAGCTTATGGATTTCTATATTTTATTACAAAAAACAAAAACAAAACAGTGTTTCCTGTGAACAATAAGATGGGGAAAAGCAACATAGAGATCAGGGTGACGCAGGATAATCAGAGAGGAAATGCTGTCAAGGAGGTTGCCAGCCTGCGAGGCAACAACATAAACAATGCTCTCAGTCATCACGCAAAAGCCACCTTCCAGATGTATACCATTTCCAATGGGCTCCTGGTCACAATTGCTTTTACTGTTATGTGTATATCAATGTCATCAAAAGCAGTTATCCTCTAAGACCAAGAGGGTACAAGAGGATACTGAAATTTCCTAATATTTAGGTGCATGTTAATAATTAGAAAAGTGTAAAAAATTTTACATTTAGATCATATTTTAGTTTTTACATTTTATACTATTTACATAATATACATTTATTTATATAATTTTCTAAGCATTAACATGTATCTAAGTATTAAATGTATTCGAATCTTGAGGATTTAATTTCGTAGTGGGTTTAGTTATGGGGGAAAAGATCCTTTGCTTATCCGCATTTGGAATTTAAAAGTCACATAACAGTTTTGTAGAGTATAAGCAGAAGTGCAAGCCTAAATCAAATGCATTTAGTAATTTAAAAAACTCCTTCCAAAACATATAGATATTAATTTCTGCAAATTCTGCAAGGGATTAAGCCAGGAATTGATGCGTAGTAATAAATAAGAGGTGAGTGAGTTTGATGACAAGAACAACTGAAATGACCATCAGAAGATGTGGGTTCTCCTGACTGCCGTAAACCATCCGAGTGACCTTGACCATTGCAATTAACCAGCATTCAATGGGACTCATGGATGACTCTGTATATTGGAGGTAACAAAAAGATGAACAAGATCTGGCTCCTGCCCACAAGAACTTGATGAGCTTATAAGGAAGGTAACACATACAATTATAACTGACATACGGCAGAATGAGATGAAGAGAAGTACAAACCAAACACAATGAGAACTCAGACAAAAGAAAGGCTACTTTCTGCCTGAAGAGGAGAGAGTTTGAAGGAAAGTTTTATGGAAGAATGACATCTGAAATGAGCTTTAAAAGAATGGATAAGGTTCTGATAGGGAATCTTAAAAGTAGAGGGCTTTTCAGAAGCAGTGGAAGAAAAACTTGCGGTTAAAGTTACATTCATGGTTCTCAGGCTGATTTTAATGCACGGTTATTTTTAGCTTGGGTGGCAAGAACTCACCAGGCTCACCGAAGCCCCAGGACTCTGTTTTTGGACCCATTGGCCTTCCTCATTTACATCATTTGACCAGCTCTGCCGATGTTTGTGTTTGTGACACTTGCAAAAGGGATTCATAATTATCAAGATAAGAAATCTAGATGGGACCTTCTGCAGAATGAAGAGAGCCAATGAAAGCTGAGTAAGGAAGCATCGGGACCCCAGCTGAGCCTTAGAACAAAATCTCTAGCAGCACTGTGAGGAATTGACTACAGGAAAGAGGAGCGATGGCCGGGCAAGAGAGGCAATCATCTGGGGAAGGACAAGAAGAATGTGTCCTCGGGCAAAGGAATGGAGACAAGAGGGAGGTATAGGTTTCAGAAACAGTTCAGAAGTGACTTGATAGTCAACTAGATAATCTGGTGAAGGGAGGAGTGTAATCCATGGTTAAATTTAAACTTCATAGCTTCTATGTCTAGGTGAATGCCGATGTCACTAATATAGAGAAAAAAGAAAAGGAACAAACTTGATAAGGAAGATAATGTTTCCTGGGGAGGAGGGGTGCTATGAGCATCTAGTAGGGTCCAGGGATGCTGTTAAACATCCTAACATGTACAGGACAGTCACCCACAAGAAGAATGGTCTAACCAACAATGTCAGTAGTGCAGAAACTGAGAAATCCTGATCTAGAAAAAGTAGGGACTTTAAATCTGGAGTTTTAGAAAGGAGGAATGGATGGAGATGAGAATTTTTATTCACTCATACTGCAGTGAGAGATATGGGAGAAAATTAACCACAGTCGAGAGTTTGTGGGAAAGAAAGAGAAGCAGGTGGCTGATGAAATCCTAGGCAATATCACCTCATTGGCAAAATGAGTTCACTGGAGTGAGGTAATGTCACAACCCTGTTCGTATTTAAAATGCAATGACTCGATGACTGTTCTCAGGAAGTGTGTCCCTAGGAAGATAGATATGAAGGAGGTGGTCTGAATGAGGTGGTAAATCATGAAGCAGACCAGTTCAGTTAGGAATGTCCAAAACATCTGAACATTGAAGACACATTCCGATCCGCAGCAGGAAAACATGCACAAGGTCTGAGATTTTCATCTGCAAATTGGCTATAACTTGGTCACAGAGCCACACTACTGTAAACAGGAAAGTGTTTTTAAAAGAAGAAGAAAAAGTGGGAGGAGGAGTTAGAGGAGATGCGTGAAGAAAGAAGGGAAGAGGAAAGCGAAGGAAAACAGAGGAGAAAAGATATGGGAAGGAAATGAATAACAAGACAAGCGGAAAAAAGGAAGGGAAGGGAACGAAAAAAGGGTCAGAGCACTGTGCAGACATCTTCTAGAAGGCTGAAGGAATATGATGTGAGGGCAGTCCTAAGAAGTAAGACTAGTGGCCGTCCTCCATGATTTTGTGAAACCGATATGGGAGACTATTTCACGGACGGCAAAATCTGCTTCTTGGACAGTATCGTCACGATTTTTCAAAAGCTGTAGTAACACACAATGACCAAACAGGAACCAACACCTGTATACTTCTCCAGGGCTTAAATCAATGTTGCTGTAACTGCTCCAGGGAGTTTGGCCGGAGCAGGACAGGAGATGGGGAGATGATGTGGCACTCTCGTGCAAAGGAACGTGCAATGATGCGTCGTGGGCAACGTGGCAGCCTTAGACTGCTGAGCAGAGGCAAAACAGGTTAGCGAGAAACAGTTAGAAGATGGTCCTTTTCCATTCCAATTGTGATGTGACCCACAATGACAAGGGATATCTGAGACTAAAGGCAGCAGCAGCAAGAACATGAACACAGGAAAGGAGGCCACAGCTGGATAGGTCTCGAATTCCAGTCCTGGCTCCCACCTTAGCTAGCTTGGTGCTTGATGCAGAGTGTCTCTGAAGCTGGTAAAATGTGAATGGCAAGTTTCCTAGGAGTGCTGTGATAATTAAATGAGGTCATATATGTAAAGCATTTGCCCGATGCCAGGTAGGGACGGACTCCCTCAGTGGTAGCTGCTGTCAAGTAATGTCTAATCCTATTACTCTAAGTAATGCCTGAAAACAAAAAGAACAATGGGACTCGCATTCTCAGTCAACCCAAATCGAATATGTTAAATAAGGTAGAAAGCTTGAAAAGTAAAATCTTCATTTTCTTTTTTGTTGTCGTTGGTATTTTTTCTTTTTCTTTTTTTTTTTTTTTCATGAATTTATTGGGGTGACATTGGTTAACAAAATTATATGGGTTTCAAGCGTACAATTCAATAGTACATCACATGTATACTACAGTGTGAGTTCACCACCCAGAGTTAAATTTCTTTCTTCATTTTATAAAATGAGCAACTTTTATGAAATGGCCTTCAGAACTTTGGTCAGATTTCCTCATTGACTGATGGGAAGATTGGAAAAGGAAATGCAAAAGCTATTGTGGTTTGTATGTACATGGTCCCCCTCTTCCCCCAAAAAAACTTTTTAATTAAAGGAAAGTTATCTATCATTTCTTTTATATAACACAAGATGAAAGCAGAATTAGAAAATTACAGTTCCTAGTTTTATAAATACCCACACATACACATATCCATAGATACACATACATATATACATATATTTTCACCGTGAAAATACCAGACACGGTATAGATATACATATTCATATACATATATATTTTTAAAATAATAGAGCTAATTGAGGGAGATGCCTAGCAGAAAGGTATTCATAGATTTCTGTGAACTCGACTGGCCTTCATCACCCAGATTCACCCATTTATAGAGCAAACATAAATGTAGTTGGAAGTTTTGTGGTGCACTCAATAAGAGAGTTTGGGGAATCGACTGGGGATTATGAAGGATATTCATCCTCCAAGCCACAGCCAGGTCACTCACCTGTCCAGGAGCAAGTTGGGAGCAAACAGGAGCTTCCCTGGGTGCTCCATGGAGCGCCAGACGAGACCGATCATCAGGATCTCCAGCCAGGCACATTCCAAAAGGTGAACCTGGTCGTGGAGGGTCAAATCCACAAAGCCTGAAACAAGACAAGAAGAACCCTGCTGACTGAACATAAAAGGCAGCCATGACTGTGAAGGGAATGCAACCAGATATTTGAACTGGTAGGGTCTATTTTCTATTGGATGAAATAACATGTACTAGAAACACTTGATAGTAACTATTTGTAAACCTAGCTATGTCAATGAACTTCGGTGTGGCATGGAGTTCTTTGTGCCTTAGTGTCGATTCTACAGAACTAAGCTAACTTATGCACCCTACTTAGCCTTCTAGAAAGTTCTGTATTTAAATAGTATTAAAATCGGTATGTACTCTACTTAGACATTTCTAATAGCCCTATGTGACTATTAATCTGAATATTCATTTCTATTTCAGTTGAGGATATTAAGGGGCAAGAAATTTAAATTACTTGCTTAAACCAAACAGAAATTAGAGAGCAAGCAGGACCACGGTCACTGAATTCCTATTTATTTGCTTCATCACTAAGCCATGCTCTTTTTTTCACACTGTATAAAAAATACTAATGAAATAGCATATATAAATAAATCACTTGGAGGAGAATGAGTGATATGATCACTTCTGATAATAAACACTAAAATATGCCCTTCTTTTCTAATGACTTCTTGGGAGATTAAAGCTTTTTCCAATCATCACTGGCAACATAGCGGTGCTAACAATGACAATAATAATAATAATAATAATAATAATAATAATGACAAAGAGGAGAAGGAGAAAAAGAAGACCAATTTATTGTGCCCTTACTATGGATTAAAAGCAATGCTAAGTGCTCACTGTACACAATTTCTTTTAATCTTTTGTTAATACGATATCTCTAAGAGGTAGGAGTGATACCATTTTACAGATAAGGAAACAGATGTTCAGAGGCTTAAATGGTTGTTAAGGTCAGAGATGGAAATACAGTCTCTGGAAGCCATGCCCTTGACCACAACTGACACTGCCTCTTATGAGCTGCAATTAATTATAGACCTTGGATCGACTGAGCCAATAAATCCAACCACACAAAGTAATATATGCTAGAATGACAGAGGAATTAAATTAACAAAACGTCCATAAAGTTTGCTGCTTTCCACATCAGTTCCTTGTTCTTTTTCCCTGAGATTTCTGGTCAGAATCTATTTCCTTCCTCACTCTCTTTCTGCTCTCAACCCTTTGTTCTCTCTTATCCATGAGACTGACTCTAGGGATCCCATTTTTCTTTGTCTTCTTCTTCATTTTCTCTAACTAATATTATACTTTTACTAGTTATCTATACTCATTTTTATTAAAAAGCCAAAACATAAGTTTATTTTCCTTGAGCTGTCAAGATTTGATAGTTTGCTTACTGGATGTTTCTTTTAGGGGACTGTGGAATTATCATGGGATCAATATTAAAGAGTTAGCTTGTCATATCATCTAATATACTTAAGCACCGTCTTTCACATAATCCTTACCGCCAAATAGGTGATGATTCACATAGAGAAACATATATAGCATAAGCTAGAGAAAGACCTCAGAGTCTATGCCCTGTCTAGCCATCATCTCATTATCAAGCCTTGTCAATTCTATTTTTGAAATAAAGCTAAAATACTTCCTCTCCTTCCTGTAGTCCCACTGTTATCATATTAATTCAGTTCCCAAGAGTCTCTCGTCCTTTTATCTGACTTCTTTAACTCAGCATAATTATTTTGAGACTTACCCATGTTGTGGCATGTATGAATAGTCGATTCTTTTAATGGCTAAGTGGTTTTCTATTGTATGGCTATATCCATACATAATTACATTTTGCTTTTCCTTTTATTGGACATTTGGGTTATTTCCAGTTTCAGGCTATCATAAAT
>NW_011888859.1:1550668-1570070 GCF_000151845.1 Pteropus vampyrus | reverse complement strand
TGACTATTAATCTGAATATTCATTTCTATTTCAGTTGAGGATATTAAGGGGCAAGAAATTTAAATTACTTGCTTAAACCAAACAGAAATTAGAGAGCAAGCAGGACCACGGTCACTGAATTCCTATTTATTTGCTTCATCACTAAGCCATGCTCTTTTTTTCACACTGTATAAAAAATACTAATGAAATAGCATATATAAATAAATCACTTGGAGGAGAATGAGTGATATGATCACTTCTGATAATAAACACTAAAATATGCCCTTCTTTTCTAATGACTTCTTGGGAGATTAAAGCTTTTTCCAATCATCACTGGCAACATAGCGGTGCTAACAATGACAATAATAATAATAATAATAATAATAATAATAATGACAAAGAGGAGAAGGAGAAAAAGAAGACCAATTTATTGTGCCCTTACTATGGATTAAAAGCAATGCTAAGTGCTCACTGTACACAATTTCTTTTAATCTTTTGTTAATACGATATCTCTAAGAGGTAGGAGTGATACCATTTTACAGATAAGGAAACAGATGTTCAGAGGCTTAAATGGTTGTTAAGGTCAGAGATGGAAATACAGTCTCTGGAAGCCATGCCCTTGACCACAACTGACACTGCCTCTTATGAGCTGCAATTAATTATAGACCTTGGATCGACTGAGCCAATAAATCCAACCACACAAAGTAATATATGCTAGAATGACAGAGGAATTAAATTAACAAAACGTCCATAAAGTTTGCTGCTTTCCACATCAGTTCCTTGTTCTTTTTCCCTGAGATTTCTGGTCAGAATCTATTTCCTTCCTCACTCTCTTTCTGCTCTCAACCCTTTGTTCTCTCTTATCCATGAGACTGACTCTAGGGATCCCATTTTTCTTTGTCTTCTTCTTCATTTTCTCTAACTAATATTATACTTTTACTAGTTATCTATACTCATTTTTATTAAAAAGCCAAAACATAAGTTTATTTTCCTTGAGCTGTCAAGATTTGATAGTTTGCTTACTGGATGTTTCTTTTAGGGGACTGTGGAATTATCATGGGATCAATATTAAAGAGTTAGCTTGTCATATCATCTAATATACTTAAGCACCGTCTTTCACATAATCCTTACCGCCAAATAGGTGACGATTCACATAGAGAAACATATATAGCATAAGCTAGAGAAAGACCTCAGAGTCTATGCCCTGTCTAGCCATCATCTCATTATCAAGCCTTGTCAATTCTATTTTTGAAATAAAGCTAAAATACTTCCTCTCCTTCCTATAGTCCCACTGTTATCATATTAATTCAGTTCCCAAGAGTCTCTCGTCCTTTTATCTGACTTCTTTAACTCAGCATAATTATTTTGAGACTTACCCATGTTGTGGCATGTATGAATAGTCGATTCTTTTAATGGCTAAGTGGTTTTCTATTGTATGGCTATATCCATACATAATTACATTTTGCTTTTCCTTTTATTGGACATTTGGGTTATTTCCAGTTTCAGGCTATCATAAATAAAGTTGTTTTGAGCAATGTGCGTACAGCTCTTTGCACAGACATGCTTCCATGGCTTTTGGGTAAATATGGAGGAGCGTGATGACTGAGACATATGGTGGGTGTATGTTTAACTTTTTAAGAAACTGCCAAATTGTTTTCAAGAGGGATTGTTCCATTGACATTCCCAGAAGAAATAGATGAGAGCACCACAGTGGCTCCACATCCTCACCAATACTTGGTATGGTCTATTTTTGCAATTTTAGACATTCTAGTACATGTATAGAAGTAACTCGCTGACATCGTGGTTTTAATTTGCATTTCTGTAATGACTAATAATATTGAGCATCTTTTCATGTACTTCCAACAGATCATTATCTTACACTACAGTCACATTAATTATGCACATACCTGTATAGACTGTGTACTCATTATAGCGCAAGCATGATACTATCAAATTCTGCTCTTTTAAAGTCCAAATTTATTGCACTTTCTGCTCCCGCGCTTGGCATTCCAAGGCCCAAAACAGAGCATGTGCCTTCCCATTGGAGAGAGTGGTTTCACTCACATGAAAGAGGACTTACAACTAGGGAGAAAGTGGGCAGCTTTGTTCATAAGAAAAACTAAGGGATTATAATACAGTGATTGCCAGTTATAAAAACAGTCCTGGGAATGTGAAATACAACATAGGGAATATAGTCGATAATATTGTAATAATTATGTTTGGTGTCGGTGGGTACTAGACTTATCGGAGTGATCGTTTTTTAAGTTATAAAAATGTCTAATCACTATGCTGTATGCCTGAAATTAATATAACATTTTATGTCAACTACAATTGAAAATATTAAAAAAAAAAAAAGAGAAGATTAAAAAACAATGATTAGGTTTCAAGTCTCCTGGGGAGAAAAAGGAGCACAGTATCTCTGCAGCTTGCAGCTATTTGCCTCTCCAGTGCATTGCGTAGAAATGGGCAAGGCTTACTCTGGAGAAAACCCTGCCAGAGGCGGCAGGAAACCTCCTCTTTCCCAGTATCCAAAGTGTGATGTGATAAACCACTCCAGGACACGGTTCTTATAAAGGAAGCTCTCAGGGATGTTTGAATTCTCTATTCTACCCCAGTCTTTTGGGTGAAGTTCTCATAATGGCAATGTAAACTTACCCTATAAATTAAACTCACTTTCAGAAATGTTAACATTCAAAAGTGAGGTCTTTTCTTTCATGACATACACTGTTTTATGTGGGGAAAAATGTTAGCATGTGATAATGTCACCCATGATGAAACCTACACCATGCCGTTCAATAGCCTCCATAAACCTCGAATAATCACACAGGGTGAGATTAGGGGTGTCTCCCGAGAGAATGGCAGCTGGCCATATACCCAATCAATTTTGGAAAACCAAAGAAGCACTTTCTGGTGGCAACCTTAAACATTAAACTGAATCATACTTTTGAATTCTCACTTCAGAACCTGAGTGCTATTTAAGTCTGACAGTTTTAGTGGTCTTTCGGGAGCCTCAGAAGCTCACCACAACCATTGTACCTACCCTACAAGTCTGGTGATTATGAAATCTATCCGAAATACATCTGTTAGTAACAGCTTTCAGTCTAAGTCCAGTAGAATTGCTGAGTCCTTCTGTTGAAATGATGTCGATCTCTTAAAAAGAAATAGTCTAATTATCTTTCCCATCTGTTCATATTGCCTATAGACAAGAGTTATTATATTTCTTGCACAGTGCCCTCTGCAAATTCTTGGGGCAGAGGACAGGGGAAGGTGACAAAAGACTGTCACCTTCTCAGTGAAGGTGATGGTTACTGAAGTAAGTTATTTGTTGGAGTTTCTCCAATATACTGGTCTCATAGGAGCTAAATACCCTCTGGGTATGGAATACATGTCCATTACTAATTTCTGTTCATAATCAGTGGAGGAAAACAATTCAATAAATACCAAACAAAATTATATTGGGCCAACTATCTGTGGACATGAAGTTTCAATCCCTTGACTTATGTTCCGTATAAACAGGAAAAATGATCTAATATGCAATTTCAACTGGATCTGCTGTAATAACTTAGAGGCATTCAACAATGCCTTTCTTGAACATTTGAAAGTGTCACCAATATGAAGATGGGACGTAGTTGCATCTATGGGCTAAAAATAGAAGCATAAATAGGCTAAAAATAGGCTACACAGTGAGAGCTGACTTATTCCCCATCACTTGGAGACTCTTATCTTAATGACAGTGACAAGGGAGCTGTGGGCCTGTGAAATCCACATCAATGGGACAAAACATATACCTAAAAAGTAGTAACAGGAGTTGATTGAAATCAAATGAAATAAGATGCAAGGAAATCTCATTCTACAAAATAAAATTTTAAAAGAACATGAACATGAGTCTTTTTCTCGTCTACATTCACAAGTCTAATATTAGAGTGTCCAGAGATAGAACATACTAGAAACAGACAGAAACGCCTCAGATCCTACTCCCTACCCACTGTGTGAGCAAGGGTTTAATGAAGTTGAGGGAGTCCTCTTTCATTGAAAAAGACCCTCCCTGGACACACAAGCACTCATTATTTCCAGCCTCGTCGCCAAAGACAGGCATTCTGCTTCTGTCTTCCACAGTAAAGTAGCTACTTTTCCTCCAAGATTTTTAAGCAAGTTTTGACTGTGTAAGGAGCTCATGGTATGTCTTTCCCCTCTTCCCTTGGGCCCCCTAAGATTCCAAGCCCGCTTTCCCACTTTGCTAAGGACTGCCATACGATTTGCCCAATCTGCCTTGGTGCAGAGGAAATCTTTTAAGCTCCCTCGCTTGTACTGAATGTGGCAAGGCTCTTAGAAATAATGTTGAAAAGTGTGCAGAGATCCTTAGGTAAAGTGACCGATATCATATAAATGCATGTAAAGTTCTGCACTGCTTTGGAGTAAAACATAAATCAGAGTGGTTCTTCAGTAGAGACGTGAGAAAAAAATAAATATTATAGTAATGATATTTATTTGTGTGGCATACAATCTATAGAGATGCAAAGCAAAGTAGAAACCGTGTAGAAGAAAAAAGGAACTTTTTCTGGGGAGCACTATCTACAAAACTAGAAGCCAGGTGTTTGGTTCCCTTAATAAATCCACTGGAAAAAAATATATTAGTTTCCTGACCTTCAAAATCATGAGTCATGTATGGTCATCTGATGACCCTGGTGTTCTCCAAAATGTCAGTTATGAGATTGTCCGTTGCATTCATTTTGTATTGCCTTAACTCAATGAAAGAAGATAGATTTAAATGACTCAGATCTTTTTCTGTTTATGCCAAAGACTCAGTGCAAGATTAGAATAAGTTTGAGAGAGAGAAAGAGAGAGGGAGAGGGAGAGAGAGGGAGAGAGAGAGAGAGAAGGGAACATGAGATTACAGCACAATGTCAGCTACAAGCTGAATAAAACTTGGCATTTCTGGGACAAAACCTATAGAACAGATAATGTCAGAAGAACCTAGAACCTAGTTCAAATGCTAAGCAGTCTTCTTGTCCTCCACTTTGTAATTTCTCCTTTTTCTCCAGAAAATATATGCCATATTATGGACCATATACCCCATGCTATAGTCAAATATGACCTTACCCGCTCCAAATAAAATCTTGGATTCTCTTTTGTATGCAGTTCCATTATAGGGAATCCCATTAAATCTGTGATAATGCTTTAAGAGATCTCCTATAACTTACAAACATTGAAATATTCTTTGGGTTTAATCTATTTAAATAACGTCATGTACCACTCCCATCAAATATGTACCACTCTTACAAAATAAAATAAAGGGTACTAGAGTATCACTTGCTTAGAAATGTTGTGAATCACAAGTGAGAGCACAAACCTCCCAAGCCTGCCCTCCATCACCACCCCCGTGTGTGTCCTGGCTTCCCTCTGCTGTTAACAAAGGGAAGTGTGCACAGACTCCCTTCCGGCACAATAACCCTGTCCAAAACACTTAAGCAACCATCGTACGAAGTATCTGTCTTGCTCATACCAAGCTGCCGTTTCCTTGAGCCTCCAATAACCCTCATCCTCAGATGTGATCACTAGGTATTTCCAAGTCACTTCTTGATTGCCTGGAGGGGACAGCACCCACACTCACAGCAAGAGAATGAGGAGAATGGAAATAATGAGAGGAGTATGAACTGAAAAGTCAGGTAGACCTGGCTTGAAATCCTTCTGTGGCCGACGGCCAGGTACTTAAGATCTCCAAAAGCCCTTCCCATCTATAAAATGCAGATGGGCAGACCTACCACTTAGGGTTATTGTAAAAATTAAGCAGTTAGCACATGTCCCCCAGTAACAGCGTTGCTGCTCAATAAATATTCGTTCTCCTATCCTTGCTTTATCCCAACAATCCTGCAGCTTCTGCCAAATAGAAGGGAGCACTGTTTCTGCAAAGCGCGGAGAGACTTGTGTTTTAAAATATTTTGGATTCAGAACTTCAAATTTAAATCGGTCACTTTGTGTTGGCCCGGACTAAGTCATGATGTCATGTTGTGTTTTCTGTTTATTGTTTTTTCTTTTTCTTTTTTACATAAAAATAACCTAATAAAAGGATAAAAGACTTCCTGGACATCAAACAGCTCTTACAAAACAACATTTTCATGATTTAAAAGTGGAGGGAACAAGAGCATGTGGATTGTATTTCTCTGAAAATACATACGTGAAAAAATGAGGGGGGAAAAAAAGAATGTTTGGGGTTTTATTACACTCAAAGCATTTCAAGATGTTTAGCAAATCCAGAACACAGCTGTATTCATACACCCCCAGGATAAATGGTCAATGGTTTCCTACTGAACTCAGCAGACTTCCACACTGTGCTTGCTGCTCATTTGCCTCAGGACAGAATGAGACTCGCCCTGAGGTGTCTGTCTTGGGAGGTAAAGCTGTGTTTTCAAGACGAATGCTAAGCAATAAAAACCGTTGGTAATAGAATACTACTCAGTCATAAGAAAACATGAAATACTGCCAATTGCGACAACATAGACGGATCTGGAGATTATCATGCTAAGGGAGATAAGTCAGACAGAAAAAGTTGAGAACCATATGATTTCACTTCTATGTGGGATATAAAACTGTAAGCAACAAACAAACAAGACAAACAAACAAAAACTCATAGATACAGACAACAGTTTAGTAGCTGCCAGAGAGGAAGAGGGTAGGGTGCAGGTGGGTAAGGAAAAAAGGGGTCAAGTATATGGTGACAGAAGGAAATTTAACTTTGGATGGTGAACACACAATGCAACATACATATGACACATTATTGAATTGTACACCTGAAATCTATATAATTTTATTAACCAATGTCATCCCAATAAATTTAGTGAAAAAAACAGTGGCAAAGGAAGAACTGAACATTTGTCACAATTTGATATTTTAACATATGTCACATTTAGCATAGTCGACAGCCAATTAATTTGAGTAAAGATTGAAGAATTCAGTCTAAAGATTTTAAAATAAACAAAGGTACTGCTTTTTTAAAATTAATGGTGCTTGTCGCAAATACCCATTAGTAAAATGACTACATGCTGAAACAATTATAGACAGTAAAAGTCATGATATCTGTACGAATCCACACACTTTTCAATCTTGCTTGTGCAGCCTGACCAGGCACATTGCTTTATTTTTCCATAATACTATAAAGACATTTATGGCATCATTACCAATTTCTTCAAAACAATGCAACCGAGCTCAATATCTCTTATTCTGAGAGTTGCTTTTACCTATACAGATTCAAAAGTGGTGTTTCCATGGCACGTTCAAAATAAAAACTAACAAGATTGTTTGCAGTAATTGCATTTCTTTCCCATTTTTATATAAATGAAACAAAACAAAACAAAACAAAACAAAACACCCAATAGAGAGCTTCTTGGAAGAACTCAAGGTATTTCCCAGGTGTCTCTCTTATAATGCAGTTTATACATGAGGTATAAACTAAATACAGAAAATTGTCTTTCCTTCGAAAAGGTCTTAGGTACAATGAGTGGCCCAGTGCTACTCTCTGCAGAAGAAAAACCAAAGACGAAATTGATTTCGAGTTTGCTCAATGGTTGCTTGGTTTTAAACTCCCATCCAGAACTGCATTCAAGGAACCACATTCCTTATAATGTTCCTGTGAAAAGCGATTAGACTTATCCACAGAAGTGTACACAGACTCTACTTCAAAAATTTTCCAGCAGTGTTTTCCTGCTCTGGACATCGGTCCACCTTTATTGTTTAGTCATCATATGTGCTTCTGGGTCTGTAGCTGTGTGTGTGATATATTGACTCATCCATCAGCATTCAATTATGTGTATATATCAATGTAGAGGACATAAATAGAGTGAATGAAAATAAATTTCCTCTGATCTACAGAGGTAATAATACAACCTTTTTGTTTAGAAACAAGAACGGAGTTATATGAAAGAATCACCTCAATTTTAAAGTTTAGAATTGTAGATTGTAGCATATGTAAAATAATTACAGTGCAAAGAAGGGACTTATTCTTGACTTTAAATGTGAAACATTTCCCTTAACCTCTACTCAACAATTTAGTTTACTATATATCTTTAAATGGTTAGATATGTATTTTTTTCCAAATGCTCGATTTATCTTAATTCTGATCATAGCATGTATGAACTTGTGAAATGCTGAAAACTTCCTTTTAAAAATTAGATTCTCAGTTTTCATAGCAAGTTAATATGAGAATATGTCATTGCATCTTTGGTAAAGGGGCCGATGAAGGTGTTAGCTGCATCCCTCTTGTAAGCGTTCATTTATTTGGCAAATTTCTCTCCAAATTTAGTAACAAGAAACAGTTTTCCTCTCCTAAAGAATTGGCATGCTCCTTTCCGTTCAAAAATAAAAACAACAGAGCTTATTCCATTGCATGAAGCACAACCGTTAGGAAGCATAGATATGAATACAGTTCAAAACCAGTAGCAATACTACCTGTTTCCTGGAAAAATTATTGTCTTACTCCTACTTTTTCTGACCTCACTTTTGACAATACTATTAAATTACAAGGCACCTCATACCAGACTTTGCAAAGTAGATAGAGGAATAAATCATTTTTAAAAAAGCACAATGAAAAATACATATATGTGTATTTTTTTTCACACATGCACAATTATCCTTTTTTTTCTCCATACAACAATAAGTTATGTGGTGACAGATAAGGAAGTAGTTTGTCAGGAGAAAAGAATGAATCTCACAACTATATCTGACTCCGGAAACAAAAAATAAGTCAAGACTTTCAGATATGAGGATCAGATTTGGGGATAAAAAAAAAATGTCCCTGAGAGAAAACAAAGCAGATGGCAAGTCTACCTTGTCACCAACCCCAACTGTATTACACTCAGAGCCTTGGTTTATGAAGACATGGTTGTCATGACAATAAGCATTTGAGAAGAGTTCTGGAGAAGCTGATGAATTCGAGAGTGTCTCCTAGCTTCCCAATTTTCCAAACACACACAAAAACAACCCCCCCTAACCCCCAACCCATCCACCCAATAAATAATTCTATTACTTCTTGTATTGACTAAAATTATTCTATATTGATATTATAAAATGTTGCACTCACTCATGTCAAAAATCCTCCTTCACTCTGATACAGTAAGGCTGAAGGTAAACTAGTCTTTTATTTTTACTCAGCAAAGACAATCGTGTTAACTACAGCTTAATTTTTATTTCTTACAAGCTCAGGAAGAAATCAATTTCAGCTTAAATGAGAAAGAGGAAAAAAGGGAAAGGAATTATTTTCCAGTTTCTGAGAGTAGATTGCAAACTAAAGAAGGAAAAAAAATTATTAAACTATAAAGTACTTAAGGCTGTCCTTTGAAGTGCTTGTCAAATGAACAGGAAGGCCAGCACTGCAGAGTGATTCTGAGTTCCCTGATAAAGAGCATGGACTGGCTGAGTTTGAAAAGTCAACAAGCACTTGTACCTTGGAACATACATTTTTTCCTGTCTACCTAGAAGCAGGCTACAGAAGCATTTGAAATACTATTGTCATCAGCCTGAGTTATCCGGATAACTGTATGCGCCCAGTAAACACTACAAATGTCATCAATACAAAGACTAAGAGGGAAGCAGACAATCTCCTTTTTAGAGTAAGTTCCCCAAATGAATGGACAATGATTCTTCCCTCCTAGCTCCAAGTCCTTCAATGAAAGCAAACTTGATGACTATCTTATAGTTTTACAGAGTGTTTCTTTACACACACGCAAACACACGTGCGCACAGGAATTTGATTTAAAAGCTACAGGAACACCTGTCATCGACAATGACCCAGGGACAGCTAGCTCCAGAATAAAGTAAGAGGTTTTAAACAAGGTTTGTTCTCTCATTGTTTTACTTAAACTTGGAACATTAAAAGGTGAGTTTTACAAGGCAAGATCACCAAGAGGTAACAGAAATGCTGAGTATCAAATCAGATAACAACACTTCCACTGAGAAACCAGAGGACAAATTACAGGTCCCATTCCTAAAAGGGGCAGGACAGCAAGTCTGTGGCCGGTGGGGGCCTGAGGGTCCCCATGCACATGGGAGATTTATTTAGAAATGTTTGTGCCCTCTCTTCCCATCTTTCCACAGCACCCCACTTCCCACATCCCTTCCTCTTTCACCCCAGATCTGAAGTCAGTGAACACTGACTGTAGAGAGAGAGGCCGTAGGTGGTTAGAAAGCCAGAGACTATTTTTCTTTAACCCATGGTAGATCCTTTTATAAGCACAGCAGATCCTGCCAGGCCATTAAATAATCACTCTAAAAATAAAGTGGGTAGCTAGGCGAGCCTGAAAGAGAGATTCTCTAAATGCTCATTACCTTTAAAGCAAGAACTGTTCCATTTCTTGTTAGCTCAGCATAGCCCCTGGCTTGGGTCCCATCAATAATTTTGACTTCCTAAGGATTACAACTGGACCTACAACCATGTTTTTTAATAAAAATTTAAAAAGTAACTATATTAGTTTCCTAGGGTTGCTATAACAAAGTACCCCCAACTGTGTGGCTTAAAACAAATAAACAAACAAACAAAAAACAGAAAACAAATAGTTTTGGAAGCCAAAAGTCTGAAATCAAAGTGTCAACAGGGCCACGCTCACTCTGAAGATCTCAATGAGGAATCTGTTCCATGGCTTTCTCTTCGTTTCTGGAAGTCTTTGGCATTTCTTGGCTTATAAAATGCGTCATTCCAACCTCTGCCTCCATCATCATGTGATGTTTTCCATGTGTCTCTGTGTCTCTTCTCTTTTTATAAGGACACCAGTCATATCAGATTAGGGCCCACACTAATCAGCTGTGACCTCATCCTCACGTGATTACATCCTCAAAGACTCTATTCCCCAATAAGGCCACATTCACGGACACTGGGAGTTAGGACTTCACCATATGTTTGTGGGGAATGCAGCTCAATCCACAGCATTAACAAACTGCAAACATTTTCCATTTTCCATGGTCATGCTCAATAGCCACCAAATATTTATTGAGCATCTCTAATATATGTAAACCTGGCATGAGGTTGGGTACTGTGGGTAAGGAGATGGGACAATGCTCTCATTCTCAAAAAGCTCACAGTCCATAAGAAAAGGAAGGAAAATGAACATATGATAATAACAACATGTGTTGAGTGTCAAAACCCAGGTAAGCAACTGAAGAGGGGGCACTTAATCTGAGAGTCTAGAGAAAAGATTATTCCCTGGGCCACTGCATATGCTTTTTCCTTTTCTCAGGACACTCTTCCAATGACTTCAACTCTCACAAGCATCAAGATCAAGTTCTTATTCCCATGGTAGCTCTTATCTGTAAGTGCCTTTCTGCTTATTAGTATCTCTTGGCAGATTGTAAACAGATTGAGTACAGGGACTAATGTCTTGATAACGTTGTACCTTTACTACTTAATGCAGTGTCTGGCTGAGAAAAGGCCCTTAATAAATATTCGTCTAATTAGTGTGTGTGTATGTGTGTGTCGGGGGCGGGGGACATTAGATCAATGAATGAGATGAAATGATGTAACTGAATTATCTTTCAGTGAGTGGTAGGTGCAGCAACGTGAAGAATTTTCAGTAAGAAGGTCTCCAATTTCTCAGTGAAGAAGGAAGTGAGCTATTGAGAAAGATAAGGAGGTGACAAGGTAGGATGTTAGAGTAGCATAGTGTAGGATTGAAATAGATCCTGTGGAAACAGGAAGAAAGCAAGAAAGAGAGACTGAGAGTGTGAATGCACTAGAGAAGCAAGCAGAAAATTGGGAAATTTAGCTCTTAGACTCTCCAATCTATCTAAAAATAAGTGTAAATATGGCCATAGATTAAACTATTAATGTATCTTTCCTTTGACTGGAAAACCACTCTTTTGAGTATGTTGTCACTTGTTTTAAAAATTCAGTATAATCTATGTACAGACCCATTTTTAAGGAGTAAGAAGTAAAATTTAAATATCCAATACATTTTTTTCTTGGAAAGAAAAATATTTAGCAACACTCATAAGTATGATTCTCTTTGGAGCACTTAGAAGCATGAATTAATTACAGAAAAATTAATTGCTTCACTATTTTGAATACCTACTATGTAAAGGACAAAAAAAAAATTTATATGTCTTGGTATCTGACATCAAAGTTAAGAGAGAAATCGGACCAATGAAAAGAGGATTGGAAAATGGTACCTATCACCAGGCTGGAGAACTATGCGAGGCTCCATGGAAACACAAAAGACAGCATTGTATGTGGGATGGTAAGACTTCCGCAGATCTCTAATTAAGTCTTGATGGGAAGGGAGACAAAGCTACAGAGAGACTAGAGAGCATGGCATGTCCCTGAAACTGTCCCTGGACCAGATGTACAGGGGCACAGACACTGGAGGGAAGAGTGGCAGGAGATGCAGCAGGACTAGGCGGTGCTAAGTTTAAACTTCGCCCTGGAGGCCAAGAGAAGCCATTGAAGGATTTGAAAGATGTGTGTCTTAACTAGAGTGAAGGCAAGGAGACTGGTGAGAAAGAGACCCATTGATGAGGGATTAAAGAAAGTGAATTAATCAAATTTAGCAACTGATGAGATGAAAAGAGGAGAGGAGGAGTCAAAGATCTCTTAAATGTCTGGATGGTGGGATTGGTCACTGTGATGGGCAAACATCGAAAGAGAAGCTTCTTGGGGAAAGGCGGTGAGCGCTGGGTTGAATGTGTTTAGTCTCATGTTCCTACACCATAACCATATAGAATAGCCTCGGAGATTGCTAAAATAAGTGTATGAAGCCGAGAAGCATGTTGCAGACCGAAGCCATGGATTTGGGTATTGTCAGGAAATAGGTAAGAATTGACATCATGCAGATGGGCATTATCAGTTAGAAGGGGTATGCAGAGAGAAAAGAGACAAAAATGTGAAAAAAATGCCATAGCATTAAAACGATAACCATTTTCCCCCATACTTAAAACAATGACTTGATGATTTAAAAAGAAAAAAACACCTTTTTCCCCCAAAGATGCTACTTCTAACATTAAAAATATATACCAGGGGGTTGGCATATGCTTTCCTTTCTTTGTATTCATTATGTCCAAAGTTGTTAAGAAAGGAAAAAATAAACATCTGTTATTTACTATTCTAAAAAAGATCAACTCTGACCACGTATGTGACTTATTTATCAAAAACATTTTCAACAATAAGAATTCGTAAGCAGCATAAAACGCACTGTTTCCTGATCATTCCTGGCCAAGATGATGCAACACGTCTACTTTCTCACATTTGGAGATCAGCATGAAAAGATTGTGTTCATTCTCTTTAATCCAAAGGGACGGCTAAGAAGAGAAGTGGTCGCAGCCCCCAGGAGCCTTTCACAGCTAAAAGTTTGTGTTCCCCCTTCCCATTGAGCTCATGAAGGTCTGCTAAGTGCGCCCCTGCCTTCACAATGGTGTCACCTGGAGCCTCCCAGCACATCTCATGCTAGCTTCCTCTTTGAGGAGAAGCTGAATGACAGTGAACCTCTCTGAGAGTGCCAGCTTGGAGCAAAGCCAATGGGACAGTTTTTTTGCTGTTTTTTTTTTTTTTCTCACAAAACTAGCAAGCGAGGTATCAGCCTGGAATGAAATGTGAAGAAAATGAAACTCAAAATTACTTTGTCCATTTTGAGTTATTGGAACTAAAAGAATTTTAGACATACTTATTTTTTTCTTCTTGATTTTTATAAATGAAAATTAAACAGAATATGTATGCCCACTAATTTTTAGTTAGTCTGATTTCTAAGCTCAATTTCACTGTCAATATTTCAAAGGGAGAGATTTTTGTTGCTATTCTTTTGTCTTTTTCTTCTTACCACCTGTAAAGCACTTAGGAAATCTTCCAGGGAACAACGGGCCAAAATTCCTCATCACAGGTTCGACATGTCTCCGTGTCAATGATCAGCTTCTCAAATCAGCTTCCAACCCAGGAGAGAGAGTTAAGCCAGAATTGGAGATGGGCATGAAAGTGGCTCTTTTAATTCCAAGGAACAGTGCTTATCAGCACAAACCTGGCTTACCTTTAGCAGTGAAAATATAAGCTATTTTCAAGATTGTAAAGTCTCTTGTTCTAAATATTTCAGATCACGAATGAGAAAATCTCGAGATTGCTAAAAAACCCAAAACACAACAAAACAACACAAACCCTCTTGTCCCCCTCCCCAACCAAAAACCCATGGCACATGTACCAGATTAAAAGCAAGGTTTATGAATAGTTAGCAAGGCAGAGGAGTAGGTATCTTTTCTTGGGTACAAGGACATAGAGATGCCATCAATGAAAATATATGTATTCTTATTCTGTCTCATAATGACAAGACTAGTGATGGTCCTAGAAGAAAATGGGTTGATTCTGGAAAGTCATTGATTGGGCCCTGTTTTGCTCAGGCAATGTTAGAATGAAAAAAGGCATGAGCAGAATTACTACTTTTGAGGAAAATCTAATTATATTTCATATTTATATAAAGAGAAAAGTATTTGTTTGCCACCTTCTTAGAGTTCCACATGTCTCAATAAGATTTTTAATTTTTTCCAATGTAGAATGAGACGATGGGCTTTGTTGAACTCAGCTTTGACACTTAATAGTTATGTGACCTTGGGCGAATTATTTAATCTCTGGTACCTAGCACAGTGCCTATTCTTAATTTATGCTCTATGAATATTTTTGAGTAAATGAATGAATTGCTCAGGGCTTCAATTATTTCATCTGCAAAATGGGAATGATAATAATATCTCTGCAGTATGTTATGGTAAAAACTAAAAAGTATATAAAACTAAAAAGTACATAACCCATCACATTGCCTGGAAAATACCAGAGGGCAATAGATAAATGGTAGCTATCCCTGCTTTGATTCTTTTTAAATGATAAAAAAGTGCAAAATATTATGAGAAGACAAATTTTCTTCTCACACTTCAATCACGAATTTCACCGTCTAAAATTTATAGGTTGAAATAAATTTATGACAGGGTTCCGAAACATTTTTGCTCCATTCGAAAGTCTGGTGAAATCTATGGACCCTTTCTCAGACTAGAGGTCTAAATGCATAAAATAAAATATTAAAAATTACAAAATCAAACAAATGACACTGAAGTCTAGTTCTTTTTGAGAATTCTATATGTCCACAAACACCTGGTTAAGCGTCTCTGATAGGGGAGGAATAGAAGTTTACAGCTTCCCAGATAATCAAATGCTGCTGGTAATTTTACACTTACCACACTACACTAGGGACGTCCTCTCCCCTCCCCCCACTTTCCTTGGAATGCTCTCATAAAATTATTAAAGAAGAAAGAGAATATTGGGAAAGCTTTGTACGTAGAGACTAAGAAATCTGGGGGT
Organism: Pteropus vampyrus; assembly: GCF_000151845.1. Taxonomy (NCBI): domain Eukaryota; kingdom Metazoa; phylum Chordata; class Mammalia; order Chiroptera; family Pteropodidae; genus Pteropus; species Pteropus vampyrus. The sequence goes on along the minus strand of NW_011888859.1, from coordinate 1,554,784 downwards.
GGAGGGAGGTTGTAATACAGATCCAGTGAAACAACTGCTATTTTAAATCATGTACAAGAGTTGGCCTTTTGTGACTCACTTTCAATGATTCACTTCATAAGCTATTAAGGGAAATCATTAAGATCCTTCCTTAATGAAAGAATGGCTGTGAAAATTCATCAGGATTTGAAGACTGAAGGTAAATGGAAGTCTTAATATAAAGAGATTATTAATTTAACAAATTATAAAATGACTTCAAAATATAAAAAACACATTTTATTTACCTTTAAAAGATTGCAAAATCTGTTACCAAAAAGTTATGCATAAAATAGATAGGTTAAACTTCAAAAATACATACTTCTCATCTTTCAAATCTCTCCTAAAGATGCCAGGTATGTGAGGTTTTCTCTGGTACCTGAACATAAACGGCCAACTAAGAAGTGGCCAGGAGGCCCAGGACAGCCACTGGGTCAGTAACTTTGATGTGACTATTCTGAGAGATGGTCAGAAAGGATGAGGTAAGAACTGTCCACGCAACCCACTTCTAAGAACTTCTACAGATTCCAACCAAGGTATCTTAGACACCAGTAAAGCTCCAATTTTAAGACTAGAAATTGATAGCAAAACAAATCATCTTAAAAGCATGCAGCTGTGTAAAAGGATCCTGCTTTGGAGAGAATAACATAAAGAATACATAAACTCCAGAATGTAAGATCTTAGTCATAAATACACAAAGAGTCTATGATCTTATGAGAATTGATTATACTTGGTTAAGTAGATCGATGGTATAATTTCTCTTTGGAATCTGCAAGACTGCGCGATTAATGACACACTTTCAGAAAAATAGAATTGGTTGACAGAACAAGGTTTCTCATCCTTTTTCTTCTAACCTTTTCCTAGTTCTAGAAGATACTACCATCCAAAGTATGATTTACCAGGTCATCTCTAATTCTGGACTTACTAGAGAGGAGGATGTAGACTCACTCGTCTTTGCTTTCTCCAAAGAACCCAGAACTGTGCTTTTCACAAGATTGATATTTAAAAAGATTCTGAGTGAATGTTTGCAAGGAGCTAAGAATGAATAGAAAACAAGAAACGAATTAATGCTGACTGTATTGGCAACTATAACATCCTAATGGTATAATTCACTAGGCTAGGCCTCGTCATCTTTGTGGCTATGTGTAAATGGTAGATTTACACATCAAGTTTACTTAACCATTTAATACCCCCCCCCCAATTGGGATGCTTCAGACAAATAACAAAGATAAAGATAAGAGAGAAAGAATAGTCCTAACTACACAGAAAATCTAAAAGAGATACATCTTAAAGTAAGTAATTTTCCTTAAAAAAAAAAAAAAAGAACAAGTAACAAGAAAAGCTGGGAATTCCTTCATCACTTCTGGAAGATTCCAGGGAAACGTCTAAGTGCTCTCTCCCTCTCTTTGGCTTTCAGCGGCTCATTTCCTAATCTTTTCCGACGGTGGCATCTCTGAAACGTTGCATTCCCTTTTACTTTCCTTCTTTTATGTCTGTTTTTCTCTTCTGCTACTCCATCCAATAGAATTTTAGAAAAGTGAACGTGATTTAAATGTTGAACTCTAACGAAAAATTCAGGTAACTTTTGCCCTGCTAAAAGCACAGTCAATGTCAAGAAAGAGGCAGAAAGTGAACGATGGTTTGTTGAAAAATAACTCAGGTCCTTGGATCTATCGGCTTCCGGCAATCATAGCTGTCCTGCACATTACTTCTCGGCATGTTTTTCTCCTGATGCATCAGTATAAGCAGTCATAATGGGTTTTACTTGTCCATTTGAAGTTCCTACAGCTATGATGTTAACCCTCTGGGATACTTTGTGTCTTCTGTCTCATTTTGTAACACTGGCACCAAGATGGGAAAAAAAAATTGTTTTGATCAGAGTGTAAAAAGCATTCTAAATGTCCTAAGTTTGTCAGGGGAAAAAAAAAAAAAAGATCATGCAACTTGAGCACAATAGTCTGGGTTTGCAGTTATCTAACGTCTCGATTTTTCTTTCTTGAATGATCTACCACAGATCCTTTCATTTAGTAGTTGATTAATATATTATATGTTAATTGAATGGATGGAAAAATAAATAAGTATATGATGAGAAAATTCAGAAGCCAGGTATACAGCGGTCTCCCCTTATCTGTGGGAATATATTCCAAGACCCCCCAGTGGATATCTGAAACCACAGATAGCACCGAAGTTGGTATATGCTACGTTTTTTCCTCTACATACCTACCTATGATAAAGTTTAATTTATAAATTAGGAACAATAAGGGATTAACAAAAAAACTAATAATAAAAGAGAATGATTATAACATATACTGTAATAAGTTATGTGAATGGGGTCACTCAGTTCACGGGGTCCTTTCTTCGCATAGGCTCAGTGCTTTCTGGTGTAACAGGTTGCCGTCAATCAAAATGTTTTCTCTTCATATTTTCTGCCCACAAAATGAATGTCTTTTCCATTTTAACTCAGCACTTATCATGTACTTGAGCTGTAACTTTTGCAGTTTAAGGCGCAACAGGAAAACTATCACAAATTTCTTTTTCCCAGTTAGAAGATTTGTTCTTACTGTAGATTTCAGCAACCTCAGCATAAAATTTTTTTTTCTTTCTTTATGGAGTTGAGAACTTCCACTTTCTCACTTATGGGAAGCGCTTTACAGCTTCTCTTTGACACATCCACATTGCCAGCATCGCTATTCTTGTGCTTCAGGGCCATTATTAAGTGAAATAAGGGTGACTTGAACACAAGCATTGCGATACTTCCGCAGTGGGTCTGATAACCGAGGCGGCTGCTGAGTGACTGACGGGCGGGGAGTGTCTAGTGTGGACATGTCGTGCTAAAGGACCATTCACAGCCGGATGGGACAAAACAGAATGGCGTAAGGTTTCTTCACTCTACTCAGAACGACAAGCGATTTAAAACTTACGGATTGTTTATTTCTGGAATCATCCATTTAATATTTTCAGAACGTGGTTGACCATGGGTAGCTGAAACTGCAGAAAGCAAAATGCAGATAAGGAGGACTACTGTCCATCAATACTGATTTCCCCCCAAAACCGATCAAATCTAGTCCTATCAACTAGGTTTGGGCAAAACAATAAACAGTGAGATGCTCTTCACAATGCATATTTGTATTATTTTGGCATTGCGTTTTCGTTTTGGTCAGGACTAAGAAAGGCATTGAAATAGAGAGAAACAGTGCTTTCTTGTAAGAGGTTCTTATAGCCCCGTTTTGCCAGCTGGGAGCAAGTATTAGAATAACACCTTTGGTTGGGCTGGAAACCTTCTTGTCACTTAAACCTTTAATAGGTAGCATATGGCTCCCTACCTGTTTGAAATGACCTCAAAGCTCAGCTTCTCTGCACTTCTTTAATCTGAGTGTGATACTTAGAGATTTGCTCAGGCAAATCAAAATGACAACAAAAGGCATCCCTCAAATATTTATTTAAGGGCTAGTATATTGAAGGCACCATGTTAAGGAATGAAATTAGAACATTCTAATTTATTTTGTCTATTAAGATGGACCTCAGAGTTCTAATTTTGCCTTTTATGTACATGCTTATTACTCTATTGCTAGAAAGTAAACGATATATAAAGGGCTCCATAATATGGTCTCATAGTATAAAATGAGGTACTACAAGACTTGGCACCCCATCCAGCGGCACAGCCCACAAGTTTAAAGAGTTTTCAAGGAGAGAAAAATTAGTAGGGGACAGGTGTATAAAGCAGAGGGGTTTGGTGCAGCCTATCAGACATGGTGGAGACATAAATGATGACACATTGACATACATAGAGACAGCAGGACAGAGGAGAGGTGTGTTTTCTGCAGAGGAAGCCACATGGAGACCACACAAGCAGAGGTGCGCATCTGGGCATGAGCAAAACACATCTACGTGGCAGAGGGGTGGCCGCTCTGGTTAAAGCAGAAGTGCTTGTTGAGAGAAGGAAATATCTGGGTGGGTGGAGTGGGTCGAACTGGGGAGAGTCTTAATGCCTGCGTGAGAAGTTTGAATGTGATTCTGTGGTAACTACAGCAGATAGCCATGGAGTCCTTGTCCTTTGTGGGCAAATATTGTTCCGTGCATGCTAAATATTGTTCCGTGCAT
>NW_011888859.1:1544032-1549883 GCF_000151845.1 Pteropus vampyrus | reverse complement strand
TCAAATATTAGACATACATTTCAAGTCATAATCTTATTTCAAGTGTCACTTCTCATAAAAAATTTTTCTGAACCATGAGTTCATGCCTCTAGAAGAATTGTGTACAAATTCTCTTTTGTATCTCCAGCATAATTTCTGGCACCTAAGGGCTCAATAAATTTTTGGATGGATGGACGGACGGACGGATAGATGGACAAATGGATGAATGGAAGAAAAGAAAAAGGTGCGCAGCTAGGCAGACCAGTAAGCCACTTGCTCTCCCAGAATACAAAGTCAAACCCTTAATGAATTCAGGAGTTTGGCTTTCCGGGCCTCCGCACTTGTAGTGAAGTTGAGGGCTGATGTCCACACCGATGGTCAGCTTCAGAACATGGAGAGGTGATCCATGAGTTCACTGCTGTGTGCCCCGCCCAGCTCTTGCTCTGTCTGAACCTTTCCTAAACAAGCCTCCACACCGGGGTTTCTGAACACCGAAGGTAAGTGAGGGCACATGAAAGGCATAAAGTTTTCTTCTTTGCTTCTGGGAAAATGACATCATTTATAAAGACTGATTTTGGAGTCAAGATAACAAACCTGTCTTGGAAACTGGGGAAATTAATCCTTCCCATGATAATTTCTCAATTAAAAATACCGTAAACAAATATAGGCAGATTTATCTAGTCTCAGTCTCACTGGTTCTCATGTTCTCTCTCAGAATGAGCACCTACCTCTCTGCAGGTTGTGAAGAATTTTTTAAATGTGATTTAGTAGGCTTTCTGATAACTTGTAAGAATACAATGAATTTCATAAAGAGTAAATAACAAAAACCTCTTTGTTTACTTTGTTATGGTCTCCTAGACGCATTTTTGGTGAAGGTCTTTTGATCCTGCCTGCTACCCCAGAGTTACAAGAGGGAGAGGGCTGGTCACCCACCGGTCCTGAGTCAGCAATGTGAGGGGCCTATTAGGACATCAGCGGGCCCTTAGGCCTTGCTTTTAAAGGTTTTATCTGAAGGACTATTTTGCAACTTAACTCAATGAGTTTTTATTCAGTATTTATTTTCCTGGGGTTGCTCATGCTCCTCAGAAAATATAAAGTAGAAACAGAGACTATATTTGGAAAGTTTACAGCAAATTTAGTAGAGGCTCTTTTTTTAATGCCACGGTTCTAGTCACAAAGGCAAAGATTAAGATCGTCCATATTCTGTGAAAAGAAGAGAATCTAACCTTCAGGCTGGATGGGATCTCGGAGTTCAATAGTGCAGTGCACTTGTCTTACGGATGAGGAAACTGAGGCCTATGGGAGGCAGATGTTTGACGTGAAACAGAGCACATGGAACATCTGCATTCAAACTGAAGCCTCTTGGACTTTTGCCACTGATTCAGGTTGCCTCTGTGACTTTGGGCAACTAATTTAATATCGCTATGTCTCAGTTTCTTCATTTGTAAAAATATTGATAATAATAGTAACGACTTCAAATGATTGTTGGAAGGATTAAGTAACTTACTACACATAAAGCATTTAAAATAATGCCTGTCATAGCACTCTAGAACTTATTCACTATTATCACTATCATTATTTTGCAATACAATACAGAGAGCTCTAATACAGATTTCTAGAACTACTTCATCTAGAGATAAAAACTAAGTACCAAATTAAAGATAGCGTGGTCTAATGTAAGATATGTCACATATCCTAGCTTCTCCACTAAGTGGCTGTGTGGCCTTGGGTAAGCCACTCGACCTTTCTAAACCTCAATTTCCTTAACTGTGCAATGGGATAATAACACCTACTCTACTTCCTGCCAGACAGTTGAAGGTTCAGTTGAGATGTAAGATAATAATGCAAGTTGTAAATTTCTAAGTGCTGTGTGTATCAGGAATCATAGGGCAGGAAGTTGGGGTCAAAGGCAGGGAAATGAAGAAGAGAGCTCTCAACAAGGAGCTGAGAGCTAGGGCTGCCAGGAACTCAGGAACAAGTCAAGAGTTCCTAACTCTTCTCTTGTCCTTTCCTTGGCCGATTGCATTAGGAAGCTGTGACTTGTAAGAAGCGGGTAAGTCCTGTTCACTTTCTCTGAGTCAGGTCTGACCCAAAAAAGAGAATATTAGGTCAACACATCTTGTTTCCTGCCTCTCTGTCTATGACACAACATTTCTTGGTGTCCCATCAGATTAAATGTCAATGGCACTTTGGCAACTGAGTGTGGTTGTATATCATTTATATCATGGAGTATAGTTTACCTCACAAAAAGTTCCTTTCCTCTTCATAATTTCACTTCTAAAAAGTGTGAGTGGTGGGAAACTCCTCTTCTTCCTCACCATTTTGTAATTCAAGCAAAAATCACTGAAATTAGCAAGCTAGATATGCTTAACTTCACAATACATGTGGTCTCATGCAGGCATTATAAATACTAAATAATATATAGTACATTAGATATTTACAAAAACTAGGGTCCTCCCATTTTTTCACACTCTAATCTTTTCAATCTTCTTCTCTACTCCTGGAATAAATAACCAACACAGTGTCCCTCACACAAACCACAGACAGAAAGCAATGTACCCAGGGGAACTTAAGACATTTATCTCCTTAAGAATATTCAGGCCCACAACTGCTTACAAAATCAAACCCTTCAACTCCTTTTCGTTCTTGTTCCTCCCACGTCACCAGCTTCATCTCCCCCAAACTTCTTCCGAACTCTAAGCTGTAGTGTCTCTATTGCCAGGAAAGCCTCTTGAGTAGCCCTAGAATATGACATGCTATTTCTTCCTGCTCTCATGCTTTTATTCAAAAATATATATATATATTTTTTATTTTCCAAATGCTGGGCACCGTGAAAAAAATAAGGATATAAAAACAAATAAGACAACACGGATGCACCTTGAAAACATTATGCCAAGTGAAATAAGCTAGGCACAAAAAGATAGATACTATATGAACCCACTTATATGAAGAACTTAGAATAACCAAATTCATAGAAACAGAAAGTAAATTAGAGGCTACCAGGGACTATAGGGGGAAAGGGGGAAGTGGGGAGTTATTGTTTATGGGCACAGAGTTTGTTTGGGATGATGAAAATGTTCTGCAAATAGGCAGTGGCGATGGTTGACTGACAATGTGATTGTACTTACTGCCATTGAATTGTACATTTATAATGGTTGAAATGGCAAATTGTATGCTATGTATATTTTATCACGACAAAAAAATTAAGCGTAATAAAAAAAAATGAATAAAAAAAATGAATCTCTGCCTTCGAAGAGCTCACTGTGTAGTTGGGGTGACCAGATAATCATAAAACAAAATGTGGTTATTGGAGTCATAAAATGTAGATATATCAAAATGCTGGACAACTACATTGTACGTGATATACCTCTGTACATGAAAAAAAGCAAAACTCTGAGGACAAAAAGTATGCAATGTCACACATACAAATATACTAACATAATAGATGTACATCTACCCCCATCCTTAACATATGTATACAAAGCACAAGTAGAAAACAAATTCCAATAGAAACAATAAAATTTATCAGTATTAATGTCATCCATTATTATCAAAGTATACTGAAGCTAACACAGATATTAGAAATATGCACAAAAAAATCTCTTTACTTAATTGCATGTGATCCTATTGATCTGAGACAATAAATTCATAATATATTAATAAAATCTAGGTAGAAAGTAATAGGATTCAACAGTTTTAGCAATTTAGATGCTTAGCTAGTCTACATGTATTTTGGGAACTACCTCAATCTCAGAAAATATTAGTGACCAAGTCTAATTCTATATTTGTCACTAAATTTTGTTCACTGCCCTATGCAAACTATTTAAAGCTACAATAGTTTTAAATATAATAAGTTTATAATGCTTTACAAGTTAATTATTTTTTTTAGATGTAGAGAGAACTGTGAATGTTATAATATGAGCACTACCATTATATTTTTTCTAATTAATTCTGGACAAAAACATCATAAAACAATAGTAATGAAAACTGAATAGGCTATATTAATGAAAGCATTTATTAAACTTGAACTAGATCATTTTGTTTTTAAGACATATCTTTTAAATATTTTTATCAACAGGACAATATTTATAATTGAGGAAGATAATGTACTGTTGATGCTACTGAGTCTGCTGATAGGCATTAAACTTTATCTCTAAGAGTGTTAAGAGAGCAAGATCTAGATAAAATGATAATCAAATAAAACTATTTCTACTTAATTAACATTGGCTGAATAACTCCCTCTGCTTTGACCTAATTAAGGAACACATTCTAATTCAAGAATCTCATCTTATGACTTTTTCTGGAGCTGAAGATCCACCTAGGAGATCAGGATAATCGGGAAGAGACACGATATTACCTTCATAAAGGAAGTGTTTACCAAGTCACTATATAATCTTTTTAAAGGTGCCTTTATCATCCAAGGCTTCAGTTTTGTTAAATAAAAATATATTCTTTAAAAACTATCTTAAGTTTCAGCTTTTAATTACACTGGTCCTACAATCGAACTCAAACAACAGGCAAAAGAGATAATTATTTATTTCTACTCTTTGTCTTATTTGGGGAAGGAATTATAAATATTTATGAGATACCCAAGTAAAAGAGCAATAGACACGTAAAAGAGAGACACGGTCTACTTTTTGTAATTAATACTAATAATCCAAGAGCCTATTAAAAATAATAACAATATACAAAAAGGACAAATTCTAAAAATGCTATCAACTGGCAAGATATGACGTCAACCAACCAAAGACTGCTGAATTCCTGGAAGAGAGATGGCGGATGAGTAGGATGCAATGGAGCATGAGTTACAGAAGCATAGCAGAGGTCTAAAGTGCTAGAGCCATGGCTCACAACAAAGCCCATATGTACCCAGGATGAAGGATGAGAAACGATCTATGAAAAAATGTAAGTGATCTGCCTGGCAAAGGCCAAGGCTCCCAACCGTGTAGGAGAGATAAGCCAGGCAGCCACCCTGGCCTATCTTCTTCCTAAACTAAAGCCTGCCAGATGGAAGGGACCCAAGATTAAGCAAATGATCTTTCTCTTTCTCTCTCTCTCTCTCACACACACACACATGCGCGCGCACGCACACACACACACACACACACACACACACACACACACACACACACAGAGCACATGTACACCTACCTGTCCATGAAACAAAAATTGAAAGGTGGAGGAGGGAAAAGGGATAGAGCAAATGATCTCTATTCTTTATCTTTCACAGCAGAAAGTGAAGCTATACTGCCTAAAGTTGATAAACCAAAAGACACACACAAATCATTTAAAATGTGGCCATGGCTACCAGGAGAACCTATGAAAAGTGATTTCCATTAATGAAGAGATTGAAGGGAAGGTGACAGGGAGAAACCCTGACATTTTTCATTTAATACCCATCTGCACTTTAATCCTTTTGTATGTGAGTTTTTAAAAAATGGATCTTCTGAAAAAAAAAAAACTAGTTAGTCCACAGAATATGCTTTATATCGAATTAAATCCACTTTGATAACCTTACTGATAAAAACACTTCTTCATTTCTATGTGCCTAGGGTCCACCCAGAGGCACAGATGACCTAAAGATTTAAATAAACATAAATGGTTATACAGGGGGAGATGGAAAATGAGAGCTTATTTCTCCACTAAGCAGTTGCATATTTTAATACATAGGAAAAAAGGAGAAAAATGTCTTGACTTAAAATTTTGACATTTTGTTCATCATGGATCTTTGTATTACTTTTGATTTTTTAAATATTGCATGAAAATACTATTTGTCCTGAATTTTGCATTTTTTGACTCCTCCTTCAGTTTTGTGCCCAAAGTAAGCACGTCACTCATCCCACCCCAGTTCTGCCCTGCTATGCAGACAAGT
>NW_011888859.1:1533280-1543982 GCF_000151845.1 Pteropus vampyrus | reverse complement strand
TGAATTTTGCATTTTTTGACTCCTCCTTCAGTTTTGTGCCCAAAGTAAGCACGTCACTCATCCCACCCCAGTTCTGCCCTGCTATGCAGACAAGTACGGGCACCTCCGCACCGTCATACAACACACATTCTCACCCGTGATTTGACTATCGTGCTTGCCCTCCTCAGCCCACTGTACAACACACATAAATAACTCACTTGAGAATTAAGAAAAAAAAAATTGACCGAGAGAATTAACATTATCATTATATGCAATGCCTAAAGAGAGGCAGATGCCCAAATAAAAGCTTATATTTGTTGCACTGCCCAACATAGTACAAGGCCAATACCTGGCCCTGCTAACTCCCTCAGAAGACCCACTGACAGATAGATCATGACCACTTTCAAAGGTGAATTCCCTGATGACAAATCCGGCAGCACAATCCTCCCATCAGCACAGAGAGGGATGGAAGTGCGATCCAGCCACTGTGAGCTGCTCACGTGCTTATGTGGAGTAACGTGTTTCATTTGTTTCATATTTTATGATGTGATGTTTACAGAGACAGTGATACACTATTTTATACCAACGACATGAAGTAGGATTTATCATCTCCCATTAAATGATGAAGAAACTAAGGATGAGCAATATTAAGTTACTTGTGCACGATTACATAAGGGGACCAGGCCTTGAATTCAGGTTTCAGGGTCAATATTGTTTCAGCAGTTGTCTCAGAATATCCAAGTATAATGAGCTAATGTAAGAGAACGGTTAAAGGAGAAAAGAAATTTAAGTTTTCTAAATATTTGTTAAAATTGGGATTTCAGCATGAGTATAGATTACTTTTTAGGACAAGGGTGAATCAAACACAACATATGTGTACAAGAAAAAGAGGGGCTTATTTAATAAAGAAAGGCATCCCCAGCTCTGAGATAAAGAAGGAGAATTATAGAAATAACACTTGCAAATAGTAGCCCGCCGATGCTACGATTGGACGACGAAGGGTAGACTACAGGTGCTGGCGTCAGACTATCTACTCAAGCACAGCTAGAGTTTAATAACAGAGGTAAAAAGAATTCTGTGTGAAAAAAATTTGTACCTAGAGATTTTAGCCTAGCTTCAAGTGCCAAAATTAATTATCAAATTTGTTATTTCCAGTGTTTGGTTCTCAAATTGCTTCTTGCTTAGCTATGTTTTTTTCCTCACAGTTGAGTTTGAATGGCCTTGCTAGTTTTCTATGAAAAGTCTCTGATTTCACCCTAACCCATATTTCTCCGAAGAAAAGAAAATTTCATGATCGAGAAGTAGCCTTACGAAAGATGTCCAATGAGAAAACAGACGTACAGATTAGATTTAGGAAAAGCTTCCTATAACTAGAAAGATGATGAGATACTAAAAGCATAATTATGAATGGCAAAGAAAATCTCCTTTACTGAATATTTTAAAGAGTAGACAATTATCTTGTAGAGAATAATTTTGAGAATCTTTCTAGATATACCAGGGTGTTCTTGTTTGTGTTTTTCTTTTGTTTTTTGGTTTGTTTCTTTCTTTTCTTTCTTTCTTTTTTTTTTTTTTTAACTAATCTTCAGAGAGAGTTGGTGAAACAAAGCAATAGGCAAAATCTATACAGAGTCAACTGAACAGAAATCTGCAAAATTGGGAGTTTATTTGATCCCTAGTAGAGACCCAGAATTGCAAAATAAGGAACAAGTGGAGGACTTTTCACCAGTAGCTGAAATGGGTCGTCTGAATGTAAATCATCGTCTATTTGTCTCAGGTACAAGTCTAACATCCCAGATAGGTGACAGAATAGCAACCATGCCCACCATTGCTCCAGATATGTAAGTAAAAGAGCCAAATTTAGCTCAATACTGGTTGACAGCTGAAACGCCGACAAGCAAAAGACTAGTACATTCCAGATGTCATAGGGAGCCCTCAGTATTGGCCGTGCCATCTGCCAAATACCAGCAATAATAAACAAAACAATAACAATAAACAACAGCTTTTGTCACTGAAAATTAATAAGCAAAGCGGATTTGCTTACAGCTCTAAAAAGGCTTATGCACAAAGAAACCCTGAAGGTGACATGCTAGAAATTTGAACTACAGAGGCAATAGCACTTTGGCACACCTGGGAGCACACACGGATCCACCTCTCTGAAAAGTGGGCCCATAAATGATATTTAGAAGCCAAACTACTTGAGCTCAGGGACCATGTCTACACAGCTGAAGCTCCCATATCTAGTCCTTGCACCTCTCATAATGTGTGTTCAATAAGTTGCCTCTAAATTATTAAATGAGCCTATTCTTGCTATTTCACATGCTTTCAAGAGATCAAATTGTAGTATTGTCCCTCCTCCCCTCTACTTGGTAAATTTCTACTGGTTTTTCAAGATCTACTTCAATGATTCCTTTTTAACTCTTCAGAGCTCTCTGCTTATGCCTCTATGAAAGCATTGATCACACTGAGCCGTCTTTCTAGACTTGCACTATCCAATATGATAGCTACTAGCCACTTATGGCTGTTGAGCACTTAAAATGTGGTTAGTGTGACTAAGGAACAGAATTTTTAATTTTATTTATTTTTAATTAGCTTAAATTTTAAATTTGATATTCAATTATCAAAATAGTTTTAAGTATATTTGGAACAACTTCAGAATGTAAATCTACTCTTTCAACCCGAAAATTTATGAAATCTAAGTAAAGGTCAAATATCCTCAATGACAAATTGAGATGCTATAAATGTAAAATAGAAATCAGATTTCAACAACTTAATACAAAACGAAGAATGTAAAATAGCTGATTAATAATATTTTATATCGATTACATGTTGAAATGCTGATATTTTGGACCTAATAAAGTAAATAAAATAGATCATTAAGTTAATGCCTCTTGTTTAATGTGGCTACTAAAAAATTTTAAGTTACACATGTGGCCTGAATTATATTTCTATTGGGCAAGCTGTTCTAGAAAGTGTTCGGTGAACATTTTCTAAATGCTGCTCACGGAGATAAGCATTGCAAATGCTGAATCTCTTTTACCAGTAAGAAAACAGAGGTGTCTTTTAAAAAGACATGTGACATGCCCAGAAGTACAGGTAAAGTAGGATTTGAACCAGGTGTTCATGGCTTCTCAGCCCCAGTTCTCACTCCCTCTTTTTCCTTGATGTCTGCGTGTTAGATTGTGGTGAGCCTCTCCAGAGCACAGACCCTGCCTTAATCACATTGATGTCTTCACCAACTTGGTGAAGCAGCCAGTGAATTTTTATTGGACAAATAAAACAGAGAGTGAATGAAGGAAATGGAATTATTTATGTAAGTATATTTGTAACATATAAAGGAATCTATATAATGTTAAACTCAAGTTTAACAATACATAAGAGAATGAAAACGCATCTGATTTGTCTGGAAAAACTGCAGAACGACTTATTCGTGGTGTTTACATTTGACCAAAGACATATCATCTTTTTTGAAGGAAAGTAGGCTCATTATGAACGTGAAGAGTTTAGCCTAATGACAGGCAGTCAGGCTCCTGAGAAAACAGGTAGGACAAAGGACATGTCTACAAAGAGGGTAAGGGATATTAATTAATTAATATATTGCACACATCTGGATTTTTAAAGTTCAATGTTATTGAAACTATTCAAATTAGAACAGCAATAATTTTGTGTGAACAGTTAAAACAATGTTATATTCTCAGGTTTATATTTCACAACAGACTTTTCCATAGACATAATAGACACATATTTCTCAAGTCCATTGTATTGGCCTTGATCTGTTACTAAGGAATGTCTTATGTTTGAATGTGGATTTGTTTTACAAGGGAGAAAAAAACTCAGGATCTATAGAAGAAGGAGAATATAAAAACTTTAATTTTGATATTTACCCTAGGCTGAAACTTTCTGTAACACTATTTTGCTTGTTGTCATTTACTTAAGAATAAATCTAATTCGACTCCATCAAAACTGGCCAAACGTCTGCTCAGTGCCATTACTTACTGTGCTAGGTGCTGCTTATTAAGAAGTGAATAAGAAACTCCTCCAGATCACTGTTTTATCACTTCTTGCCCTTCTTACCCACTCCTGAAAGTGAGTCATTTCTTTAGAATATGGGAAAGAATAAAACAAATTTGTAAAGAATCAATCTTAAAATGCAAGCATATAGTGAACAAAAAGACTGGAATTACTGTACAACTACAAATAGAAATTGCTCAGAACATACTGTGCAAGACAGGAGAAATGAAGTATAACCCTAGAGTTCATGGTCTGTTCATTCTTTCTAATCATTAGAAAATAAAATTAGTCTCCTACTAAGACACCTGCAGCCATTTTATAATTTCAGATGGTTCCAGTTTGCAAAGCTCGTCTATCTGAATTTCTTTTGGGCAAGATAACCCAGACATGTCAAATGTAGACTGCTGGTTTAATTCTGTCTTTAATGGCAATCCCAAAGAGAAAAGATCTCAATAGTAGTTAAATGTGCCAGCTAGTTTTCTATTTTTTGTCACCTAGTTTTCTATTTTTTGTCACCTATCTAAAAAAATGTTTTAGACTACTTAGACAAAAATAGTTTTGGTCTCCTATTTAAGAAAAAAATAGCTACTCTTTCCTTCATTGCTTCTCCCCCTCCTCAAAGTCAAGAAATTGTCCTTGAACAGATGCCAGACTCTGAAAATTATTCAAAGTATTATAGTGACACATCAAAGAAAGAAGAGACCAGGAAATTAATTGCAACAGTTTCTTTTGAGCACTCTAACAAGTGCTTTAACTGGTGTGTAGGAGTGTCAAAATCTAAGAATGCAAAAGGGGAGGACTTTGGAGGAAGAATACAAATTGGAATGTAGCTGACCATTTAAATTTATTTTCTTGTCTAGTAAAATTAGCAAGCAATGTGTTCCAGGAAAACCCATCATTTACCAACCAAATAAAAGGCTATTTTTTTTTCCTAAGAATGCTTTCCAAAATGTGACAACCAAAAGTGCATTGTTTGAGTCTTTCAACTTCAGGCAAGCAAATATTGAATAAAATAGCTGTCATAAGAAGAATTATGTGCAATTATCTAGGCAATAGCATTATGCAATTTGGGAAATATCTTCTGATTATTTTTGAAGTCCTTATATGATTCACTCTATAACACACGAAATATTTCTTATCGAAAAACCAACAGCAAAGAAAAACTATGCCTGTTGCAATTACACTAAAGCTCAAATTCATGTGCAATTTGGTATTTAGAAAGCAAATATATTCAAGATTTATGTTCCATTATCTAGAAAAACAGAGTAATCAAGAAAAGCAATATTGTAAATAATACTGAAGTGGAGGAATATTTACCTTGGTTAAAACAGATTATTTTTGAGAATTTTAGAAGAACTACATGTCATTAATTTTTCATTGCCATTCTTATTTATTCATTAAAGCATGTTCCACACGTACTTTCCTAATTTGAGTTGCCATACATTCTTGAAAGTAAATTAAAATATAATTTTTTATGATTCTATTTCTATAGAATGATAGTTTTATCCCATTAAAGTAAGGAGCAAGAAACTGAGTTAAGATTATGTTTATTGTTTATTTGATTGAGTTTTTTGAGCATGTCAAGTCATTGATAAAATTATAAAGAAACTGGCATATTTAATGTCCATTTTCTCCTAAAATCATCTTAGTTTAAGTAGCCACTGTCAACCCACCAAAATCACTTTGGTCTCCACCTGTTCCAGAAGATGGAATTTCACTACTAAAGTTGCGTGTATACAATAGTTATGAGCTGAATTGCATCTCCCAAAACCCATATGTTTAAAACCTTACCCCCTACTACCTAGAATATGACTGTATTTGGAGATAAGGCCTTTAAAGTGGTGATTCAGTTCAAATGAGGCCATTACAGTGGACCCTACTCCAATCAGACTGGTGTCTTTATAAGAAGAGAAATTTGGATACAAAGGAGACGCCAGGATGCAAGATTCATAGAATCCATCTAGTTTCATCATCTCGCTCCCAACGTAGATACTATTATTGTCCCATATCTCAGATCTACTTAATTATTTAACCTTCAAATCAGACATTATCATTGTTTCATTTGTCAATGCTTGTTTTTTATTTATTCACATATTCCTCAGCATTTTTCTCACCATTTCTTCTTGCATATCAGACATTCTAGAATTTTATTTTTTAGGCCTAAAATACATTCTCCAAAAAATCCTTTGGTGATTATTTTTTGTAGGATACTTTTTGTTTGATAATGTTATTATCTCACTTTCATTCTTGAAAGATGATATTACTATTTACAAATTCTCGGTTGAAAATCATATTCTCTCAAGATATTTAAAACAGCATTCCACCAGCTTTTCATTTTCCCTGTTGCTATTGAGAAATCCATTATCTAATTGCCCCTTCCTATGAAGGTAATCTCTTTTCCCTCCAGCTACATTTAAGATAGGCTCTTATCTTCGATGTTCTGCCAAGCACTAAAATGAGTTTTGGTGTGGATTGCTTCTTAGTTTCTTGCTCAAAATTATAGGCTGAATTTCCAATTGTCTGAATCTGAGGATTGGTGTCTTTCAACATTTCGAGACAATTCTCAGCCATTATATTTTTTGGAAGTTGTGTGTTTCTATTTTCTTTACTATCTCCTCTTTAACTCTGGTTAGAATTTATTACACTTCCATACTCTGTTCTAAATGTCTCTTAAGTCGAAGTTTATTTTTGCCACCTATTTATCTCCCAAAGCTCATTCCTGATCAACTGTCTGGATATATTTTTCAGTTCACTAAACTTTCTTCTGCTATATCCATTATACTTTTTAACCCATTTAATGGGTTGGTTTTTTTTTTTTTTCACTGTAATTGTTATACTTTTTATTTCCAGAAGCTCATATGGTTCTGTTTTCAAATCTACTTGGTTGTGTTTTACAGCTTCTTACTATTTGCTAATATCTTCAATCCTCCTTTTACTTCTCAAACGTATTTAACATACATCTGTTGTACTATGTGTCTAAAACTCCAATATCTGAAGTCTATGAGTCTGGTTCTATTGTCTCTTTTTTTTTTCTTTCCTCCTGGCTTGCTTTTTGGTGGTTTATTTTTGGAAGAGGTGGGTGTTTGGTAATTCCTGACTGTAGGCACATATTCTTCGAAACTTTTTAGTGGGAAATCTTTGAGACCCAACTTGAATTTCTATTCCTCGATGAGGATTTGTTTCCTTTCCCTACTGCCCTGTAGTCACTATCAACCTGCATCCACAATAAAGCACAAAGTCTGGCTGTGTTTCTTCTGGATGACACGATCACCTCAGTCTTAGCTGTAAGCTTATATGAGGGCCAGCCTACAGTTATCACTTCTCAAGGAAGACGCTTTATTTTCTTCTATGCAAAGCCAAAGTGGTAGAGAGTTTTGTTACTGTTCCTCTCTGCTCAGGGAGTTGATTTCTCATTCATTCTAACACCGAGGTAGAATTTTTAGAGCCCCAGATTTATGTAGTAATCTTCTGCTGGACTATGTATAGGCCAAACTGAAATGTGAGGCTCTTGGGTGTCATAAATTTATATCTTCAGGCTCTCTTACTACCTAGGATTCCTGCTTTTACTTTCTGTTGTTCTCTATGTCATTCTTTCTAGCCATCTCAGTGATACATTTTGTACGATATTTTTAAACACGTAATCCGGCATTTATAGTTGTTTTCAATTGGTTTTCCAGGACATCTAGTTACCATACTACAAACAAAAGAAGTCTCTAAATTCCTAAAGATTTCAAAAACCTCAGCTGAAGATTCGGATTATTTTCAGTGGTAGATTTAATTTTTAACTATATATTTATATAGTCACACATATATTACACATAGATAAATATAAAAATTTTAGTTTCTATGAGCGCTAAAAGAGAGTTATCAAAATTTTATACTGTTGAAGGACTAACCAGGTAAAGAGGAAAGCACTGCATAAAAGTTCAAATATTTAAGATATTATGTTAAAATGGCTAACATAAAGATAATTTAATTTCTATCAACGGCTAAAATTTTACTTTATAAATGTTATTAACTCACTTTGTGTTTGTCTGAATAGGAAATAAAAACTAAATGTAAGAGAGTTATTACTCTTAGGATATTTTTCCATTAACCAAATCGGGACATAGTGAAACATCACAAGAAATATTATGCTCATCAGATACTTTACTGTACTTTCCAGATAAATCATACCTATAAAACCAAAACAGGCAATGTAGGTCCCAAAAACAAGTAAAGGAATTGAACCAAGAATCAAACATCTTCCAAAAAATCAGATGGATTCACTGGTGAATTTCACCAAACATTTAGAGATGAATTAGCACCAATTCTTAAACTCTTTCAAAATGTTGAAGAGGAGGCAACACTCCTAAATTCATTTTACGAGGCCAGCATTACCCTAATACCAAAGTCAGATAAGTACACTACAAGAAAATCATAGGCCAATATTCCTGATGAATACAGATACAAAAATTTCAAAATAAAAAAAATACTAGCAAACTGAGTTCAACAGCACACTAAAAGGGTCATACACCATGACTAAGTGGGATTTATATCTGGGGTGCAAGTATGGTTATACAAATCAATAAGTGTGACATACCACTTTAATAGGGTGAAAGATAAAAATCATATGATCATCTGATTAGATGCAGAAAAAAACATTTGATGAAATTCAACAACTTTTCATGATAAAAACTCTCAATAAATTAGGTATAGAAGGAACAAACCTCAATATAATAAAGGTCATGTATGACAAGCCTGCAGCTCATGTCATACTCAACAGCAGAATGTTGAAAGCTTCTTCTCTAACACTAGAAAGGGGAGGAGGAAGGACTGGGGATCCTATTGGTTCATTTCTCTGGAGAATGCTGACTAATATACCAAATGATATAGTCTTTTATTATCTTTTTAGATACAGACTTTTATTGTCTAAAGAGATATTAAGAAACCTGAGGAAAAAATAAAGGGGAAATTTATGAAACACCGTAATGTAAAAAAAATTTCCCAGGTGGGAAAAGGAGCAGCATTCGAAGTTGTCTCCATCCTTCGACTGTGCGCCGTTCAGATGAGGAGACGTGTGCTGCTCCGTCACTGTGAGTGAACTGCCAACGCTTCGCAGAGGCTGTGCTGAGGGAACGGAAGAGATTTTGGGAAGGGTGCCTCACAATTCTGCCAGCTAAGTCGATCTTTAATGAGACTTGGTTAAATTAGGACCACATATTTGAACTCTGTAGAAGCCTAACTATGCTTTATGTGCCCTTTAGCTTCTCTACCCACCCCATGTCCACCTAGTTTAAGCGATCTATGAAAAGTCCTTTAAAAAATATTTCTCAGTAGAGCAAAGGAAAAAAAGAGTGACTGGTACACCTTTCCTGTAAAGCAGAGATGGGTGCCAATGCAGTAACAGCAAACACCCAGAAGAGGTTAGAGCTCTAGGACAGAGAAAGATCAAGAAGGAAAGTCATAAAGGTGGCTTTAGGTGTCAGCACCCTTAGAAACCTCTTACAGTTTCAAGAATTTCACTGCTTCGCTTAAAACTTTTTATTTCATGTGGGAAAAAAAGACTAAGATATATCCAAATGACAGATTAATAACTCACGATTGTATTGTGTTGACAGTTTGTAAAGCCCATTCATATAACCTTTTACCCACACAGCAATCTCTGAGGTTCTTAGATCAAGTCCTTTTATTCTCCTTTCATTGGTGGAACTGAGGCTCAATGTTAACTTAATTTCTGATTATAAGTCCCATGCTTTTCCCTCTCAGTTCAGTATCGTTATTATCAATATTGGTGTTCATGGATCCTGTAACCAGACCATTTGTATCAATATATCGGAGCCATGTGAACTCTGGCTGGCTGTTTAAGCTTTCTGCAACTCAGTCCCCTCAGTTTAAATGGAAATTATAACACTACTTGCTTTATAAATAATATAAAGCATGTAAAGTGCTTGGCAAAGTGCCTGATACATAGCAAACACTCAATAAGTGTTAGTCATTATCTCAAAGACTAAATGAGATGGTTGTATCATCAATTTAGTCATTTCCTGCCCACTAAGTTTATGAAAAATATAGAAAACACAGAATCAAAGATAGCAGCATCTAATAGATATAGCACATTTTGTCTTGGCTTCAAAATCTACGGGTCAGAAAACTACGGCTCAGGTCAGACCCTCAATTTTTCAATAAAGTTTTATTTGAACGAAGCCACACCCATTCATTTACATATTATCTATGGTTACTTTCATGCCTATGGCAGAGTTGAGTAGGTATGACAGAGACTGAACGGGCTCACGAAGCCTAAAGTATTTATCATCTGCTCCTTACAGAAAAAGTTCACCAACCTCTACTTTAAATCATTGAAAACTGAAACAAAATAAAACAACAGACAACCCTGCCAGATCTCTGACAGGAGGTAAAGGGAACTGGGGAAAGAAGAAGGGTCTATGAGCCAGGGAACTGTTTTTCCAGTTTTGTTACCTATTCAGAAACATTTGCTGGGTGTTTACCATATGCAAAGCTTTACTTTCTACCAACAAATTGCACACATTGGTCTTCCCATAAAATTGTGTTTTGTTTCCAAAAGCATTTGGAAAGTTAAGGTAACTTACACAATGACTTTCTCAGCACTTCCTTCTAACACAGTGGAGAAAGGAAGAAGAGGGGACCTGTGAGGCTGGCTAGGAGCATCGGAGGAGGTTGGGAAATGATAACTTTGACAGCGTAGCAACAGCTT
>NW_011888859.1:1526731-1531085 GCF_000151845.1 Pteropus vampyrus | reverse complement strand
GTTTCCTTGTAGTTGGCTCACGCCTGCTGTGTATCTAGGTGGCTCATTTAGAAAAACGTTTCAAAGCATCTTGGAATACAGAACTTCATTTTGTTTTGCTCCTTCCTTCCACATGAAAATAAAGGCTGATTTTTTATTATAGGTTTATAAAAGCTTGGCTCTGGACCCAGACCCTAATTATCTAGAATAACAAAGTTCATGAGTCTGTATAAATATAAAATCTTATTTAAAATAAATCAGAGGGGCTCTGGTTTACAAAAAGGACAGAGCACACCCATGTGCCTCCTTTTTCTCCCAAGGTAGGAAGCAGATGGGATAGACTGGCACACAAACCAGAACAGAGGAAACCACAATTCAACACACCAGAGGGAACTAGGTTCTTCTTAGAAACCAGAAATTCACAAATACAAAGCACCCTGGACTGATTATCAGGGTAGCTCATTAAATAACTGCATTCAGAACAGCTTGGAAAAGCATGTCCTTTCCCCTCTCACCTAATAAACCTGGGCCTTTAAGCCTCCACCCAAAGCCTGAGCTCCACTTGCTAAAAATGTGGGTGATTTGAATGTAGAAGGTTCCTGCCAGGAGTTTTGATGCCAGAGAAAGACTAAGAAACTCTGGATCTCAAATGTAGATAGAAAAAAGAAACAATAAATCACAAAGGCAGCTCTGCCCAGCGCTTACACCATACTGTGCCAGTCCATCTCCCTGCTGCTCCCACCCATCAGCCTGGAGGTATGCTTGAGGAAGAAATTCCCCTCCACTGACCCAGAACCAGATCAGGTCGCCCAGTATGGGCAGAAGCATGGCAAGGAAACAGATTCCAATAACCACAGTTAAATCACTGATCAGATGCCTGTTCCAAACTTGACTCTAACATTATAAATGTGAACACTACAGACAGACCACAATGGACCACCATATGTTTGAGGAAGACCAAGAGCAAAAGAGAGAGGACAGAAGACGACCAAACAGAATTAATGAGCCATGAAAAATAAAATAGAGAGGACTCGAAATGTTCCGTCTTCACCTTCTACCTCCATAAAACAGAAGACGATTGTAATGAAAAAGGAGTGCAGTAGAATCAGATGCTTCCCCTTTCACGGCCTTTATTTTTCTGGCCACACTGAAGAAAGGAATACAAAGCAAGACTGACGGGGCAGCTTTGAGCGATGACGACATGAAAGAGAGTTTTGCTGGTCTCATTACTAAGAGTGACAGCAAAATTAAGTTGTAACTTAGGGGCAGTGGTGAGAATAAGGGTGAAAAGAGTAGGGGACGCTGAGGGACATGATGAATCTGGAAATCGAGGTGATTTGAGTCGTACAGTAACAAAATGTTTGCCCCATCACATTCTGCACTCAGAGTGTATTCATAAACGGCTGAGGATGAGTGAGTTTTTTCTAGGTATTGTGGAATGGAAAAGTAGGGTTTCAAACAACAAATTCTTAGAAATTTAAAATGTGCTTGCCAAAATTGAAAATTAAAAACGAAATAGATATAATAATAAAGTTGATATGACTGAAGAGCTGGTGGGTGGTGTCCTAATGGGAAAGGGTATTCTAAACGTACTATAAAAAGAAAACAAAGATACAAAATATGAGATAATCTTAAAGACATGGAAGATAGAGATAGGGAATCCAATATCTATCCAAAAAATTTCAAGAAGAGAATAGAGACAATAAAGGAGAAAAAGAAAATCAAAACATAACAGAAGAGAATTTTGCCAAAATGAAGAAAGATGAGACTTTAATTGAAAGGCCTATTGAAGACCTACAGGATTAAACAAAAGAAATTCACACTAAGCGACATGACAGAGAAGTTCCATCATTCAGAGGATAAATAATGGTTTCCTAAGAGAAAAAGAAAGTCAAGTCGAAATAAGACTCAGACTTATATCAGAATTTCCCATTAGCAGCAATTAATTCTAAAACATGATGGGGCAGTATCTTCAAAGTTCTGAGGGTAAAAGAATTCAAACCTAGAATTTGATACTTAGTCAAACTATTAGCAAATATGATGACAAACTCTTTGGATATAACAGGTCAGAAAGTTTATTACCCTCATACCCATTCTGGAAAATTATGCAAGCATTTACTCCAATCAAAAGAAAAGGAACCCAAGAAAGATTAATCCAAAATAAAAGACCTTTATGCTTAGCAAATTCTTCTTTATTTCATGTGCAATTACAGTAACTAATATTTTACACAATATTGTTGTGACTGTTAGTTGTACAATCAAATTTTATGCAAAATATGAATATATTTTATAACTATAGAATAGTAATTATAAATCTTGACAATTGTAGAGCAATAATATAGCAAAAAATGTGGAAGAAATAAAAATAAGTAAGTAATCAATTTACACACATATATAAAGGAATAAAAATGTTTAAAAACTATAGCAGTTTTGAAAACTAGTTAGAGACATACATCATGGCTTGGAAAGCCAATATATTATGTGAAAAACAGGAAGTTGTAGATCAGATGATATATGATCTCAATTGCATGAAAATAAATTATGCATGTATGTGAACATGTCTAGAAAATATTTAGAGATTCATAAAACTGTTCAACAATGTTTATCTACTGGGGAGTGGTCCTATAACAGTGTATGATTTAATTATTAGATTAACTTTACCATGGGGCTTGCCAAAGCAACATTTATCTCTAAATGGCAAGTACTGATTGCACAATATCAAGAGCCTTAATAATTTCATAATTAATGAGCTACTCTGTTTATTATAGGAAAAAAAAAACTAAATTGTAACTGTAAAGTAATTACTGTCTTCGCAGATTATCCACACACTTCTAGCCCCACCATCTCAAATGCCTAGCCTGAATTAACAAGCAGCGGTTCAATGTGTTAGGGGTTGAAAAAGAATGTGTCTAAATCATTTCATATTACTTTCCATATGAGCCATAAATAATTTGAGGATCCTATCTGCACCAAGGTAAACAATACCTTCCCCTTCTGCTAATGAGTACGATCAAGAAATCACCATAAGACTATCTAGAGGGACTATCAAGTGCCACAACTTTGATTTCTGAAAATTAAAACTCAGGGGCCTGCCTGAAGAGAAAATGACAATATGTTGATTTCGAAATTTGTCTTGGACGAAATTCATTATCATAAAAGTTTATAGTCAGTATTATATAAATCGGTTGCGGTGGGGAGAAGGGTAGCAGAATTAGTGATAAAACAGCTAAAAATGCCTCAAAAAAAACCTTGACCAAATAACCACAATGAGTTACTCTAAATAGCCCTCAATTATAATGAGGTATCTAAAAGTTGCTCAAGATAAAAGTATTTTCTGTGTTGACTCCAATGAATATCAGAATTCTCCACAGATCCTATTTGCTTAAACTCACTTAGGTTATTGGCTACTAAGTCATATGGTAAAAATTATAGCTTAAAGTTGAAGTGGTTATGAAAATTACTTTTTTTATACATAGCAGAGCAAAAGGTGAAAGAAGTATGTTATCATAGTCCATTGTTATGCAAATTAAAATCTGGTTAATTAGGTCTCATATCATTTTGAGGGCCATAAAAACAGAAACGTGATGTGTGATGCTTACAAGTTGGGTCTAAGAAATTTTAGAATATTTTCTATAATATTTTGAGAAATGCAGCATTATTGACTCAGGTGTAGAGTCATTCAAGTAGAGATGAAAGATAACTTTCATTTGAAAGCATAGTTTTGACATTCGTCTTTTTAAAAATGGAAGTTTCTTCACTTTATTGTAAAGCTTCATGTATGAAAGCAAGCATTTAAAACTTAACAATTTACTCTGCCTATGAAAACCCTTACTAAGTAGAGGTCATTTGGGTTCATAACACTATACTCTGAACTTGCAGCAGTTTTTAAACTTGGAAACAGAAACCAAAAGGATTTAGAAGCCCTATGGCCAGGTCTTCTGCTGTGGGCCCGCTCGTGGGAACTCTTGCAGCAGAAAGCAGTAGGTGGGCAGCCTCCCTCAGAGAGAGGCCTTTCCCATGGAAAGGTGGAAAGAGCTTTAATCAGAGGGAAAAGAATATCTAAAAGTATGTTTCTCTTCTGTTTTGGGGAAGAGTCTAAAATTCAGCTTCTAAAATAGTTTCATTTTTTTTTAAGGATAACACAGTGGGTAGAGGGCAGAAAAGAACACCAGTGAAAATCGAGGTAATGACCCCTCAGAATCCCAGAATGGCTCAGAGGGATAAAGTACCACACAGGCATGGACTACAAAGTCAGAGGAATTGATGGAAATCCTGTATAATAGGTTAATCTAACAGGCCTTCATCCTCCCCATCATGCCAGGCTTCACATCTTTATTCTTTACTTCCTATCTGCCAAATCCTCGTCAAGACCTTC
>NW_011888859.1:1504163-1526681 GCF_000151845.1 Pteropus vampyrus | reverse complement strand
AGTCATATGGTAAAAATTATAGCTTAAAGTTGAAGTGGTTATGAAAATTACTTTTTTTATACATAGCAGAGCAAAAGGTGAAAGAAGTATGTTATCATAGTCCATTGTTATGCAAATTAAAATCTGGTTAATTAGGTCTCATATCATTTTGAGGGCCATAAAAACAGAAACGTGATGTGTGATGCTTACAAGTTGAGTCTAAGAAATTTTAGAATATTTTCTATAATATTTTGAGAAATGCAGCATTATTGACTCAGGTGTAGAGTCATTCAAGTAGAGATGAAAGATAACTTTCATTTGAAAGCATAGTTTTGACATTCGTCTTTTTAAAAATGGAAGTTTCTTCACTTTATTGTAAAGCTTCATGTATGAAAGCAAGCATTTAAAACTTAACAATTTACTCTGCCTATGAAAACCCTTACTAAGTAGAGGTCATTTGGGTTCATAACACTATACTCTGAACTTGCAGCAGTTTTTAAACTTGGAAACAGAAACCAAAAGGATTTAGAAGCCCTATGGCCAGGTCTTCTGCTGTGGGCCCGCTCGTGGGAACTCTTGCAGCAGAAAGCAGTAGGTGGGCAGCCTCCCTCAGAGAGAGGCCTTTCCCATGGAAAGGTGGAAAGAGCTTTAATCAGAGGGAAAAGAATATCTAAAAGTATGTTTCTCTTCTGTTTTGGGGAAGAGTCTAAAATTCAGCTTCTAAAATAGTTTCATTTTTTTTTAAGGATAACACAGTGGGTAGAGGGCAGAAAAGAATACCAGTGAAAATCGAGGTAATGACCCCTCAGAATCCCAGAATGGCTCAGAGGGATAAAGTACAGGCATGGACTATGAAGTCAGAGGAATTGATGGAAATCCTGTATAATAGGTTAATCTAACAGGCCTTCATCCTCCCCATCATGCCAGGCTTCACATCTTTATTCTTTACTTCCTATCTGCCAAATCCTCGTCAAGACCTTCGAGTGTCATTTTCTGCTGAAAGAAAAGTAAGTTTTCTTTAAAATAGTCACCCATATAGACACACGTGTCTTGAAGGAATTATGCCGTTCTCTCCACTTTTTAACAGATGTTTGAAAAGTTCTAGACGTTAAGAAAAAGTAACAATCTAATAATTGAGTCAATATATAAGATAAAGGAAAATGATTATAAAAACACTGGTCTCTCTTTTTCTCTTGATGACCTCATTCACTCCCTTGGGGACTTCATTCATTCTCTTGGGGAGTTCATTTATCATCTCTATACTGAGGACTCGTGCCATTGTACCAAATCCAGACTCACTTCCCAATCAAGACATCTCCAATTGGATTTTCTAGAAACATCTCAAACTCAACATGGACAAGCATGAACTGATTTGCCCCTCAAAAAAAAAAAACTTCTTCTATCTGCAGATTTTCCTGTATTAATTATTGACAACTCCATCTTCTGATTTTTCAGGTCAAATCCTTGTAGTCTTCTTTGATGCTGTTCTCTCTCTCACTCTACACCCAGCCCATCTGGAAGATCCTGTCAGCTCTGCCTTAAGATTTATTCAAGACGTGAGCACTGCCACACCATCACCACCCTTGTCTCTCACCTACGTTCCTGGGGTCTCCCCATACCCCTCAGAATAAAAGCCAAAATCTTAACTGTCACAGGGACTCACATGACTGCCCCTTCTCTCACCTCTCTGACCACGTCTACTCTTGACTCACTCCTGTCTCCTTCTGCTCCAGTCACACTGGCCTCCTAGACCATTCCAGAACTGCTCTTGCTTCAAGACTGCCCTTTGCCTAGAAAGCTGTTCTCTCTGCATGGATAACTCTCTCACCTCCTCCCTCTTAAGTGCTGCTCAAACGCTCTCCCCATGAGGCTTACTCTTACCTGACCCCTCAACCCCCACACCAGCCCTCCTGCTCCCAGTCTCCAGCTGTGTTCCTTTGCCCACAGTACCTGTCATCCTTCAAATATAGATAATTAACTTCTTCATCATGTTTGTTTGTGTTTGACTCCTCTACTAGAATGTGAGCACTAGGGATGAGGGAATTTATGCATCCCCAGCACTTGGCACAATGCTGGGCACATTGCTAACAGAACGAAATCAATGAATCAGTAGTTGCCATTTCCAACCATTCTGTGGGCTCATTAAGATAGTATTTCTCCACACTCTTTTAAGTGCGGAGTCTCCATCTGAGCATCAGTAAAATGAGGACTTACC
Source organism: Pteropus vampyrus (assembly GCF_000151845.1). Lineage (NCBI taxonomy): Eukaryota > Metazoa > Chordata > Mammalia > Chiroptera > Pteropodidae > Pteropus > Pteropus vampyrus. The sequence goes on along the minus strand of NW_011888859.1, from coordinate 1,524,487 downwards.
CCATCCCCTCACCTAAACATGCACGTAAGTTAATGTTCTTTTAGTGAGTGTTGATTGAGAAGATATATAATAAACAAAAAATACTGGGATCAGTAATGAGTAGACTTAATTTGTATTTTATTAATCACGCAACATTCGACAAATATTTAATAAGCGCCTACTATGTTCCAGATACTGTTCTGGACACTGGAGATATAACAGTAAACAAAATAGATAAAAATGTCTGCCCTCATAGAACTAATAATCTACTAGCTCTGTGGATTTACAAACATTTGAAAACATAGTCTATAGATGTGTAAGACATATTATTCAATGTTTTGTGATCATGCAGAGTAGTGGACCACTTACATTTATGCATATATTCTAATCAGGGACAATTATCATCTCTTAGGGGCAAAACTTAGTTCTGGAAGATCAAAAAACATTATATATTACCATGATTGGTGGTCTTCCAAAGATCGAGCTATATGATGAAATTTTATTCCTTAGTATTTAATTATTCTCACCGAATTAAATTTTTCTACGTGGGGGACAACAATGAAAAAAAGTAGAGAGACATTGTGATAATGTGTCAAGCCTCCTGGGTTCATGGATCTCAGATCCACCACCCATGTTCCAAGAACTCCCCCAGCCCAGCTTGCAACCTCTGAGGGTTGCGGGTCCCTCAAAAGCTGGCCACCCACAGCACAGCACTGCCATGGCTGAAACTTCTGAGAAAAGATAAGATCAAGGTGGAGGGGAACGATAAGGAAAGAGGTTGTCATTAATTAGCCTAAGAAACATTTTTTACAAAAAGAAAAACTCATGAGAAAAATCAGCATTCGAGTTTGTTCATGGGTAGGAAAAAGAGTGTGCCGCATCAGCGATTCCTAACAATTACGAGTTTATGCTTTCACCGATGACAAAGTGATCTTTCACTAAGGTTGATTAATGGAATGATTCAAACACAGATGGAAGAAACACGCCAACTCTACACCCAAGAAGGTGAGGGTTGAAGAAGGGGCATTTCCTGCTGAACATTCCGAGATGGCCAGTTCACACATTGGAGGCTGTTTACATTTACATACTTAGAGCAGCGATTCTGGAGCCCCTGAGAGATGCCAGTTCTGGCCCCACTAACCCTACTCACTCTCCCCGCCATCTCGCTCCACTCTCCTTGCTAATGGAATTCTCTAAACACACGCAGAGGCACACGAACACTTGCAGGGAATTCGTTTTTTCCAATGGAAGCAGTAGAACTCCAAATTCATCATCTCTGAATCTCAAATAGGGGCAAAAGCAGAAGTGATATAAAAATTTCAGGTCACTGAAGCTGTTGGCTCTCAACTGGCATTGATGCTGGATTCTGCGACTCAGGGTAGTGGTGCTTTCTGAAGACAAGTATGTAACATTTTTCACCATTTGTGTTTGGACCATATTCCTTCACATAGAGAAAATTCTCCTTCAGTATAAGGATGGTCCCAGAGGTAAGTATGAGTGTGTGTAACTCGAGCTACAGCATATACTTTTAAAAATATATGATAGTACTTAATTTAAAAATAATGATAGTACTTAATTCATAGGGGTATTGTGAAGATATTTCATATAATGCTTGATAATGAACACTCACTTAATGGTAGCTTTGTTTTTTAATATGGCTTTTGTGCAAATTTTGTTTTGGGGATTCTGATTTTATGTTTTACATGATGATCTATCTAGGATATATGTTACCATTTAGAAAGTCAGAATATTCATTAAGAAGGATATCTAATTCTCAAATTATAATTTGAAGCTTACTATCATAGCAGAGACTGTTATTTGCCCACCAAATATCTATTCAAGCCATTATTATTAATAGAACTCAGATTTCATTTAAAGTACAATGTGCATAGATTAAAGACTATATTTCCCAGTGTCCCTTGCACCCAGAGTCTAAGTTCTGACCAAGGAGATATAAGAGGAAGTGCTGGGTAATACTTCTAGGAAGGCTCCTTAAAGGAAGTTGCTTCAGAAAAAGTGTGTCCCTATTGACTTCCCCCCTTCCACTTTCCTGTGGCCTGTAATGTAGCTGTGACTGCTGAAGCTCCAGTACCCACGTTGGACCAGGAGTTGACCTTGAGAGTGGAAGCCGTAGGCTAAACTAGAGAACAGAAAGTCAAAAGGAGCTTGGGTTGTTTTGACTGTAGAGCTGCTGTACTTCTGGTAAAGAAGTCCAATTTTATTTTATGTGAGAGAAAAATAAGCTTTGCCTTGTTTAAGCCACAACTTTTTTCGGGTTTGCTATTACATATAGCTGATTCTAATCCTAAAACACTTATATTTGAAATAGGATTTCTTCTACAATAGATACTACTTTTTACCCCTATATTCTTTCCTATTTCATTAAAATACTTGCAAGTATAAATACTTTACGCTTGTAGGATTAGGATAGCTTAAAGCATTTAAGTGTAGCCAAAATGTCTAGTTCCTATTAACTCAGAAAATTTGGCAAGAGATGATATAACTCAGGAATTTTTTTTTTCTTAATTGTAACAACTTGTAAAAACAAAAGCAAAAGCACAACAATCAAATCGCAATTCATTTTGATTAGTGGCAACAAGATTATTTGGGAAAAAAGACCTAAAAGCATAAAGACAAATCACATAACACAGTAAAAATACATGCTGAATGTTTAAGACATAGTTAAAAAACCACTTTCTAGACTAGCTTTCTAAAATGCCAGGTTATCTCTGATTTTATGGTATAGTAACATAATGGCCTTAAAGTTAGGCTCAAAATTAATTACGTCAACAACTTCAAACCAACAATGTATAAGCCAAAGTATAAACCAAAAAATAATAGCCAATATTTACTTATGCTTACTACAGGTCAAAGTTGTCAAAAGACAGAGGTCATGCTCTTAAATCGTAATATACAGACCTTCTTGATGATGTCTATGTCACATGGCAGGAGAGTAGGAGGAAAAGGTTTTCTTTTTTTTTTGTCAAATAACGATAAAATAGTATACCTCTCTAAAAATGTGCAAGCACTTTTTTAGCCTATTTTAAGAGTTTCACACAGGAAAGTGTTCTAGAATTGAGATTGTTTCCCTGATATTAAACTACTCTATTATTAACCTCTCTGTGCCTCTGTTTCCTTATCCACGAAATGGGGACAATAAAAGCACTCAGCTGAGTTAATCAGGTAAAATGTTAACAACAGAGTCTGACACATAGTTAGCTACAATTTGTAACATAAATTACTAAACTCAGCTCCACCTCTACTTCACGTATTTAACGGGCAAAACATAATTGCACTCACATTCCTGATGTGATAATTAGCATAGTTGGTGGAAGTTCCTTGAGGCAGGGATTTTGTGGCTTTTGTTCTCTAGTATTTTACCACATATAGGACCTAGCACACAAATCGAACTCATTAAATAGCTGTTAAATGAATGGAGCTGCTTGTACTTTTATTATAAAATACTGTAGGACCCTAGGTATAACCTGTTTCTATTTTATTATTCCACCCACTTCACTGGTTTATCAATTTATCTTCTTGCAATATGTTTCTACTCCTATCTAAAAATCTAATTTAAAATTTTAGATAAGAGACATGGCCTCTGACTTTAATATCTTCTTTATTTATTCCTTTTTTTGTCATGTCATATCTCTTTGCTTTTCATATATCTTATATGAAGTATTATACTTCCTTTTTTATTGTGGTAAGATAAACATACATAACCTAAAATTATCATTTTAACCATGTTTAAGTGTACAGTTTAGTAGCACTAAATACATTCACATGTTGTGCAACCATCTTCACTATCTATCTCCAGAATATCCCTCTTTTTTAAAAATGTGGCTTCTAGGATATATTCTTAAAGTTCCGTTTATTAAAAATAGTCAAGACAAATCAGAAACTGGTTAACTAGGCTAACGATCATCGTTTTCTAGTTTTGACAATCACTTTTACACTAAAGATTCTGTCAGACTGGTCTGCTATCTGTTAGGTAAGAAAAGAAAAGATATTTAAGATCTCTCTGACCCGATTTCATGAGATTGGGAGTCATGTGTTTTGATGCACATTCATTAGATACTATTTGATTATACATCTATAGCTTCGTAAACTTTTTAAATTTAAAACCTCTCATAACGAGTCTCAGTAGAGCCTTCCACTCACAGATCCAATATAAAGGCAGCATTGTTCTGGGTCATAGTTTGGAGAATTTCAAGATCTCCTCAAGAAAAAGCAACACATTTTTTCAGTTTATATCTCTGAATTGTGCACAGCAATACAGAAAAACCAAATCTGATTATATCTCATTCCTGCCTTATGGACACAAGAAGAAAAACACAGCCAGATACAAGTTGAATGCATGCTTTGGAAAATATCCTTCCACCGCTCGAGGCCTTGAATGAGTTTTTAAATTTCTAGCATTTATCCGCTAGTTTTCAAATATGCATTTCAGATTCCCTAAGCAAATTTAGGAAAACATCTTGACCAGGTAAAAAGGACCAAATGTTATTATGCGACATGCTATTCTGTGAAGAAACACTTTTAACACCCTCCAGAGAATAAAACTGCCCATGATTTCATTAGATTACACGTTTATGAATTGGTCGCATAATAAACGTATGCTATACAAAGAAACTTTAACTCCCTCTAGAGAAGGGCACTGCTACCATGTTATTAAATTTCATCTTTATTTAGCAACCACACTTCTAAGTTTTCATGTTATTATGTTAGGGGTTCTGCCATGTACGACTAAGTGATAAATCCTAGACCAAAAAGACAAGTCCATTTGTTTTTTAAACAATATCATGGTAAATTTGACTCAGTATTTTTTAAACAGAACTTAGATTTGACACATACGCAATTTGCTAACAAGGGGGAAAGTGTTTAAGGAAGTACCCAAAGTTGAGCAAACTGTGCAGAAGAGTTTAGTAACCAAGGCAACAATGAAAAATCTAAGATTCCCTGGAACTAGGGGTTCCCACCAGGATAGTTAATTCTGTCACTTACCCTTTTGAAGAAGAAGAACTGAAACTGAGCAGCTTGCAATGACTCGGGTGAGTTTAAAAATTAAACACAAATAACCCTAAAGTTGTGTGCACCTTACTGTTAATGTTAAAATACCACGAGCAATGAAAGGACATTACTACTCACTGACTTTTCTAATTCTCCATCCCCTGTGCAACTGCAGGGGTGTAGAGTGGGCGCGTATTTATCTAAAGACTATTATCTTTTCAGCTATGAATCATTTTAAGAGAACAGTCACACTGCCTTCTCTGGGAAATAAAGCATTTGATTTAGAGAAAAGGAAGACATATCTATGTTATATCAACTCTAATACTAATATTTTCCAATCTGCTTTAACCACTTGCTGGAGGCAGTGGATTTATTTTCATCCTAGCAAGAAAAATTATTAATGCGAGTGTTTGAGAGGTAGGGAGTAGGGTGGGGGGAGAGAAATAATAATTGTACAAAAATAAAGAGTTTAGACTGTAACCTAATATAAAGATTACAGTGTAGACCTATTGATTAGAGCTCTCTGGTTCCTGTGAAAGTAATAACAGAGTGGCTGTATAAAACAAATTTCAAATCTATTTACGGAGCTTTCTTTAGAAATCATTGGTTACATAGAGAATTGTATGGGAAATAGGGGAATTATTTTAATTCTGCTCACTACTGAGAATGCTTTCAAGGTTTTCATTGTTTTTTATGGCTCTATTTACTTAGATCTTATTAGGGCCAATACTGATTTTTCTCTCCCTTGTGCAGTTCCCTGATCTTCAACCCCCTAAAGAAAACAACGTCTTACATCACAAAGGTAAAAGCCTCTGTTGGATAGCAGGAAGTTGAAACTTCAGCCTGGCCACGTTCATGCTTACGGCACACAGACTCTAAGCCCACATTGGGTCTAAATATACCTCCATTAGGGGAAAATGGATTCCAGGGATCTAGGCACAGAATTGATTAAGCCAAAAGATCAAGTGCAGTCACCCCAGAAAGTCAGCCACATGTACCTTGGAAAAGCCATGCGTTTTCAGGGTCATTCACAGAGGGCAGCTAACTACAGCCAGCCCAAAAGGTCTCATGCTAAGAAGTCTCGATTTGTGAAGACTCAGATTTCAATAAAAAAGGAGAACATTTGTTTGGTCAAAAAAAAGGAAAAATGCTCATTTCACATGAATAATTGTAGTAGGTTTTATTTAAATAAAAGACACCCTTACTGCAATTAAGTATAATTTATTTAATATAAATTTATCTTGCATATATACAACTTTTAAAAAATAAGCTTGTGAGTTAAATCAAACTCAGATTATAGAAATATTTCACCCTTGACAAAGTTCTCTGGACAAAAATAGATACCCAGCCAACAAAAACTATTTGTCTTTCTATTTAAAAGGAGAAATCGAGAAATGGTGACATGGTTGAGTGGCCTAAATCCTAGATTAAAAGAAGAAATCCAACTATAGTATAAATAACTCATCCAGCAACATATCTACCATTAGTAAAATAAGAATATAGCTTAAGAGCTATTACTGTGTTTCAGAGTCTACTTATTTAGTTCAGCAGTACACATCTGACAAGACACTCTTGACCAAGGACTAGTTATCCTGTGAGGATAAACTCAACTCAAGATTATAGCAGGTAAGTAGTTTGAAATTTCAGAAAAGAAGAAATTAAGGTGTCCCTTTAGGGGGGAAAAAAGGAACATAGAGCTGAAATGAAGAGAGGAAGATGTAAGCAAAAGAAAAATGAAATGAATGCACTGTGTGAAGGGGAGGATGGTGAGGGAAGAGGTGGGGCAAGGAGATCATGCTGGAAAGGAGAAATGAAATAGGATAGGAGGAGGAGCAAGTTGGTGAACAGCTTTCCTACAAAGGTCCTTCCCAAGGGTCTGTCAGAAAAAGGTGAAGGTGCCCTGCAGCATAGTATAAGTCTACGTCTTAGGCTTCAAGGGACGCTGTCACTCATCGTTAAAGCCATTACTAAATTAGATGATAAAGTTCACTGCCAAATTTTTCATTGAATAGTTGTCATCCTTACAATTCATATCCACCAGAATCTGTGGATGTGATCTTATTTGAAAATAGGATCTTTACAGATGTAATCGAGTAAGATAAGGTCATACTGGACGAGGTAGACCCTACATCCAATATGATTAGTGTCCTTCAAAGGAGAGAAACTGAATATTTGGGCGTTGAGACTTACAGAAAGACATCTGGAAATAATGAACCTAAAAGTGAACAGCCGAAGCTCCAAGTGGACTAACTTTTCAAGTTAGTTAAAAGCAGAAAGAGCATTCACAGCTGAGTCTCGAAGTGTTTGGTGGACACCTACAACCGATGGAAAAACAAAAACAAAAGGAAGGCCTCATACACCCTTTTCCTTTCCTGGGAATAATTTTTCTGTCCCATTAATATTGAATGGTAATTCATCTGATTACCTCTTCTCACCAGTAGTCTTTTCTAAGTGTAACGAATCTCATGAACTTTTGCTTCATATCTCTAGGATGAATGAAATGTCATAAACTGATTATACATGGTCCGGACTAATCATACTATATATTCATTAACACAGATTAGGCAAAATGCGTAGCTTGTGAATAAATCACTAATCTTCTTTTTTTTATTTTTTATTTCAGAATTGGGGAAAATAACCAAATATGCAAATCAACAGGTCATATCTATCGTTCTACTTTAAAGCTCTTAATAAGTAGTAAACTTGGAAGGTCAACTATAAAAGAAGTCTTAAAAATACTTCTTTAAGATGCTGCTCAAAGAAAAGAATTGAAACAACTGTGTAGCCATCTGTACAAAAACAAATTGGAACCACACCTCCTACTGTACACCAGGATGAATTCAAATGGATCAAAGATACAAATGTAAAAAGGGAAACTATTAAAACACCAGATGAAAACATTTTTCTGTGCGTTGTTTTTTTTTTTTTTACAAGGTATTTGCCAGGTAGATGTGTGAAACTATTGAAGTGCTAAATCAACTTCAAAGCCAGAAGTTCAGTGAACCACTTGGGTGAGCAAAGGAGAGAATATACAGGAGTAAATGATGAGCCAAGCCTTCACTAGGTGAGTCAAATTTTCTTCTTTAAATCAGAAGCTCCTTATTTCTTTTGCCTCAAAAATACACACACTTTTATTTTTAACACAATTTGTGTTAGTTTCCTAGAGCTGTCATACAAAGTACAAAAACAAAAAACAAAAAACAAAAAACAAAAAACAAAACCAAAAAACCCTAAGTACTTAAAACAACAGAAGTTTATTCTCTCATAGTTCTGGAGGTTATAAGTCTGAAGTCAAGGTGTCAGTAGGGCCATCTCTCTCTGAAGATTCTATTGGAGGCTCCTTCCTTGCCTCTTCTAGGCATTCCTTGGCTTAGAGATGCAGCACTCCAAACACATGATCATCTCCCTATACATCTTCACATCGTCTTCCCTTTGTGTGTGTCTATCTTTGTGTCCAAATTTCCCCTTTATATAAGGATTAGGGCCCACCCTAATGATCCCATTTGAACTTGATTACCTCTATAAAGACCCTATGTCCAAATAAGATCATATTCTGAGGTACTGAGGGTTAGGATTTCAACATACCTTTTGGGAGGTACATAATTCATCCCACATCAACACAGTTCAGTAGTAATATATCTATTTAGCATACACACAGTTACAAAAAAAAAAAAAAAATGACATTCTCCATGTCGAATTCCCCTGGAAATTAGCAAACCCACGGGCCAACACACCCCATAGGGTGGACACCCAGCACCACACACTGTCTACTGCACTCAGGATAAACATGCAGATTCTGGGGCCTTAACCCAGACTCACTGAGACAGAACCCTGAGATGGAGAGGGAAAAGAAGCCCAGATGGGGCATTTTTCTCGAATGTTCTCAAGATGAGAAAAGTATTTTAAAGGCTTAATAGCACACAGACCAATAAGCATCTACGGGACTTCCAAGTTTCATGTGAAAGAAAAATCAAGCAAGTAGCTACTTTCCTTGGGTTTCAACCAGAGCTTCCACAGGAGCAGTGAGAAGCCAGGAAGGGCCGATGTGGAAATGGAGCACTCCACAAAGCTCTGCATCGCCAGACTAGAGGGGCTGCCACCATTGATGGTAGGGTAATTCTAACCCAGCCCCAAGGCTCTTATTATAGCATGGCTGCAAAATCTAAACTGCAAATCTGACCCTTATACATTTGCATCTGTCATCTCTCCTGGATGCCACCCATACTTCCAGGTCACATTTTCTTTAATCGTCCTGTCATGCTGACACAAATTGGAACACCACAATAGCCTGAGAGTAGGGTTTGCTGGTCTGATTACAGATTGGGGATCAGAGTACTGGGTAGGCCTGCCAAATCCCTGAAATCTGCAGGAATCTCTCAGAATAGAATGTGTTCCTTGAAGATGCTTCCAATTTCCAGATTGAGGTATTGTGCCCTCTCCCTGCCCCCTGTTCCTACCCATTTTCAGTTTTAAATTATATTCCCTACGTGTACCTAACTTCCTATAAGCCGGCTGGAGCCCGTTAAAGTCCTCAGAGCTCAAGCTCTATACGGGCCTCTGGATACTGCTCTGCCTCTTACAAAAGAAAGGTAGGAAGCGAGCCTCATTAGGGCAACTGCTAGAGAGATGTCAGAACATCAGATAGATTCTGAAGAGAGGTAACTAAAAAGAGCAACACTACAGCCATGAAGATCACTTCTACTTTATGGAAAAATTGAGTTCTAACAGGGCTCGGAGATTTCTTAAAATCAGGCATTTCCAAGGTACCTTTCATCCATTCATTTATTCATTCAACAAGCATTTCCTAGCTCAGTTCATTGTTAATTTGAATGATGAGAATGAGTATTAGAGTCAGGAAGCTGATTACTGGATTCCTTGGAGAAATGGGGCTGGAAGAAGCCTTGAGCTCTACAATGGCTAAGACAACCATGCGTCCTCAAAGAAAACACAAGAAGCTTCTGAGGAACCCAAATTTGGGCCTAGTAGGAGGCATATCCAGAAAAAGTAGATCTTCTCCTCCTGGAGCCAAAACTGAACAAGGAGGAAACCCCAAGTAAAATGGTGGGGAGTCAGTGCTCAGAAGGAAGGGGACTCTTCCAGTGTTGAGCCGAGAAGGATTTAGAAGGAAAGAGGAAGAAGGAGCATCATCTAGTTCATCACAAAAAGAATGAGAAAGTGGTTAAAGTAGCATGTGTCTGATAACATTGAGCTCAACTGTTATTTTTTTCTTTCTTCTTCCTGGGACAGCAGCCTCAGCACATCCTCCCAGATCTATGCCCAGTGGCCAATGAGGCTACCAGTTTTCTAATTATCATTTTTTAAAAGGCAATAAAGAGCCCACAGCTAGATATTTATCCAAATATTCATTTAAATATATAGAACTAGAACATAAACTTGAAGTATGAAATTGATCTTGAGGTATATTAAAATTATAGTGAATTTTAGAAAAGGTATAATCTTTAATAAATCAAAGTAACAGTTTTATGACACAATTCAAACTTCCGGAACAAAAACTCAAATGTACTTTGTTAACAATGAAACTAAGAATCAGTCAATAATGAAATTGAGGGTGATGCAAAAATTTTAAATATAACAGCTTTTGCAATCATATATTCTTCCTTTTTTAACCTTCAGCTAAAGGGTATTGTATTTGTTGATGAGTTTCACCATGTATAGTTCAAAAGTAAATTAAGATTTAATAAGCTAACGCTTTTAAAACTAAATCTCCATTCATAGATAGATTATGTAAAGTGCTTTTTAAATATTAACAAATTTCAGAGCAAGCAATAAAGAGGTAATCTTTCTCTATAGCTAGATATCAAAAAGCAACTAGGTAACATATGTTTTAAAAAAGTATCTCTTGTCAGAGATAGGTAGGTAAGTTTTATCATATTTGCTGTTGTTTTAAAATTGTAAAAGGGAAAAGTTAATGCCTTGATATGATCTTTAGCTAGCTCAAATATAAGTACTTTACAATTAGAACTTGACTATCACACTTGCATGATATATTTTATCATAATGCTCTCCACATCTTGATTCTGAGTAGAGATACAGCAAATCAAAAAAATATGACCCGTTGAGAGAAAGGAAAATTCAACTTATAATTGCCAACATTTGAAAATTCTGATATTCTGTTAGTTTAAAAAAAAATACTTTTAAAACTACTAAAATAGTCCAATTTGCTGATTATTTTTATTAAAACTCATCATGCAAAATTATGTCAACTAGGGGTTCCAGTCCCAGATGGAGACATAGGAAACTCATGAATTCACATCCTCCCACATGCATACCAAATCTACAGTACTCATAGCGAAATTCCCTTTTAAAAATTTAAAAAAAAAAAAAAACCAGCTAAGCAATTCCTACACATTGGGAAAATTAGAAAATAGCTATGTTAAAATATGTAGGAAATACTGAGACACACTCTTGCCATAAATACCACCTCTGGTGGAAAAAAAAACTCACAATTCTCAGCTTCTCTCTAAAAAGTGAAGGTTTCGGATTCAACATCTAGCACTCCAACTTTTAAGACTTGTGCCTGAAGAACAGGCCCCTACAGCACCTACCTCTAAAAGCCAATGGGGCTTATATTCATGAGACCCGCAAGACTATAGAAAATGAAGAAACTGTCACCAGGCTTGCAAGGACTCACTGCAGCTATCCTCCCAGGGCTCAGCACAGACGGAACAGACAGAAATGCTACCATCTCCCAGTCTTTCCCTGAAAGAGATCTATTCACATACTTTAAAAGCTGCTACCTGAGGATCAGGCTTCTAATTTAGCACCATCTAGGGCCTAACTGACATCCTCACCAGAGACTGGGGAAGCCAGCAGGCACCATCTCTGCATTCTCCCTGTACCCTACTTTAAAGCACCAATATCTCTGTAGAAGGAGCTGGTAGACACAGCTGGTACCCAGGCTTCTGCAGTTTCCTCTCAGATGATGCATCCATTGATTGTCAATCTTGATGGTCAATGGGCCTTGCATTTGCCAGTCCCACAGGACTGTAGTGAACAGTGAAACAGTTCTTAACCAGCTATCTCCTCAGGGCTCAGTGCAGAGGGAACAGACAGAAATATTTATCTCCTAGTCATTCCCTGCAAGAGATCTATTTACATTCTTTAAAAGATGCTACCTGACAGTGTGGCTTCCAATCAGCTTGCATTTAGGTGCTGACTGAGATCCTCACCTTTGGGATACTGACAGGTCTTTGCACACCCTCCACTTCTGGGAACCACTAAAAACAAAGAAGGCAGCTTGAACAATGACAAAGGTTTAAGAGACAACTAAGAGCTAGGCTCAAGCTGAATGATTAGGTTTATTTTTTAAATGAGACCACTACTTTAAGACTAGAAGACGTAGCTGCTTGATCTAATGTGCAGAAATCAACACAGAGAGCCAAGGAACATTAAGAAACAAATTAATATGTTCCAAACAAAAGAACAAAATAAAACTTCAAAAACAGACCTTAACAAAACAGAGACAAGTGATTTATGTGATAAAGAGCTCAAAAGTATTCATAACAATGCTTACTGAGGTCAAGAGAACAATACATGAACAAAGTGAGAATTTCAATAAAGAGCTATTAAGAATGTGCCAAACAGAAATCATAGAGCTGAAGATTACAATAATTAAACTGAAAAATTCAATAGAGGTGTTCAATATCAAACTATGTCAAGTACAAAAAAATGATCAGTGAACTTGAAGACAGGGTAGTGGAATTCATCCAAATAAGAGGAGCAAAAATGAAAAGTGAAAAATAATAAATGAAGAAGAATGAAGATAGCTTAAGAGACTTGTGGGACACCATCAAACAGACAAATATTTGTATTAAAGTGTCCCAGAAGAAGGGAGAAAGAAAGAACCAAAAAGCTTATTTAAAGAAAAATGGGTAAAAACTTCCTTGACCTAAGGAAAAAAAAACAGACATGCAGATCCAGGGGGCCCAAAGAGTTCAAAATAAAATAAACCTGAAGAGCCCATACTGATACCCATTATAATTAAAAAGTTAAAGTCGAAGAAAGCATCTTAAATGCATCAAGAGAAACTTGTTGTATACAGAATATTACCAGCAGATTTTTCATCAGAAAATGTAGGCCAGAAGGGAGTGAGATAATATATTCAAAGCGCTGAAAAAGAAGTCTGCCAACCAAGGAATACTCTACCTGGCAAAGTTGTCCTTCAGAATTAAATGAGAAATAAAGAGTTTTCCAAACAAACAAAAGCTGAAGGAATTTATCACCACTAGACCAGACTTACAAAAAAATGTTAAAGAGAAAAGCCAAAATGAAAAGAGGCTAATTAGTAACAGGAAAATAGAGAAATATAAAACTCACTGGTAAAGTCAAATATATAATTAAATTCAAAATACTCTAGTGTTGTAATGGTGGTGGGGAAATCAGAATATGTTAAAAGACAAAAGTATTAAAAATAACTCGAACTATAATAACTTCTTAATTAATACTGAATATAAAAAGATGTAAATTGTGACAACAAATACACAAAACGTGGAGGTGGGAGAGACTGATATGTGTTCAAAGTTAAGTTATTATCAGCTTAAAATAGGCTGTTTTAAATATGCTGTATATAAGCCTATGGTAATCACCAAGCAAAAGCCTATGATTGATACACAAAGAGGAAGGGAAAGAAATCAAAGCATACCACTACAGGAAATCATCAAGTCACAAAGACAGTAAGAGAGGGAGAAAAGAACAAAGGAATTACAAAACAATCAGAAAATAATTCATAAAAATGGCAATAGTAAGTCCACGCCCATCAATAATTACTTTAAATGAAAATGGACTAAATTCTCCAATCAAAAAAATATAGGGTGGCTGAACTGATAAAAATATAAAACCCAACTATATGCTCACTACAATAGATTAACTTCAGCGTTAAGGACAGATGTAGCCTGAAAGTAGAGGGATAAAAAAGATATTTGATGCAAATGGGAACCTCCCTCTGCAAAAAAAAAAAAAAAAAAAAAGGTGGAGTATTTACACTTATATCAGACAAAATAGATTTTAAATCAAAGATTGTAATAAGAGACAAAAAAGGTTATTTTATAATGATGAATGGGTCAATTCATCAAGTGACTATAACAATTGTAAATATGCACTCAACATAGGAGCACATAAATATATAAAACAAATATTAACAGATCTGAAAGGAAAAACAGAGAGCAATACAATATCAGGGACTTTAGTATCACATTTCCAACAATAGGTAGATCATCCAGGCAGAAAATCAATGAAGAAACATTGGACACAAACTACACCTTTGAGCAGATGGACTTAACAGACATATACATAACATTCCATCCAACAGTAGCAGAATGTTCAGTCTTCTTAATCACACAGAGAACACTGTCCATCATATGTTAGACCACAAAATAACTTTTAAAATTTTAAGAATATTAAGATCATATCAAGCATCTTTTTCTACCAAAAGGGTATGAAACTAGAAATCAATTATAAGAGCTGAAAATTTTACAAATGTGTGGGGATTAAACATGTTTCTGAACAACCAATGGGTCGAAAACAATCAAGAGAGGAGTAAAAAAAATATCTTGAGACAAATGAAAATGGAAACAACATCATCTCAAAATTTATGAGATGCAGCAAAAGAATTACAAGAGGGAAATTTATAGTGATATAAACACCTACATCAATAAAAAACAAAAAGAGCTCAAATAAATAACCTAACTTTATACTCTAAAGAACTATGAAGCCAAAGTTAGTAGAAGGAAGAAAATAACAAAGAACAGAGTGGAAATAAATGAAAAAAGATTGAAGACAGAAATAAATAAAATTATAAATTTATTTTTTTCGTAGGTATTACTACTGATGCCACACAAATACAAAAAAAAAATCATAAGGAATTACTATGAACAATGATAAGCCAAAGAACTGTACAATCTAGAAGATATGAAAAAATTTCTAGAAACATACAAACTAAGACTGAATCAATAAGCAATAAAAAATCTGAACAGACCAATTACTACCAAAAAGATTAAATCAGTATTCAAAAACCTCCCAGAAAAGTCCAAGATCAGATGGCTTTACTGGCAAATTCTACCAAACACTCAAAGAAAAATTAATATGAATCCTCAAACTCTTCCAGAACACAGAAGAGGAATAAACACTCCTGAAGCCATTTTATGAAGCCAGCATTACCCTGATACCAAAAATTTGTATGGAACCACAAAAAGACACCAGATAGCCAAAGAAATCTTAAGAAGCATAAAGCTAGATGCATCAGACTTCCTGATTTCAAAGTATATTACAAATTTAAAGTAATTAAAACAATATGGTATTGAAATAAAAGCACACATATAGGTCAATGGAACAGAATAGAGAACCCAGAAATAAATCCATGCAATTAACCTATGACAAAGGAGCCAAGAATATGCAAAAAGGAAAGGATAGTCTCTTTAATAAATAATGTTGGGGAAAGTAGACAACCACAAACAAAAGAATAAAACTGGATCCGTATCTTGCATCGTACACTAAAATCAGCTCAAAATGGATTGACTTGAATGTAAGACCCGAAACCATAAAATGCCTAGAAGAAAACATAGCAGTTAAGCTCCTTGACATTGGTCTTGGCAATAATTGTTTGCATTTGACACCAATAGCAAAAGCAACAAAAGCAAAAATAAACAAGTGGGACTACATCACACTAAAAAAGCTTCTGCACAGCAAAGGAAACTATCAACAAAATGTAAGGCAGCCTACAGAATGGGAGGAAATATTTTCAAATCACATATTTGATAAGGGATTAGTATAAAAATATAAAGACCTCATATAGCTCAATAGCAAAAAAAAAAAAAATCTGATTAAAAAATAGTCAAAGACACTGAATAGATATTTTTCCAAAGAAGATATACAAATGGTCAACAGGTACCTGAAAAGGGGCTCAACATCACTAATCATACAGATTAAATACAGATTAAAAACACAGTGAGATATCACTTTACACCTATTAGAATGGCTATTAATAAAAAGACAAGAAATAGTATTGGTGAGGATGTAGAGAAAAGTACAGTGGTTGTAGTAATGTAAACTGATGTAGCCACTATGGAAAACAGTATAGAGATTCCTCAGATATTAAAACTTGAACTACCATATGATCCAGAAATCCCACTTCTGGATATACATGCAAAGGAAATGAAAACAGGATATTGAAGAGATATCTGTACTCCCATGTTCATTTCATTACTCACAATATCCAAAATATGAAAGCAAGCTTAGTGTTCATCAATGAATAAATGGATAAGGAAAATGTGGTACATATACATACAATGGAATATTATTCAGCCATAAGAAAGCTGTCCTGCCATTTGCAACAACATGGAAAAGATTTGAAGGCATTTTATGCAAAGTGAAATAAGACAAACAGAGAAAGAAAAATATTGCATGGTATCACTTACATGTGAAATTTTTTTAAAAGTCCAACTCACAGAAGCAAAGAATAGAAAAGTGGTTGCCAGGGATTCAGGGATGGGCCAATAGAGAGAGGGTGGTAAAAGAATACAAACTTTCAGTTATGAGATGAAAACAGCTGAGGATCTAATGCAAAACATGGTGACTGTAGTTGCTAATACTGTATTGTATAATTAAAATTAGCTAAGAGGGTAGAACTTAACTGTTCTCACACACACAGAAAAAGAAACATGTGAGGTGACAAATGTGTTAATTAACTAGATGGGGAAATCCTTTTAGTGTTTATTTATATCGAATCACCATGATGTACACCTTAAATATCTTACAATTATATCACTTATACCTCAATTTAAAAAAACGAAGTTAATTCATAATTTCTGTTATATTGATAGCCATTCTGAAGATTATCCAAATGTCCCATGTTGGTTCTGTATCATTTCGCAATTTCAGATTCTTCTAGAATTGATTTTCTTGCTACTCTTTTTATTAACGATGTTTTATATTCCCTCTTTTTAAAATTACTATTATTATTCTCAAACTATTACCACATAAAAGTCTATATTTGATTGTCATTGTGGACTATTTTTTAAATGACAGATGGTATCTGGATATATAAAAACTTTTCAAAATGTGACTTTTTCAATTTTTCTGAAGAGCTTGACAATCATTTCAAAGTTTTTGCAGAAGATTTTTTTCTGCCCTCATTTTTCATCTTTTTTAAATCAATGACTATTTTTATTCTGCTTGGTCAGACAAATAGGGTTTTGATTTGCACTGTATTCTAATAGTACACACACACACACACACACACAATTTCTTTTTAGCTTTTATAATTTTTTAAACCATCAAAAACAAGATATAGTTTGGCCCAAGGATTTTGAAATTATTCAGTTTTTTTAAACTAACATAATCAAATTATAGCACTCTATAATTTTGCTACATATCACATTATTATAAAAACATTTAGTTCTAGGTTTAACAATGGGATGGCTAAGCATGAACATAAATTTTCCTTCCCTTTATTTCTCTATTTTATTCTTAGATTCAGAAGATTATTGCCATGAATTCTTCATCCACTGATAATGGATCTGAATTTAATTCTGGTTGTTCCAAACGCCCTTCAAATTTTTATAATTAAAATGTCATGATGGGAATCAACTGATAAGTATGAAAAATATATACTTGAGTCCAGCAATGCTCTGAAACTAATATTACTAAGACTTCACATATTTCAGGGAAAATATATGCTTATAACACAATAAAACTTAATAGCAACCAAAAGTTGGCTCCCAGGGATATGTCCATTATTATTATTTTTTAATTTTTCTCTTCTCTCAAAGTAATAAAAGAGGCAATAACAAATATAAAAATTAAATCTATAACCACATTATATTTAGATTCCAGTATTTGCTTATCATGGATCTGCTTCACATAAGAATGCTAAGGTAGGGAGGTAGGTGCTCAATAAAACTCTTAATTCCAAAGATGGCTGGCAGTTTTTATTTGTCATTAGGACTGACCCTGTCAACCTAAATATGCTTGCTAATCCCCATGCTTCCGTATAACCCAGTCTCCACCACCTACATGGATGCTCTTTACCAAGTCTGGATGACAACATCACTGGCACCTTAATCAAAAGACCACATGTTTATATGTTAATGTACGCAAATATATAAAACACTCTCTAAGGCCATAGATATGTTCACTTGGCCTATAACAGATCAGTGAACTCTGAACTGCAAGTGCAACACTCTATATTCATTTAGTTTAATAGAAAGCATCCCATCCATCAGAGGTAAAGAGTGATTTTATCTACTAAAAGAAACCAAATGAGACAATCTGTCTAAATCCATTATTCATTTGATCTATAAGCTCAGGAAAAAGACTTAACTTCCTCTTGCCTTGATTCATCTACATTAGCTCCTGTATGGTTATGAAGGAGGTCATTTTCTAGTCTTGTTTCCATAATAAGAGTTCTCTCTAAACAATAAGAACAACTGTCAAGTTTTACAAGAACACTAGTTCTGAGAGACTCAACTGAAGGACCAAGTGTCACTTCTGCCACTGTATCTTCCTACAAGCTCCCTTTAGGATTAGAATGAAAATCCAATTAATTTTTCTATTGTATTACCTTTCCCCTGAAATATCAAGACTAGACAGTTGAGTAAATAATTGGTATTCAGTAAAGAAACCTACTATCATCTCTTTAGTCCACAAAGATTTTAAAAGACCTTTAATCTAAAATTGTTCATTAATCATTGAGATATTTTGAACAAATTCCTCAATATTAAAAATATGCAGATCGAGGATCATTTAATTTAAAAAATTTTAAACAATGTGAACATATATTAGCTGCATTTATTATGTGGTGTTTACCTCGGATTTTTGGCTGAATAAGATGGTTAATAATGTCAGGTTAAAGACTTTAATCTTCTAGATTAAGATTTTAAAACATTATTTCTTAATTTCCAGGAGATTACAGTGTACCATACTAAAAATTAACAAATTCTGATATAACTTCGAAACCAATTAGATAACAAGCTACTGTTTCCCACTCTTTTTCCTATGACTTCACAACCAGTTCATGAGTAGTTACTGACTCTTAAAAATAAAAGTTGAGCTTAGTGCTCTTACCTGGTACCCTCTTTGCCCAGTTGATCATGTGAACCAGCTCCCTGTCTGCGAGGTTGGTTAGCAAGCCCATCATCGAAGCCTCACTGAAGGGTCTGGTAGGATCATACTCAGAATAGATTAGGGGGGGCTCAGCCTCCAACAAGGCACTGACCATCTGATCTGCTGTCAGGGATAAGGCAGGGCTGCTCTTCTTAGGGTGCTTAATCAAGAGAGGGTTTGACCACATGCTGGCAGCTCTCATGTCTCCAGAGGACCCCGCTTCATTTCTGTTCTCCCCATCATCTCTTTGGCGCTTGGGTTTCAATATTCTCCCTCCTCTTCGGTCTTTCCGTATCCCTGAGAACAGAGAAAAGAAAAGTTTATTCTTTTTCTCATGTACACTTGTATACTAAAACTATCTTCAATGCTAATAACCCTTTATTCTATTTAAAGAAATACTTTAGGGCACAGGTGCACTGGTGAGTGTTTGACAACCAGCTGTCCAAGACATTTGTTTTTTAAAAAGGCTTTGATTTGTAGCAGTCACCAATTTCCATGGTGTAAACACTCCTACCACGGCAAATTTTAAGCTACTTGTCTGACATTAAGCAGCTTACAAAAATCCTGAAAATTGAATAGGCTTTTGTGAACCAGTACAAGTTGGCTCTGAAGGTGTGTGTGTGTGTGTGTGTATCTGTGTGTGCATGTGTCTGTGTGTCTGTGTGTATCTGTGTGTATGTATGTTTGTGTGTGTATAAAAGATGCTATAAAAAGAACAGAATTATAATAGTTATTCTTGAAATATAGCTTAGCATTGAACACTGCTTCTGCTGTGAATATTCTTTAAATAATAAACTAAAAAACAATTTTTGAAAGCATTTCGTAAACATCCTTATCATTCAAGTAGACCTCTTAATGAAAGACACTAAAAAAGGAATGACATCTGAAATGTTTCTGGCAGCCTCTGGACCCCAGAGGTGCTTGCTAGGTCTTCGGAGCTGCTAAGCTACACTTCATCACCTTAAGAACTGACCCAAGACCCTCAAGTAGGAATCCTTTTCTACTTGTAAGTAGTAACTGTCGCATTACCAGTGACATACCAGTGTCATTACCAGTGATCATATTGCACAAATACTTTATAGTAGCTCAAAAAAATCAAACTAGAATAAAGTAGAAAAAGTGAAAAATGACCCAACTTCTACTTCTATTTCAACCTAGGTTAAATGAGAATTGTTTATCAGAACCAATGACTATAGGCTGTGTCGCTATGGAACATA